>NC_084823.1:11125295-11443921 GCF_958449725.1 Rosa rugosa
GAACCTGTAGGCTGCTCTGTCTTGATGCTTTAGAAGAATTTGGAATTATTGCAAGTGCAGCAGTACTGTGATTTGATTCCAAGTCCTTCGACCTAGTTAGTAAATCTCCACTTGCAGGAACGTTTGTGCAATCATTGAAACATGGACGTTCTGGAAGGCTAGGAACACTACTGCTTCCCATATTTAAATGGTTTCGAGGCACTTCTGGGAAACGGTGTTCACAAGAGTCAGCTCTTGTAGAGATGAATAGTTCAACTTCAGTCTTCCCAAACAGGATGGTACTTGACTTATGGCTGAGCCACTTACAAGAAGAGTTGTCAATGATGTCATGTTCCCTATATCATCATTCAAATTCTGAAATCTCAAACAGCCAGAAAGAACAAGAGTTTTAACTGATTTCAAGCTATAAAAATTCTTTGGAAGGTCCTTGAGCATTATGCAGTCCTTAAGGTTTACCAAGGCAAGGCTTCCAAGATGCCCAATAGACTCGTGAATCTCAGACAAACTCTTACAGTCTTTCAGGATCAGATATTTAAGATTTAGGAGATGTGAAAAGTCTGGTGTATGTGCAAGGTCATGTGAATGACTGAGATTGAGTATCTTCAACTTCTTTAGCACCTGTTAGACAAGACCAGACCAAAAGAAAACAAAATCAAAATCCAAAAGAAAAGGTAGGACTTTTGGTCATGTATTAAAATAGAAGGCAAAAAGTTCAAAAGTGTGGTTGAGCTTAATATACCCTGGACTGCTCCCAAACTCGTACAAGATTGCTGTACCTCAGGTCGATAGAAACCAGGTTTTGTTCATTAGGAAATTCATTTCCTATAGTCGATAGAGGGAATCCACGCCAGCAGAGCCATCTTAACTGTTCGGAAAGATAATCGTAGTCTCCATCGAGCTGTACATAGTTGAGTTGGAGCAATTTCAGTCTCTTCATGTTTCTAAATGCTATTGTTCTGAACCTCTTTTCGTCAGATCTTTGCAAATTTAGGGCTAGTCCTTCAATATTTTTAGTTCCCTGCTAAGAGAAGGCATGAAGTAAGAAAAAGCTTATTTGCATGTGAAAACTCATTTATGCACATATGAATGCATTAGTACTCGTACGACCACAAAATGATGTAGTATGCAAATACTTGTCTGGTTGAGTACTTACAGATTCTTCTGTCAGCACATCGATTACATCTTCCTGATGCCACAATCTACTACGATCTCCAGGTTCTTTAGGGGATTCTGCACGAACAACTTCTCTCCCCATGTCTCGAAGCAAATCGTGCATCATGAGCTTGTTTCTTTCACTAACAGTTACAAGGCAACGTTAAGGGGGGACACTGATTCCTTCTTCTGGAAAATGATCACAGCCGTGCAGGATTTGTGTGACATATTTCTTGTCCATTCCAACAAAGAAACAAGATCTGTGCTTGAAGATTTCCTTCTGATCCTTATCAAGTGCATCAAAGCTTATTTTGAGGATTTTATCAATTTTTTCATCAGGAAATTTTTCCAATTTCTTCAATGTGCTTTTCCAATGTCTTTTGCTCCCTTTAAAGAGAAAAGACCCTAAAACTTCAAGAGCCAGTGGTAAACCTCCACAGTAAGTAACCACTCTCCTTGTGAGTTTCAAAAATCCTGTATCAGGATATGGATTGTGAAAGGCATGCCAACTCAAGAGGTCAAGAGCTTCTGCTTCATTCATTTCTCTAGTCGGATGTATTGTATCCACTTCAAGTAGCTCTAGCAAATGTCGATCTCTTGTTGTTATAATAATTATGCTTCCTGGACCAAATGAATCACGCCTTATAGCTAATGCAGTTAATTGGTCCAGATCATCTACATCATCAACAATGACAAGTACCTTTTTGCTTCCAAGTCTTTCTTGTATCACAATGATCCCTCTATCAGCATCACCTACCTCCACCTTGGTTGGTTTTAAGATATCATAAAGAAGTCTTTCTTGTAAAGTAATCTTACCGTTTGACTCCTTTGCAGTTTCCCTAACACTTCCAATGAAACTTTTACTTTCAAAGCTACTATAAAATTTGTTATAGATAGCTTTCGCAACTGAAGTTTTCCCACTTCCACCCATACCCCAAATTCCAATCATTCGAACATCATCATCTACTCCTTCACATAAAGAATTACTGATATCTTCAATGCGAGAATCTATTCCAACGGGGTATACAGCCACATGTAAGTAGGTGTTGTTCAGCAGTGTACTGATCTCATGAGCAATGCGTTTGGTAAACTCTGCTTCAGGCCTGTTGATGAGATGCAAAAGATAAGCTAACATGAAAAATCAAACTGAACTAATAGATTAGTCATAGTGATTATAGATTGCCAAAGAAAACAAGATTAGAATAAAGGGTAAAGAAGTGTACATCCCCTAATGTAGACAGTCAGCACACTAGTTTTCTTTCAACCTTTCCATTCTGAATTTACATTTTAAGAAACTATCTTATTTATTTGATATAAGTCTGAAAACGTATTAAACAAACGAACGAAAGCATTTTAACTTCCTGGCGCCATGGAAGGCATTTCCAATTCTACATGTTTATGTGTCGCTTAAAAGAAATGTTGAGTAAATTTTTGAGTCTCAAAATTAGCATGAGCCTTGACTCAAATTCAACTTGCTGGAAACTGATTACCTAACATCGAAAATACACGAACTAAATTGACTAAAGAGATGAACCAAAAGATGCAAAGAAGTAATTCTACATTACATACTGATCGGTCTTGACCTCCTAGCCAGACAAATTTGCAGCTTGTCGAAGAGCAGATCTCCAGCCGGATATCCCATCTTGTGTTCGTCTATTTAGAGCTTCATGTTTCTCAAATGCGTTGCCAAAACTACCCTTCTGATGCCTGACATCTGAAGGTGTAACATGATAGAATATTGGGTGTACCATTTGCCCCCGTGTTCTTATCAGGTGGCGTTCTTCTAGTTTCATGTTTCATAAATGCCTCGGCAAGGCTACCCAGCTGTCTCCGGACATGTGAAGGATCAACACGATAGAATATTGGGTGTACCATTTGCCCCCGTGTTCTTTTACACTCCATGATGTGCAGCAGCTCGTCAAGACACCAACTCGAACCCGCATAGTTCTCTGAGAAGACGACGAGAGAGATCCTAGACCCTTGGATTGCCCCGATCAATGCGGGTGATATATACTCCCCTTTTCTTAGTTCCTCGGAATCCCTAAAGGTCCTGAATCTGGCACTATTTAAAGCCATGTAGAGGTGGTCCGTGAAGTTGTTACGTGTCTCCGCCTCGGAAACTCAAGAACGCGTCGTACATCCACCTTGTCTTTGTGGAAGAGGAGGAGGATGAAGCCATTTCTAGTGTTTCAGAGTGAGTGAGAACTGAAAAATGACGACTTGCTTCACAATCCTCACCCTCACAATATAGGCCTGGGGACTGGGGGAAGTCAAGTCAATTCCAGAAAGGTTGATTCTGGCGAACCAATAATGCGCAAAACTGGCCCTTTTTTTTTTTTTTTGAGAAAATTACACATAAGTGCATCTTAGAATGGTTTTTTAGTCATAAGGCCACCTACTAGTTTTTTCCCTCATAAGGCCACTAAATTAAAAAATGTGTTATATTTTGGATATTAAAAACCAATATCCAAAATATTGGTTGCAATTGGTTGGCAAGTTGGTACTGAAGACGGAACATCTGCTTCGGATGAAGATGGGACAAGTTGGAAGACATTTCAGGCTTGACCTCAAGCCTGTTGTTTGAGCGGGTGGAAATGTTATGATTCTATCCTTTTACATGGTCATCATTGTTATTTGGGCCTATTTGGGCTTTTCTCACATGAGTCCACTACTTTTTTTTTTTTTTTGAGAAAAACATGAGTCCACTACTTCTAGAGAGTTTCTCTGCTTAAATAGCTAATAGGAATTGTAACGGAGGCATGGAATTATTGAATCAATTTTATTTACTTAGTTTTTTCCTCTTGTTTTCCTTCTTTCTCTTTTGCAACCATGTCAATTCTGGGTCTGGATCTTGGGGATCCTAACATTGAAGTAGAGCAAGAACCAAAATTATAAACTAGAAGTTCCCTAAATGACACACGAGAAAAGGTCAGCATGATAGCATTCATGCTCACAGAGAGATCTACCTTGGTGCAGTAAATGAGATCTTCATTGTTAACTGTTGACAGGTATAAATTTTCGAGCACCGAGGAAATGATGAACATGATCACCTGTTTTCATTATCACAAAAAAGCCTCGTAAATTTTTTGTTTTGCATAATGGTATCTATTGACATTAATTCCTCTAATAATTAAGTAGATATTTAGAGTAACACCACATCTGATGCTTGCCGGTGGGTTACAAAAATGTAAATTTGTGAGTCCCCTTTCCATAGTTGTTTTGACAGCTGAAGCCAAAGCAAGATCAAGGAACAGTATATCTTTGTCTTCTGTGGGAGGTGATCAGAAGAGGGTGAATCTCAATACGAGATTCAAGAAACTTCTGAAACATAATTATGAACTTAAGAATGATTCCTTAATAGAGACATGAAAAGTTAATGGTTCTTAACACAGTATGACCTCCATCAGTGGAACAATATGTTCATCACCGTGATGTGCTTTGACAAAGTTCAGGTACTCCTATTATTTGAAGGGGTAAAATCCTCATATAGTATCCGAATTATCACGAAATGCACTTTTTGTACCTACAAATTTTCAGGGAGTTCAGTGGTACCTGTACTATCCCTCCGTTAGCCCTTATAGTACCTCCATCCATTATTCTGTTAAAAATGCATACGTGGCGGTCATGTGACACTCATGTGAGTAGGGGTGGCCAAACTAAACCGAAAACCGAAAAAAAAACCGTACCAAAAACTGAACCGAAGCCGAAAAAAACTAAACTGAAACAAAAAAACCGAACCGAACCGAATATGTTCTTTGAATTTGTAGAGGTTTCTCTTTGGAGTGTATGATATCTAAATATAAGTTTATAAGAGTAAATAAGTTTGACCTAGTTGATTGAATTCGAAACGAGAACCAAAGCCAACCATTTCATATAATGAAGCTTTGAAGTTTGATTATGAACTATGGAGTCTAGATTATTAACTGTTGAAGTATAAAACATGCATTAGTGAATTTGTAAACTCAGTTGTATGGATTATTATTATAGGTTTGAAGAGATAAAAAAAAATGTCATGAGTTACAATACCAAAGGTGTAGAAGTAGAAGTAGCAAAATTTATATTATTATCTTGGCAAAAAAAAAAAAAAATTGTTTGCAGATTTTTTTTTTTTTCTGTTTTACTAAAAAAAAAAAAAAAACTGAAAAAAACCGAACCAAACGGTTCAAATTTCTGAAAAATGCAAAACCGAACCGAAATCCAATTTTGTTCGGTTTTCGGTTTCGGCCTAAAACCGAACCGAATGGAACCGAACCCACCCCTACTGATGTGAGTAAAATAGCAAGGGTAAAATAGTCTTTTCATTCATATTTGAAATTATAAAATTTAATATATTGGACATCTATAATTAAAAAAACATTTTGACACATAAAAAAAAAAAGAATAATGCCCAATTTATTCTTCACTGTTATCGGGATACTTGGGTCAATTAATTTAAGTACTTTTATTTTATTTTATGAAAATTTAATATATATATATATATATATATATATTAATTTGGAGATAACTTTTTTCTTGAACAATTAATAGGATTAATCAATAGAGATGGTAGGTAAATCCAGATATTCACTAAATTCAATTCTAGATCTTTCTTTTAACCTAATCTAATTTATTTTAATTTAGTTTAATAAAAAATTTGTTAAAGAAATATGAAAAATAGGTGTTTTTATGATTTTACCAATACTTTAACGGAATAATTGACGGAAGTTCTAAAATGGCTAACGGAGGGATAATACAGGTATCACTAGACTCCCTCAAAATTTGTAGGTACCAAAAAATGCATTTCGTGATAGTTCAGGTATCATATAAAGATTTTATCCTATTTAAAGCACAATAAGAGAGTTTTATCACACATCAGAAAAAGAGAAGTGCTACAAGAACGATTTCAGACTAAGTTGACTTGAAATACAGAAAGGAAAAGTTACCTGCAGTTTAGGGGACAAATCACATACAGAGCTTGCGAAATCATGATCCTGGAGATAAAGAGGGAAAACAGATCAGTTATTAGGCAAAACTGATCTAAATTTCATAAATTTAAACAATAAAACATGTATATATTGATGAATCCCCCTTAAAATGGAGCCATATACAGATCTAAATCTCAAAACTCATCAAAACTTGAACAAGCCATACCGTCCATTCCGGCCTCGTCGGTGTCCACTTCATTGGCCGCACCACTGTCTTTATCTTCTTCCACGTTATCATCGCCCCCGTCCTCGGTGGTGGCACCGAGCATATTCAAGAGCTTAGTAATATTAGAGATGAGACCAACCATGAAGCATTACTTTTTTTTTAATTTTTTTCACCATGAAAGTGATTGGGCCATTTAAAACCTGACCCATTTCCATTTCCATTTCCAATCGAGCTATCAAGGCCCCGTTGACTGTTTGACTACTGCTTCGTAATTCAAATTTCAGATTCAAGCTTTTGAGAGAGAGCGTGGGGTTGACGAACCAGAACCAGCGCTCTATGGCGCCAAAGGTCACAATTCTCCCAGGTCTCTTTGTGGTGGAAATAGGGCTGCCACTTGGTTTGGTAATTACCAAACCGACCGAATACCAACCGATACTTTAGGTTTGGTAAACAGACTTTTTGGTAACCAAGACTAATAAAACCAAAATCGAAAATTACCGAAAAAATTTGTTTGGTTTTGGTAAATACTGAATCTACCGATTATCTAAATATGAACTTTATATACTATAGTTTTTAATACACATACATGTATATTAAGAAATAAACGTAAAAGTTTTCATAATAGTATGAACATTACTCAATATACTACATAATTAATAGTACATGCATTTTGAGTAACCTAGTCCAAGATGGTTAAATAACCTAGTTTTATTGAAAATAGATAAAATTTGATATCATATTATACAAAAGAAAGCTATAATTAGTAGATGAGTACGAAGTTTACGGTTATAAAATTGAAAAACCTAATTTTGTTCATTCTAATTTATATTACAAAGAATTAGTTGTTCTAAAGTTGGTAATACCAAAAACCGAAATACCGAATTTGGTAAATATGATTAAAAACAGAAAATTTTGGTTGGTAATTAGTAGCTCAATTTTGAAACCAAAAGCTTTAATTTTGAATTTGGTAATACCTACAACCGATTCGAACCGACCGAGTGACAGCTCTAGGTGGAACTCTTCAATTCCAACCGATCCAAACCCAACACTAGCCATCACTCAAAGACTTTAAAATAAAAACTTCCAACTCAGATCTCTGAGAATCAATTGATTTGTTGAGAAGGATGCATCAAACCTGTTACATTGCAATTTTAATGAAACTCCCACAATCGAAGGTGAAAAATGAACCAAATAATGATGACCAGTGTGAAATCGATCATGATTCAATCACAGGTGAGAGATTCAACTTTTCTAAGAACGGGATTCAAACAATTAATGTGTAGTCAGAATAGCTTCGCATCCCAGCATTAACTCCTGATAAATAATATAAATGCTGCATCAAGAAAAAGATGTGGTACCAAACTACCAAATACATTGCTTTGACAGCATATTACATATAAGAACAAAGAGTCCGAGAAAGGGACTCCATTAAATGATGAAAATGACAAGAAAATGAAGATAATAACTATCTATTTGCAGAGGTTGAAAGATTGGGAGAGAAGCAAATCCTTAACCAGAAAACGCCAGCATTCATGCTCTGGGAGAAATACCTTTGTGCATTAAAGATGAGGCTTCATTGCTAACAGATATTACTGCAAGCTTCTCCCACTCCGAGCTTCATTACCCTTTCATCTTTCTTTTTGAAGGTCGGCCGTCATCAGATTCCATGGCTGGGTCCTGCGGTCTCATGACTCTCATCCCATACATGTTTCAAGCTTTGTCGAGATGAATAGTCCAGGTTTTCCAATCTTTGTACAGAGGATGGTATTTCAGTTATGGATGTGCCACTTAAGAGAAGTGTTGTCACTGATTTCATCTCCCCTATATCCTCATCCAAATTAGAAAATCTCGAACAGCCAGAAAGAACAAGAGTTTTAACTTTTCTAAGCTTATAGAAACTCTTTGGAAGGTCCTTGAGCATAATGCAGTCTCTGAGATTTAGCAAGGCAAGTCTCCGAAGACATCCAACAGACTCGTGAATCTCTGGCAAACTCACACAGTCCTTAAGGATCAAATACTTTAGATATGGGAGTTGTGAAAAGTCTGGTGATTTTGTTAGGTAATGTGAATGACTGAGATTAAGTATCTCCAAATTCCAAAGCCGCTGTTAGACAACACCAAAAGAAAGAAAAATCAAAAATCAAAAATCCAAAAAGAAGGAAAAGAGAGCGTGATTGAATGTATTAAACCAGAGGAAAATGATTGAAAGTTTCTTGATATACCCTGGAATCCTCCCAAACTCGTACAAGATTGCTGTACCGCAGGTCAATAGAAACCAGGTATGTTTCATTAAGAAACTCATTTCGCATGACTTGTGGAGAGAATCCTCGCCAGCAGAGCCAGCTTAACTTTTTGGGAAACTGGTTGCAATCTCCAGTGAGTTGTACGTGGTTAAGTTGGAGCAATATCAGTCTCCTCATGTTTCTAAATGCTTCTGTACTGAAACTCATGTTGTCAGATCTTTGCAAATTTAGAGCGAGTCCTTCAGTCTCTTCAGTTCCCTGTTAACAGAAGGCACTAAATTAATATAAAAAGATTATTTGCATGCGAGAAAATGATTTATGCACAGGTGCACGGAAAAGTCTGAATGCATTTAACTTGCTAACTGCCACAATGAAACGACTGGATTACGGACACTAGAATATGAAATTAATGAAGCAGTACTATTAGCAGTAGAGATGGGATGGTTTTGCAGAATTGAGCACAGCTTCTTCACTATTAGTATTAGAGATGGGATGCCTATGCTTGTCTTGATTAGGCTGGGAGTACTTACAGATTCATCTTTCATTACATCTCTTACATCTTCCTGACGCCACAGTCTACTACGTCTTTCAGGGTGGTTAGGGGATTCTTCACGAACAATTTCTCTGCCCATGTCTCGAAGCAAATGGTGCATCATGAGCTTGTTTTTCTCATTAACAGTTACAAGGCAACGTTGAAGCAGGACACTGATTTCTATTGCTGCAGCAAAACCACAGAACTCCAGTATATGTGTGACATATTCCCTGTTCATTCCAAGGAAGAAACAACATATATGGAGGAATATGTTCCTCTGGCTCTCATCAATTGCATCGAAGCTTATTCTGAGCCTTGACTGAATTTTGCAATCAGGAATTTTTTCCAATTTCTTCAGTGTGCTTTCCCATTGTCTTACACTCCTTTTAAACAGAAAAGACCCTAAAACTTCAAGAGCCAGTGGTAAACCTCCACAGTAAGCAACCACTCTTCTTGAGAGTTCGATAAAGTCTTCATCAGGAGAATGCTTTTGAAAGGCATGCCAACTGAAGAGCTCAAGAGCTTCTTCTTCATTCATTTCTTGAGTTAGATGTATTGTATCCACTTTCAGTAGTTCCAGCAAATGTCGATCTCTTGTTGTTATAAAGATTCTACTTCCTGGACCAAAGGTATCACGCCTTATAGCCAAATCAGTCAATTGGTCCTCGCAATCCACATCATCAACAATGACGAGTACCTTTTTACTTCCAAGTCGTTCTCTTATCACATTGATGCCTCTGGAAACATCATCTACCACAATCTTGGCTGGTTTTAAGACATGAGAAAGAAGTCTTTCTTGCAGAGCAATCTTACCACTTGAGTCCTTTGCTGTTTCCCTAACATCTGCTAGGAAACTTCTACTGTCAAAGTCATGATAAAATTTGTTATAGATGGCTTTGGCAACTGTTGTTTTGCCGATTCCACCCATACCCCAAATTCCAACCATGCGAACATCATCATCTAATCCAACACCAAAACAGTTACATATATCATCAACACGAGAATCTATTGCAACTGGATAGACAGCCAAAACTACCGGTCTGGTTTCTGACATGTGAAGGATCAACATGATAGAATATGGGGAAAACCTGTTGCCTTCGTGTTATTCTACACTCCATGATTTGCACCAGCTCCTCGAGACACCAACTAGAATCCGCATACTTTTCTGAGAAGACAATGAGAGAGATCCTACACTTTTGGATTATCTGCACCAGTTCCTCTGATATATTTGCCCCTCTTTGTAGTCCCTCGGCATCCCTAAACGTGCTGACTCCGGCACGATCTAGTGCTGCGTAGAGGTGGTCCGTGAAGGTCCTTCGTGTGTCTTCACCTCTGAAGCTCAAGAACACGTCGTACGTCCTGGGTCGCGAGGGATTTGAATATGGTCGCGGTGGCGGTGGCGACGACGCCGACGACCGCTTCATATTGTAGTAAAGGGCTATGAAATGCGGTGGTTCAGATCTGAGAATTGAAAAAGCGACAAACAATTGGCTTGGCTTCTCAAATTCTCACCCTAAATCGGTAACAAGGGCTAGGTCAGGTCAGGTTAAGTAAACGGTTGATTGTTGACCCAGAGGCATATTAATAAGGACACAGTGCAGAGAAAGGGAAAAGGAAGAAAATTCAAAACAGACTAAATTCATTCATAGCCCCCCAAAAGGAGGAGTTACAGAATTTAAAGGCAAGAAACAAAAGATTCCACCGATGGATCAATGACAGATGTCCAAATCCTATCAATGCTTATCCTAACACAGTACTACTAGCAAGCTGTCACGCTATCTGTGAGAGAGTAGAGGGTTAATTGCAATGAGTCGTGAGAGTGATAAGGGGTGTCCTTATCACATATGAAATAATGGAACCAAGTGGCTACGCGTTTCTTTCACCCAAAGTCCACAAAAACAGACAAAAAGCATCATCTCCAGTTCCTGTTCAGACTACTTTTCTTGGTGGCCCCGTATCCAAGAACTATTTTTCTTGGCAATTTCAAACTATTTTTTTCCTGAGTTATTTCCAGTGATGAAAATATCGAGTATTGAGGAAATATCAATGGTCTGAAAAATAAAAATTTT
Organism: Rosa rugosa; assembly: GCF_958449725.1. Taxonomy (NCBI): domain Eukaryota; kingdom Viridiplantae; phylum Streptophyta; class Magnoliopsida; order Rosales; family Rosaceae; genus Rosa; species Rosa rugosa. Next base: position 11,136,422 of record NC_084823.1, read on the forward strand.
GATGAAAATATAAAAAAAAAATTCGATATAGATAAATTTTCAAAAGAAATTTAGAAAATTACATGTAAGTGTCATTCTGAAATTTATATTAGTCATAAGGTCACTAAAATTTTTTTATACACATAAGGCCACTTTAGGACTAAAACCATCAGCTATTATTTATGCTATACCTATTTTACCCTCAACTCTCTTTCTCTATTTTCTTCGATAGACCTGATTTTTTTAAAAACGGATCTCTCTCTCTCTCTCTCTCTCAACTTTTTGCTGGAAGGCCCATGCGTCTCCGGCGACGCACCATCCTGTCTCTGCAGGCTTCCAATTGTTCGATTGCGCGTCTTCACCGGCGCACCGTGGAGTATGCTTTAGGAGATCAGGTTCAAAACCAAACCCTAGAAAAAGCCAGATTCCCAATTCCACCAGATCCATCCAACTATATTTCTCGATTTCTCTGATAGTTGAGCTTTGTGTGAACAGATCGGCGTCGATGGCGGTCTTGCAGGACGAGCCGTACATGGAGGTCGGGACGATGGCGAGAGCGGTGGATCTGTGATTCAGCTCCTCCATGAATATCGAGATCTTCAAGCTCGAGTTACAGTCAGACGATCGTGATCTTCATGTAGTGGGCGAGTCGACGAGCTCTGAGAGATTCAACAGGTTATCGTGGTTCAAGCTCGCTGCTAGATCAGGCTCTCAAGACTTTAGCCTTGGGCTCGTCGCCGGGGCACTTGTCAATGAGACTATTGATATTTTGAAGGAGAGAAGCCAATTTCTATTTGGAATCCACTTACTCTAATCCGGTAACTCTCGCCTTGAAATTCTGCATTTCCTTTTGGTTTGGATTAGGATTGAATTGAATCTTGAAATTTATGCAGTTTTTTTTTTTTAATGTTGGGGTAATGTGGGAGAATTTTGCGAATTCTGTAGTCTCTTTATGTTTGACTCTGATCTCTTTGATGTGACGGTATAAATGAAACTGTTTTGATGGGTGATTGAATAGATCCGAATTAGTTGATTTGATTTGGTTTTACAATCCAAGTTTATCTCTTCTGTTTTTAGTGAAATGGTCTGTGAACTTTGGCTTCTGGTAATGTAAATGTAGAGAAATCTGAGTTGGGATTTTATGATTTAAATTATCAAGAGTTGATATGCTTTGGCCTTTGTGTGGAGCATTATTGCTATTGTAGTCCTGGACCTGAGGGGACCAATTAAGACCATCTACTAGGTTACCAAGAGTTATACGGTTTCTGAGTAACCAAATTAATGTCAATATTGTATAATGATAGGCAATTGTCTGCTTTCTCATTTGGAGCATTTATTTTTTGGCTGCTAGAGAGGTGGCGTTACAAAACTGACAGATGGAAATGATTTGATAGGAAATTATATGATTGGTTATTGAGTTTAATTTGTATATTGAGTTTGAGATACTGATACTCTCTGAAAATGCTACTTGAACAGTTTTAAAAGGCTACTATTACTGTCAAACAAACCTATTGCTATTGTTTGTTTTTTTGTTTTTTCAAGATAACTGATATATTGTAAAAGAAAAAAAAAATCTACTAATACTATTTGAAAATGCTACTAGCATATTTTTGAAAAGCTACTACCGATGCCGAACAAACCTACTATGCATTTTTGACAGTTACTCTATGTGTTTTCGTTCATGTCAAAACTAGAAGCTAATAATCTATCAAATTGAAAAGGCATAATTTTGAATGAAATTCAATTTTATTCTTGTTGTGATTTAGTATCTCTATCATTTCTTGTTTGAAATTTGTGTTACACTATCGACATGTATAATCAGCTAGTTTCGTGCAATCAGTATCTATGTCAGTAGTTTTTTATTACTAGTCCAGTAGCTTTGTACATGTGTTATAGTAGTTTTTTGTACCCATATCAGTAGTTTATTACTAATCCAGTAGCTTTGTAAATGTTTTATAATGCTTTCTGTACCTATGTCAGTAACTTTTTATTACTGGTTCAGTAGCTTTGTACGTGTGTGATAGTAGTTTTCTTTACGTATTTTAGTAGCTTTTTACATTGGTTATTTTTTATTATCTAGTTGATAAAAAGTGCCTTGTTTGTGGCACAGCAATACATTGTTATTTTTAGTTTTTATTTCAAATACTAATATTTTGTTGTATCTTTGTTCTTGCAGAATTCTTCCCCTTTGCACTTGTAGTAATAGACTTTGAAAATCATGTGAATTTGGATATTGAAGCCTCCATTGACCAAAAGATCATTCAGCTAACCAAGAAATGTGGAAATGAAGTCTCGTGCTGAAGGTGACAAAATTATGCCTATGGGATTAGGGCGTCACTATTGAAAAATGATAGTAGCATTACAACATTGACAATAGCTTTATACAACTATTGTAATAGATTTTCACAACTATGGAAGCAGCTTTTTACATAGTTATATCATTGTTGAACCCCGCATACGTTTTGTATTATTGAATATGATTTCTTTTCTCGATTGTAATAGCACTTTTATTTTGGTTGTATCTTTTACATTTCCATAGCTTTGTTAGTCTCTGAGAATAGCTTTCTCAGTCTCTGGGAGTATCTTTTGTTCTGTTTGGTTATGGCTTTTGGCATTGATGAGAGTAACTTTTGGTGATACTGAGGGTAACTTTTGTTACTGATGAGAGTACATTTCTGGTATTGGTGACAGTAACATTTGTTGCTAGTGAGAGTAGCTTTTAGTATTAGTGACTGTAGCTTTTATTGTTATGGATAGTAGCTTTTGGTTTTGGAGAGCGTAGCTTTTGTTGGCGACAGTAGCTTTTGTTGCTGGTGGCAGTAAGTTTTGTGACCTCGCCGGAGATTGTCGGAAATCTCACCAGCGTAGCTTTTGTTACTAGCGACAGTAGCTTTTATTGCTAGTGATAGTAGCTTTGTGACCTCGCCGGAGGTTGCTGGAAATCTCATCAGAGTAGTTTTTGTTGCTAGTCACAGTAGCTTTGGTGTTAGTGATAGTAGCTTTTGTGGTCGCCGGAGTTTGCCGAAAGTTGGCCGGAGATCCGCCGGAGTTGGCCGGAGGTCAGCCGGAGTTGACCGGAGACCTCGCCGGAGAGGAGAGAGAGAATGGTTGTTGACTTTTTACTCTAGTGGCACTTATGTAAATATGTTGGTTTTTATATCCAAAATATAACACCATTTTTAATTTAGTGGCCTTATAAGGGAAAAAATTAGTTGGTGGCCTTATGGCTAAAAAAACATTCAAAGATGCACTTATATGTAATTAACCCAAAGAAATTATGGAAATTGATTGAAAATCATTAAAATTTTAAGTGAAACTTTGTGAACTACTTGTTTGGATCGATGGATTGCTGCTGCGGCGGTAGAATGGCGCTGCATATGTTCTCGATGGGTTTGCTGGAATGGTGGTGTCAAAGACATATGGTTATCGTCCTTTTGACACTCACTCGAGTTTTAGGTGATCGCTCTTCACCGTTGGTTGTCGGCTCTTGCAGGAAGTGAGATGGTTCGCGGCTACCTTTTCCTGGTAATTCCTTGAATAAGTTTATGTAGGAGCAGTATACCAGCTTTTTCCTTCATTTCTAACAAATTCCTGTCATTCCTTCATTTTTTATTTTGGATTAAATTCAGCTTACCCCCCTAAGGTTTGGGGGTAATTTCATGTTAGTCTATGTCCTTTCAATTTAATCAGTTTACCCCCCAAGCTTTCCAATTTCAATCAGCCATGTCCAATTTCTACTATTCCGTCCAATTTGGACCGTTAAGTCTGACTTTTGAGGGTTAAAATGGTCATTTCAAGACAAAAAAATTAACTAAATTTTTTTTTTGTTTTTTTTATTATTATTTTTACTTTTTTTTTCTGTTTTTTTTTTCATTTTAAAATTTTTATTCCATCTTTTTATTTTATTTTTTTATATATATAAATTTTGTCTTCAACCTATACACCACAAGTTATAATAGGTTTATTCGTTTATAAAAACAAAAAAATACTCTAGGTGGTTGAAAGTCTCTCGTTAATCTACGATATTTATGATATATCTCCGATAAATAGAAGAATTTTAGGATATATCCCCAATAAAGTGAAGAAATGTCTGTGTAAGATTACTTTTTATAGATATTTACAGATAAAGTGTAAAATCGTGAAGAAATATCTGTGTAAAATCATTTTTTACAGATATTTATAGATAAAGTGTAAAATCGTTTTTTACAGATATTTCTTCACTTTATTGGGGATATCTCCTAAAATTGTTTACTTTATTGGAGATATATCACAAATATCGTAGATCAGCGAGCGGCTTTCAACCACCTAGAGTATCTTTTTGTTCTTATAAACCTATTATAACTTGTGGTGTATAGGTTGAAGACAAAATAAAAAAAAAACAAAAAATGAAAAAACAGAAGAAAAAAATAAAAAAAATAAAAAACAGAAAAAATAAAATTAAAAAAATAAAAAAAAATAAAAAACAGAAGAAAAAAATATCAATAAAAGAAAAAATAAAAAAATTCCTTTTTTTTTTTTAGTATTTTTTTTGTCTTGAAATGACCATTTTAGCCCTCAAAAGTCAGACTTAACGTCCAAATTGGATGGAATGGACACGGTTGAGGAGAATTGACAAACTTGGGGGGTAAACTGATTAAATTGAAAGGACAGGGACTAACATGAAATTACCCCCAAACCTCAAGGAGGGTAAACTGAATTTAATCTTTAATTAAACGAGAATGAAAGAAGCCTAGAAATCCATTTAGGTGAAAATCAGCGCGAAGGTTGAAATGAAGTGGTGAAAGTATTGTGGTTGCGAAAGACTTGTTTTTTTTTTTTTTTTTTTTTGAAATAAGGGCTATGTTGCTGCCCTCAGGCCTTTACTAATGAAACGGATGAATACATGGGGGGGGGGGGGGGGGGGGACAAGAAGCCTAAACCCCTGATTACAATACAACTCAAGAGAACCTCCCGAATAATAACAGGAGTCTCTACACCAATAATGTATTCAAACATGCACCTAATAGCGAAGAGTGTCATACCGACTACTCTATTTTCTTTACAATAACAGTGGCATATCGGAAAGTTAAAGCAGTGCCATAGTACCAATAAAGTAGTAGCTTTCCCAATATGCTGCCGATCGGGAATAAAACCGACGACACGTCGTTTCATCCCGCCACCAGGAGGTTGCAACCAATGCATGATCCGCCGCCTCGCTAGGGCAGACAAGGCATACAGAGTATGCAAACCTGGACATCGCCCACATGTCCCTACCAATAGGTGGTAGGGATTTATTGTACAGAAGATACACTTAAACTTTAAACAAACTACTAATAATAATAACATATCACAAGCCCACCAGGAAAAGCCCATCAACAGAGCAAAGGCCCACGACACAACTGCCCTTCCATCCTCCCCTGCATGCTGTCGGACGCGTACCACCACCATCGTCGACCAACCGTGCCTGCGATCCACATCGAGCACCAGTAGCCGGACCACGCCTGCGTGGAATATATCGGCCGCCAAATCATAACGCCAGGCCCAAGAACCAAGTTGTCCATGACTGACAACCTTACCCGGTAGGAATGGCCGCACCGTAACCAGCACATCACCGAGCCAACCCACCGGATCGCCATTGAAGTCGATGGAGCAATCCATCGATCGTCGTCGGCCCGGCCAGATCAAGGCAAGAAGTATTGCCAGATCGAGGCAAGAACCAAGCCACCGAACCGCCACCATAGCCGGAGCACCATTGCCAGATCCACGAACCATCATCAACTGTTGTCGTACCGTGGTGGATTTCGGGATACCGCCGGAGTGCCTCCTCGATTGACCTTTCCGGCCATCCCCAGGCTCCTTGACACCAGCGATTGCAGATTGTTCCTCGGTGGCAGACTGAGATATCTCCACCAACGCTCGTGCTTGTCTAGGCCTAAACTCCACAGTGGTCCTTCACCGGTGGACTGCGAGAAACTACCTACCCGCCTGACGACGACGTCCTGAAGACATGTCGCCGGACAGAACCTGGAAACTGAAGCGGTTTACTCTTTCTTCGAAAACGAAACTTCTCCTCCGAAAAGTGCGGAGCAAAACGAGTCCTTTAACCTTGGAAAAGGAACAAACTGTGTGTGCGGTAAATGCCTCACTAGGCTTTTCGAAAGACTTGTTAGGGTTCAGAGTGATGGGAAGAAGAGCCTGAAGCCCGGAAGAAATTAAAGAGGGTTAGAATCAGAAACCAAGACGACGTCGTTTTGCAAAACAAAATGTTTCATTTTGCTACAAAAAGCTACCTAAATAACCTGAAACGGGGAATCAAATGGATAATTGCTGTACCCAAATTTGGGTAAACACAGGTGAAGTCTTTAGGGGAAGAGAGGGTTTTGAGGTCTCTGCATGATTCAAAGCCGATGACCCGATCACCCGTGTGCTTGTGTTACAGTAAAGGAAAGACCTTCAACCGTTGCTATTTTTTCTTTTTCTTTTCAGTTTTTCAAAATTGTTTACATAGTATTCTGAAGGAAATTCCAATTCCCTAATATTGACGTCATTGTTGTATTGGGTTGCCTTTCCTTTAAGCTATAGGAGTGGAAAACATGGGGCGGCCATATTGCCAATGGAGACTATTTAGTCAAAAACTCGAAATTTATAGAGTATATTAATGTATGGATATATTAATGTAGATTAACTTTTTATAATAGTAAACCAGCTTCGTACAATTGTAGATTAGCTCAAGAGGCTAGGCTAGTAACATGGGTAGACCAAACTAAAAGGAAAAAGAATAAAAAATAGACCTAGTCACTCTTGCGCTATGAGTACTTTCTAGGGTTAGAAAGCAAAACTCAGCAACCATGGATGTAGATCTGCTTAGCTGGAATTGCAGGGGGATCGGTAATGATGCAATCCTTAGAGCCTTGAAGGATCTGTGTTCCTAAAATCGTCCACAGATTGTGTTTCTTTATGAGACAAAGATTAGTAGGGAAGGGGAGTTTGAGAACCTTCGTCGATCATTAGGGTTTGTGCATGCTGAGGCAGTCCCTAATGTTTGGCAAGCAGGTGGTCTAGGGCTTTTCTGGAACGATGATGTGCGACTTTAGATTGGGACGAAGTCTGTACATACTGATGGATAAATACCACTAAGGTTTGGCACTATCAGCTAGAGGCCGTAGGAAGACCCAAGTACCATGCCATGGGCCGGGTCCACAACCCACCATGATGATGCTCATCGGAGGCAACACCTTGGACGCCAATAACCCCGGACTTGGCCATCACAGTCCGCCCAAGTACACACCAGAAAACTGATAACTACAAAGGGACAACCTGCGTCCCACATCGAATAGAGGGGAAACACTTTCCCTATGCTCGAGTATTAAAGATCAACATAACCACCTTTTCTAGGGTAATAACTACTTTCCTTACACTGTTAGTCAATCCAGTTGTATATTAGTATCTTACTCTAGCATCGAAGATGTATAAACCGTCTGGTACGGTTTATTCCTCTAACGTTGTGTTGCTAGTACAGGATTCAGGAGTTGGATCGGTACCCAGAGCGGTATAGCATTCTGCGTGGGGTACTCGAAGAAAGCCACCAGAAACATTGGAGCGCTAGGTAGGCGAAATTGTACCCCAACGGGTACCAGAGGCTCAAGCCCTCATCCAACCCCACCGGGTTATGTTGGGTGCGCTGTAGAGTAGCTACCTACAAAGCAACCCGATCAAGACATCTCCTGACTGCGAACTTGGGGGACTGCCTACGGGCACAATAATGCCAAACCTTGCACCTTAAATTATCAAGTCCCCCCCAAGAAACATCTTGAACGGGAACTTGGGGGACTTGTACATACTAATGGATAAATACCACTAAGGTTTGGCACTATCAGCTAGGGCCCGTAGGAAGACCCAAGTACCATGCCATGGGCCGGGTCCACAACCCACCATGATGGTGCTCATCGGAGAACACCTCGAACCCCAATAACCCCGGACTTGGCCAGCACAGTCAGCCCAAGTACACACTAGAAAGCTGATAACTACAAAGGGACAACCTGCGTCCCACATCAAATAGAGGGGAAACACTTTCCCCCTGCTCGAGTATTAAAGATCAACATAACCACCTTTTCTAGGGTAATAACTCCTTTCCTTACACTGTTACTCAATCCATTTGTATATTAGTATCTTACTCTAGCATCGGAGAGGTATAAACCATCTGGTACGGTTTATTCCTCTAACGCTGTGTTACTAGTACAGGATTCAGGAGTTGGATCGGTACCAAGAGCGGTATAACATTCTGCGTGGGGTACCCGAAGAAAGCCACCAGAAACATTGGCGCGCCAGGTAGGGGAAATTGGACCCCAACGGGTACCAGAGGCTCAAGCCTTCATCCAACCCCAACGGGTACCAGAGGCTGAAGCCCTCATCCAACCCCAAATGGTACTAAAGGCTCAAGCCCTCTCATGGACCCCAACAGGTACCAGAGGCTCAAGCCCTCATCCAACCCCACCGGGTTATGTTGGGTGCGCTGTAGAGTAGCTACCTGCAAAGCAACCCGATCAAGACATCTCTTGACCGAGAACTTGGGGGACTGCCTATGGGCACAATAGTGCCAAACCTTGCACCTTAAATTGTCAAGTCCCCACCCAAGAAACATCTTGAAGGGGAACTTGGGGGACTCGTACATACTGATGGATAAATACCACTAAGGTTTGGCACTATCAGCTAGGGCCCGTAGGAAGACCCAAGTACCATGCCATGGGCCGGGTCCACAACCCACCATGATGATGCTCATCGGAGGCAACACCTCGGACGCCAATAACCCCAGACTTGGCCAGCACAGTCCGCCCAAGAACATACCAGAAAGCTGATAACTACAAAGGGACAACCTGCGTCCCACATCGAATGAAGGGGAAACACTTTCCCCATGCTCAAGTATTAAAGATCAACACAACCACCCTTTCTAGGGTAATAACTCCTTTCCTTACACTGTTACTCAATCCATTTGTATATTAGTATCTTACTCTAGCATCGGAGAGGTATAAACCGTCTGGTATAGTTTATTCCTTTAACGCTCTGTTACTAGTACAAGATTCAGGAGTTGGATCGGTACCCAGAGCGGTATAGCATTCTGCGTGAGGTACCCGAAGAAAGCCACCAGAAATAAAGTCAGTGCATCATATCGACGCAATAGTTATGGGTGAAGCTAGCAATCCTTCCTGGAGGGTTACGGGGTTTTATGGCTATGCACGTACTGGGGAGAGAGAGATCGTTCCTAGCAACTCTTACGGGAGCTTTTGGATTTTGATTTCTTGTCATGGGTTGTGTTGGGAGAGTTTAATGAGATCTTGAATAGTGGGGAGAAGATCGCAGGACCTATCAGACTGGAGAGGCAGTTGCGGGGTTTCTAAGAAGCGTTGAGCTACTATGACCTACTGGATTTAGGGTTTCGAGGTGCTATGGCGACTTGGTGGAACTCTGAGACCCATTTGCGGCTTGACCAAGCAGTGTGCACCCCTTCGTGGTTTGATATTTTCGGCCATGCTAGGGTTATTCATCTACCTCCGTCTGATTCCGATCACGTCCCTATTCTTCTAAATGCTAGTTCGGTCCCAATGGTTGTCCGGCCTAAGTATCATCGCTTCAAATTTGAAGTGTTCTAGCTGCAACACCCAGAGTGTGATGGCATTGTGAAAGAGGCTTAGGATACTGATGTGGCTGGTACTCCGGTGTATTGTGTTACTAAGAAGATTATGTACACTCAGATTCAATTGGATAAATGGCAGAAGACTACATTCAGGGGTAACCAAATGCAGATGTTAGATATTCGGTCTAGGTTGGAAGATTTGTTGGATGCACCAATCTCGGTGGAAGTCCAGAATGAAAAGAAGGAATTGATGGATATACTACAAGGTTTGTTGTACCAGGAAGAGCTATTCTGGAATCAGAGGGCGAAGGTGACATGGCTAAAGGAAGGTGATCATAACACCGACTATAACTAGCATTATTTTGCAACAAAATCCCCGGGGCCTGATAAGATGCCTCCATTTTTTTTTCCAGCATTATTGGAACCATATCGGAGATGAAGTATTTGCTGCAGTCCAAAGTTTCCTCCAAATGGGAGAAATGCTAAAACAGATCAGATTTACTCATATTTGCCCTATCCCAAAGGTAAACAATCCTGAGAACATGTCAGACTTGAGACCGATTGCTTTGTGTAATGTGATTTATAAAATATGTTCAAAAGTCATTGCCAACTGGCTGCAGTTTATCTTATTGGTAGTGATTTCTCCTTTCCAAACCGCTTTTGTTCCTGGCAGATTGATTACAGATAATATTTTGGTGGCAAATGAGATTGCTCACTTTTTCCATAATAAGAGATAAGGTGCTGATGGCTATATGGATTTGAAACTTGACCTAAGCTTATGACAGAATGGAGTGGTCTTTCTTGGAGAAAGTGTTGACCCGGTTTAGATTTGCAAGCAGTTGGATTTCGGTGGTGATGTAGTGTGTTTCGTCTGTTAGGTATTCTTAATTGGTAAGGGGAAAGCCTAGAGGCTAGGATATGTTACACTAAGTAGAGTACTTAAACAAGGGGATCCTTTGTCTCCCTACCTATTTTTCATTGGAGCTGAAGGCTTCTCGGCTTTATTGCAACAAAAGCTTCTTTTGGGTTCATTACCTGGTATTGAGGTATGCACTGGTGCTCCTGTGGTGAATAATCTTTTATTTATGGATGATAGTATGCTTTATGCGCAGGCCTCCCTTGAGGCTTGTTATGAGATACAGATGTCCTGGAAACATATAGGAAAGCATCTGGACAGGATGTTAGTTTCACTAAAAGCTCAGTGGTTTTTAGTAAGAATGTTGATGACAATACATAGAATGATATTTCGAGTTTCCTGGGTGTCGAAGTAGTGGAGTCCCATGAGAAATATCTAGGGTTGCCTACCTATGTGGGGCATAAAAAGACATCAACTTTTCAATATATCAAGGAAAGACTAGCGAAAAAGCTGTCTACTTGGAAAGGAAAATTATTGAGTGGTGCGGGTAATTAAAGACATTTTGATACGGGCAGTGCCGCAAGCTTCACCTACTTATGCCATGAGCATTTTCCAGCTTACCAAGAACTTTTGTGATGATTTGGACCAGATGCATGTGTGCAAGATTATGGTGGTTGTAAAACAAATCTAGTCTACTGCATTCAAGTGTAGAACATATATGAAAACTAAAAACATATTTCTATGTTAAACTAAGATTAGATATTGAGTGGCCAGACACTGTGCTGTAGTGCACAGTTGGAGCATTTCACATGCGCTGAAGGGGTTTATCTTGGGCCTAGGAAGCCTTTGGGTTCCCCTTGACAAAGTCAAAAAAAGATTAGATATTGAGTTTAAGTGATTGACCAGTTTGATTGGTGCAGTCTAGTCCTTCTCCAAGATCCATACGACAAGTTCTCTTTTTATTGATGGGAATATATATATATATATATGGGTCCGGATAAAGGGACATCTTATTTTACACAAATTTTGACACATCTTGTGAGCCATTAGATTTTAAAATGTTCAATGGTCTGGATTCGTTGCTTGAATGATGTCAACACAACACCAAGTGATGTGGATAATGACGTGGCATTATATATTTCTAATCTAAAATTATAATTGGATTACACTTTTCTTTATGAAAAAAAAAATTGAGTATTGTTTGTATTAGAACTGTACACAATCAAAAGAAGAAAAGAACAAGAATAGCAGAAGAACAAACGGCAAAAGAAAGAAAAAAAAGAAAAAGGAAGAGCAGAAGAACAAACATGCCATATCAATTAGGGAAAAACTTTATTAGGAAAATATATATACAAGAAGGCTCAATTGATGGTGCCAATTAATACTCCCTTCTTCTCCATGTCACTGATAAGCTTCCAAGATTCATCGAACTTCTTAATTTTATTGTACCCAGAGATCACTGCATTTCAAGTAGCAACATCCTTCACACTGACCATGTCGAAAATTTCACGTGCCATATCAATTTGACCACAAAGAGAGTACATATGCACTAATGCATTGTGAACAAAAACATTAGAATCAAAACCATCACTTCAACGCATGGGCACGAAACTCTTTTTCCCATTTCAATATAATATCTCCAGTATATCCTCTTTAACAAGAATGGGAATGTAGAGTAGTGGGGCTTCATACCCATGTTCTTTCATTGCTATATACATAGATATTCCATGGGAGCAATGTATCCTAAACTATAGCCTTTGATCATGGTGTTCCAAATGAAAACACTTAGTTCAGGAATTCTATCAAACACTTGGCGTACATACATAGCACTTGCCGGCCATAATTAGCACTTAGACTTGACCATGTCACCTTGTCGGAGTGACTTCAAAAGTGTAACCCCTGGACACACAGCAAGACAACCTCCACCGGCAAGCCAACTCCAGGTCGAAACATACCTTGACGCGCCGACACGTGCCACCCAAAGTTGTCTCTGCGGAAAGGACCAAAACTCAGCAAACTGAAGTGTATCAGTCTCACATCGAAAACAAGACTGAGGTAACTCACTATGTCACCTATAAAAGGTCCATTTCTCTCTCTTCATTAACTACTCATTCAATAGCTATTTACAGCTACATTTGTCAATACAAGTACATCGTTTAACTTTAGCATCGGAGGAGCGAAGACCGCCAACCGCGGTCTCCGTTCTTGATGCCGTTGTATTTCTCTTGACAGATTAGCGGGATTTCACGAACTATACACATATCGGAAGATTGGACCTCTGTCCACGTTATTGGAAGCCGACATCACATGGCGGTATTCTGAGCATTAACATTGGCGCCGTCTGTGGGAAATCTTTGAACTAAGAGTCATTTCCCATTAACCTACCATGGCTAGCAGAAGCAGTGAAGGCGTCGGAGACCAAGCAGATCAGGCCGCCAACCTTCAGCCCAACCCTACCAACCCATCAACCGTCAACCGTGAATTATTTACCACACCAATTAACATAGACGGTCAAAATATCAACATCCCCGAGGTACTCCCAACGCAATCTATCCTGGAAAACCAAACCGGCACAAGCCGTCAGACGCAAGGCCGGGATCTTGCTGCTATGTTAGAGATAGCCTTGGCAGACTTGCACAACGCAAACAGAGAGTGGGAAAAGGAGCGAAAAGAGAAGGCGGAAGCTCAAAACTAAGTGGCGACGCTATTGTCAAAATTTGACGAGCTAAAGAAAGCACTGGGAACGAATGCACGACCAACCGAGAGTGAGCACTCCCAAAGCGCAAGGCTTAGTCCAAGCACAGGGACAAGGGCAACACTGATACCGGTAATCCCAATGGGTGTCGCTCTAAACCCAACTGAACTAGCGGGATTAAAACCTACACCACCACTGCAGTTGGCACAAGAGCAGGTAGCGGACTCACAACCGCAATACGATAACTCATTAAGTGCCGGTCAACAAAGAGGAACCGGAAACATGCTTGTACCACGACAACAGATCGTGGCACCAACCCAACACATGCCTAGACTGACTGTCGACGCCACTGCCTTGATACTGGAAAAAATGCGGGAGCTAGAGGAAAGGTTACTCAGAGCTGAGGCTGGCACTCAACCACTAGCACAAAATCTACTCTTTGCTGCACGACCTGGTCCATTTACCGCCAGAATTTTGCAAACCGTCAGACCCACATATGCCAAAACGCCCAAGATAGCCCAATTTGGCAGCTCAACAGATCCATTCATGCACATGGACTGTAGACCCCGTGAAATTCCGAACGTCACTTTTGGACGGGATAATTTTTTGCGACCTTTGTTTGGCCAAAGACTTTTGGAAATAGTTTGGGCTTGGGCCTTAGGCCCAAAAGTAGCTTAAGGTTAGGGTCCATAATTTACTTTGGACACCCAACAAACGGGTATGCTAGTGAACCTAGCCCAATAACTTAGTTGACCTTTGACCCGAACATCTCCCTTGATCCAATAAGGTTCTTGTAGCTCATAATAGCATCCTTGCATAATTTTGAAATCTATTTGAGCGTGTGTTTACGATTTTCTCGTTTTACCTTATTTCTTAACAATTGGCGGAATTTCTACTCGCCTTACCCAAAACTTACTCGTCAACCATCTCACCGACTTTCAAAAGCACAATTTATTTACTCCTTATGTTTTTTAAACTCGAGCAAAATCCCGACAAAATCTACTTTGCCATTTTTCTATCTAAATACAAATTTGGTGAGGCCCAATCCTTATTTGGTCTTGCCAACCCTTTAATTTGAGTTTTCTTGTATTTACTTATTTTACTTTTATTTTTCCCCATCGTTTTGGTTTTTACAACCTATTATTTTACCCCAAATTTATCTGATTTAATTCCTTCACTTTCCCCAAGCTGAGTCATCTATCTCACACGCAAAGCCCAGCTTTTCCTCTTTCTTTGTTCACGTCAAAGTTGGGCAGAGGGAAAGGAAACCTCGATCAGCAACTTTGTTCCACGTTATCACCATGCATATGGCAACTCCTCCAAGAACATCACTCCAGACATTCAAAAGGGAGAATCCCAAACCAGAGGTCGTCGTCCACCCTTCTCTGCTCACCCTTTCTCTCTTTCCTGGGCATATCAGTGTGTTTGCATGCCTCAAAACGCCTAGTTCGAGACCTCCGGAGTCGATTTGAGACCTATACACCCCTCGAAGCGGGAGCTGTTCAGAAGCGAGCCTGTTCCGGATTTCCGCTTGAATTCCCTCTCTTGCTCTTCCCAAATCCCCCATATCTTGCTTGAGATTCATACCAACAGTTGGTAAGATTCTTGAACCATCAAGTTCCCATTTCTTTCTTCAATTTCTAGGCTCAATACGTTCAAAACAATTGTTTTACATATTGAGAAGTTTCTGTTTCACTCTGCATATTTGAGATTGAGAGAATTTCTTAGCCTGCAACTGGGCTCGATCCAATCAGCTCCCTCAGCTCTCCTTCCTGTTGAAACCCTCAAGAGAAACTCACCTTTTTGGTTACTCTTTGGTGATCATCCTTTCCATAACACTCTGTATATCTTTGGTTGTTGTTACAAACTCTTGCAGATTACAACTTGTCACTATTGTTGTTAGAACCTTGCTGCTTTAACTTAGAACCTTTTATTCTTTCTGATGTGTTGGATTTGTGCTAGACCACGGTTATCTTGAACATTAAAATCGTGCTTGATCCCAAGAGCTTGTTTGTTTTATGGTTGTCTAAACACCATGTCTTCAAAACATCATGTTATTGAGCTACAAGACCTCCTCTTTTTAGTATTAAAGGATGACTGAAAGTTTAAGTCTTTAGGAGTTTTAGATACTTTCTGTAGGGTCTTAGAGTTTGCTTAACCAGCCATTTTGGGTACCAAAAGAGCTTTGACCAAAAGAACCACTTTCTGTAGTTTCTCAGTTTTCAGTACAATCTGACCCAGCTATATTCCTTTAAAAACTGGAGCTAAATCGTTGAAAATTTGAGATTAGTTCCTTCTAGAGAAATATAGTAGACACAAAGATGAACCTTCCATAATTTGAAACACCCCAAAAGTATTTTTCTAGAATTAGTTATGCAATTTTGAAATATGTGGACATAAGTTGATGTTTCTGGAAAGAATCTGCACATCGTTTTACTTTAGCCTTTAAAACCTTTACTCTTCACATGGCTTCACTTAGAATTCTATAACCATTTCATTCTTACTGAGTAGGTTGTTAAACCATCTTCTTTCCAAAATTTTCCAAGAATTACCTCAAGTATTTTGGACACTCTTCCTTGGCCCTCAACAGTTTCTACTTAAACTCTATTTCCAGCTTTTGGCAACTTGTCTTCTAAAGGTGTTTTTGCCACTTTTTCCTGAAAAAGCAACTCTCCCTTAGAGCCCTAATGGTCCAGTTATTAGTTAGTAATTAGGTTAAAGGAAAGGTTTTCTTCGGAGAGTATTGAGAGTGAATAGCTAGCCTAGTTTATCGTGATTAATGTCACTTATTTGGTCTAGGCTTGATATCTTGGTAGGATCTTGTGAAGTGGTGGTTGCTACAAGGTTGCATTGAGGCCAAGTGCTGCAAGAGAAAGCTCGAGTTCCAGGTAGGGGATGCCTTTAACTCTATCTATGCTTTTCTTGCATGTACTATGTTTTATATGATGCCTCTTGCATGGTTTTGAAAATTATATGTTTTACAATTGAAATGGTTTGTGTGGATTGGATTGATGTGTTGGCAATTGATGGGGATGTAAGGAGAGGTTTGTTCCTCCTTGAGCCACCGGTGGTGGGCAGTGTGCACCATGCCCTTATTATTGAATTATCCCCTTTGTCTCTAGCCTTGTGATTATTGAATTCAAGAGAGTGATTGACTAGATGGACGGTTATGATGAAAGTTGTGGAAGAAGATCAATTGCCGTGGGATTGTAGTTACGTGGTGACGATCACGTGGAATTGCAAATCGGTTTTTATCTATTACTTTTTCTCAAAACAATAACTCATGTTTTTAAACTTAGATATGGGGGCGGGCATGAGCAATGACTGGATGTAAGAGCCTAACCCCTACTTTAGTTTGTTTTGCAGGCTGTTGTTGTCGAAGCTTGGGTACGGAGGATAATCCTTGGAGGCCAAAATTTGTTTTATTTAAAGTTTATTTCTATTTTGGCTTGTTCGATCCAGTTAAATTTTTGTAACGTTATGTATGGTTGATGATGTGTGTGATTGCTTACCACCAAAGTGGAACCCTAGAGTTAGAACCTCCATTTGAGTTTAGGTCCTAGTGGGCTAGACCTAGAAGACTCACGTAAATTACCATTCAATGAAACTAATGTAAACTTGGGCTAAGAACTAAAAAAATGACGTAGGTTCTAAAACTCAACACAACACCACCTTCCTTTCCTCTTCCTTGCCTAGTTCGTAATCTTGTGGTTACGAGCCAAGCCTACTATACAAGCCTAAGAATTTTGGGCTTATAGATTTCTTGTTCTCCAACCCAAAGGCCTTGTCTCTTTGAGGAATTCTAGGCCCAAAACACTTACTCCCTAAGTGTCGCGAGTGTAGGGTTCCTTGGGGAGGCGGTAATCCGGCCTCCGGGTCGCCATATGGACACTTTCAAGAAGGTGACAAATAACAAGGGATTTGATGACGCAACGCTTTGTCACCTATTCAGCGAAACGTTGGATGGCGAGGCAATGAGTTGGTTTTTCGAATGCTCACCAGGTTCCATGGACTCATTCTTAGCTCTGTCAAATGCATTTCTGTCAAGATTCATCCTCATGACGGATGGTTACCACAACTCCAACCAACTATTCAGCATCAACCAAGGTATTGATGAGTCGTTAAAATCATATGTCACAAGGTGGAGGACCGCCACATCGAGATGTCGGGATCTTGACAAAACAATGGCGCTGGCGGCCTTCAAGCAGGCACTCCACAAGGCAAGTTTTCTATATCACCTCAACTGTAATTGTCCAAACGCCACATATAACTACGTCATGAATGAGGCAGTCCTACATGCCCAAGCTGAATACAACACCTATGGCGCCACACCACCACCACCACAAACTCCACTTAAAAACCCCCAACCCGCCACATTCCAACAAGGAAACACCACCACCACCACCACTCCAAGCATAACCACACCGCCCAATGACAAAAAAAGGGAATGGCAGCATGGTAATTACCAGGATAAGCGGCAAAAGGATCAACAATATCATAACAAGGGCAACAGATCTTTTCACAATGATCGCCGTGACAACCGCCATAATAAGCCCGCCGCAAATGCTCAAAAATTTGTGGTCTTTGCAGTCTTAACGGCGTCATATGAAGAAATATATGATCAGTGCAAAGATCAAATCCCACCACCACCCCTAAGAAAATACCCCAGAGTAGGAAAACCTAGAAACACCGGCAAATGGTGCAAACACCATGAAGATAGCGGTCACAACACCAACGACTGCAATTGAGTCATTATACCGCGACGGAAAGCTGGAGCAGTATAAGGTCCGACAACCACCTCCGGTTGTCGCCAACATCAAGCTAATGTGGTGGATTAACACCATTGATGGCGGTGCTTTCATAGGCAGCTTATCACACAGAGCAAGAAAGCGTTATGAGCGCGCTAACCACCCAAAAGAGGTATTCAATATCCGCTATGACCGGTCAGCCAAAATGGCCAAAACTGGTTGGGAACCAATCACTTTCTCCGAGGAGGAGGAGCGAGGTATTCACTCACCTTATGACAACCCATTTCTGATAGATGCAATCCTCAACAAGTGGTCCGTAGGAAGGGTACTGATAGATAGCGGGTCCGCTGTCAACGTCATATTCAACGGCTGTTACAAGCAACTGCAGCGCAATAACAAACTTCTGCAAGACCACGAGCCGCTACTTAGTTTCTCCGGCGACATGACCCAACCTCTAGGGTCAGACTATATGCTCTTGTCGGTCGGAACAGTCCCCTGTACGGCGGAAATACATACCGAATTCATTGTGGTAGACTGCTTCAGCTCATACAACGCCATTATCGGTCGCCTAGCTCTCAACAAACTCAAATGCATCATAGCCGGATACATGCTACTCATGAAGTTCCCAACACCCAACGACACTGGATCTGTAAGGGGAAGCTAGTCAATTGCACGAGAGTGTTACTCAACAACGGTGTCAAGGTCAAGAGGCCGCCATGAAATTTTAACGGTAGCCAATACACCACAGTTGACGGACAAAATTGATGACCCCAGAGATGACGAGGAAAAGTACTACAAAAAAGAGCCCGTCAACCCAGAGATGTCGCTCCGCACTGTAAGCATCTCCGATGAGCACCCAGAGAGAATTGTTCATATCGGAGCCCAACTCTCCCCCGAGATAGCGGCTGAACTCACCCAGTTTCTCAAGGAGAACGTTGCAGTCTTTGCATGGTCGTATGCCGACATGCCAGGAATCTCTCCCGACATAATTCAACATAAGCTCAGCATCAAGCTAGCCTTTTACCCCGTCAAGCAGAAGCAATGGGCATTTGACGAAGAAAGATATCGGGCAATCAGGGAAGAAGTAACCAAGTTGCGCGACATAGACTTCATTCGTCAGGTTCATTATCCATAATGGATCTCCAACGTGGTAATGGTAAAGAAACCTAATGGAAAGTGGCAGATGTGTGTCGACGTCAAAGGTTTGAACAAGGCATGCCCTAAGGATAGCTTCCCGCTACCTCGCATTGACCAATTGGTTGACGCAACAACAAGACATGAGCTACTCAGTATGATGGACGCCTTTTCTGGCTACAACCAGATAAAGATGCACCCCGAAGACCAGGAGTGCACAACATTCACCACCGACAAGGGCTTATATTGCTACAATGTCATGCCCTTTGGCCTCAAGAATGCCGCAGCCACATACCAACGGTTGATGAACGCAATGTTTGCAGAACACTTGGGTAAGATCATTGAGGTATATGTCGACGACGTGCTTGTCAAAAGCGTAAAAGCTAGCGGTCACGTGGCCAACCTCCGCATCATCTTTGCCATATTGCTAGCATATAGATTGCGCCTGAATCCGGAGAAATGTTTCTTTGGCGTAACCGCCAGCAAGTTCCTCGGATATATAGTCAGTGAGCGGGGAATAGAGGCTAACCCCGACAAAATACAGGTAATCATAAACATGAAATCTCCAGAGAAAAAAGTTGAGGTACAGAGTCTACAGGGAAAGTTAACGGCTCTTTCCCGGTTCATCTCCAGGCTAACTGACAAATGCCTACCCTTCTTCAAGGCAATGAAGCGGTCCCATTGCAAGGTGGTAGATTGGACGCCTGATTGTGAGGCGGCGTTTCAAAACCTCAAGGAATATTTGGCCTCTGTTCCGCTACTCTCAACTTCGGTACCGGGCGAAACACTATACATCTACCTAGCAGTGTCCAAGTCCGCCATCAGCTGCGCAATTGTCCGCTGGAGGCAACAGAAGAATTACCGGTATTCTATGCCGGCAGAGGCATGAATGGAGAGGAAACAAGGTACCCGCCACTTGAGCAACTGGCACTAACACTCATAATGGCCGCCAGAAGGTTGCGTCAATATTTCCAAGCACATACAATCCATGTTCTCACAAATCAACCGCTAAAGCAAGTTCTCCAAAGTCCGGAACACTCAGGACGCCTTGGCAAATGGGCAATAGAACTCAGCGAGTTCGACATCGATTACAAACCAAGAACCGCCATCAGGGGACAGGCTGTTGCTGATTTCATAGCAGAGTTAACGGAACCACAGCTGGAACATACCACCGATGTAATGTCGGAGGACAGCATTCAGCACCCGGAAGCCACATATGCAAAGACGCAATCACAGTGGGATCTCTATGTAGACGGTTCCGCATGCTCCAAGGCTTGCGGCGTTGGTATAATCCTCACCGGTCCAGGGGGACTTAACGTAGAGTACGCCCTAAAGTTTAACTTCAAAGCCTCCAACAATACGGCGGAGTACGAGGCACTTATCGCAGGGTTACTGCTGGCCATCGATTGTGGAGCAGAAAGTGTCAACATCTTCAGTGACTCACAGCTGGTGGTCAATCAAGTCAACGACATTTTTCAAGTCAAAGACAAACAACTGGCGGCATACCTAGGGTACGCCAAGACACTGCTCGGCAAGTTCAGTTTCTTCAACATCACGCAAATACCCCGCGAAAAGAATGCACAAGCCGACTCCCTGGCACGCTTGGCAACAGCTCAGCCACATCAAAGTCTCGCCGATACTAGGGTGGAGACCCTCGATAAGCCTAGTATCACTAAAACTCTGGCGGAAATCTACACCATCGAGGTAGACCCAAATTGGATGGATGAGAAACTCAAGTACAAACATGACGGCACATTGCCATCCGACAAATTCGAAGCAAGATGACTGGTGCGAAGGGCAACACGTTACAATATTCAAAATGGCAAGCTCTACCGCCAAGGGTTCACACATCCCAACTTAAAGTGCTCAACGCCAGAAGAGGGAAAGCAAGTCCTCGCAAAAATACACGCTAGAGAGTGCGTAATCACTCAGGAGCAGTGTTCTAAAAATCAGCCGAGGAGGCCGCCTAGGCTTGGGTGTCACCTCTCCTAGTCAATTTTATGCTAGGCGATGCTTCTGGGCGTTTTGCTTCTCGGCGGCCGTTTTAGTGGTATTAGGCGGCTTCTAGGAGCTCTGGGCGCCTAGCTTTTTTGTTTTTGTTTTCCTCTTCGTTATCGTTGTATTTCAAAGCCACCGACGACGACGACGTCGATAAGTTCGTCGTTGTTCTTCAAAAATTGAGGACGGGCGTTGTTTTGATAGTGTCTAGCGACGAGGCGTCGTTCGAGTTGTCTGATCTGCGGACTATTGCGGTGCCGAAGCGATCTCCATGGGTTGGGTCATGGGTCCTAGGGGTGGCTCTCATGATCGATGATTCATCTCCGTCTGCATTCTAAAGTTGGATTTGGGGGTTTGGGTCGTGGGAAGAAGGAGATGGATGAGTACCATTCTAGTGTATTAAATT
This sequence comes from Rosa rugosa, assembly GCF_958449725.1. Taxonomy (NCBI): domain Eukaryota; kingdom Viridiplantae; phylum Streptophyta; class Magnoliopsida; order Rosales; family Rosaceae; genus Rosa; species Rosa rugosa. Next base: position 11,157,848 of record NC_084823.1, read on the forward strand.
GGTATTGATTGATTCGGTGTACTGATTTTAAATTACTGTAGCTATTAATCTGGTGCATTGATTTGGTATTTATTGATTTGAAATTACTATAGTTATTATTCTGGTGCATTGATTTGAAACTGCTGTAGCTATTATTCTGGTGTATTGATTTGTTATTGATTGATTTAGTGAAGTTAATATACGAGTGGATTGATTTGGCATGATCAGAAATTCAATAAGCATCACGCATTATATTTTCTTTATTAGTTAAACAATAATTAGTTAATTACTTATATAATTATACACTATAAAAATAAAATTAAAATTAAAAAAACTAAAACTGCCTAGGCGGCGCCTAGGCACCCGCCTAGACGCCTGGGCGCTAGTCCTCTGGCCTCCGCCCAACTAGCGCCTAGCGATTTTTAGAACCTTGCTCAGGAGCTAGATCATTAGCCAACCGCACCATGTGCCAAGGATATTTTTGGCCGACATTGGGAGATGACGCCAAAGAAACATAAAGAGCATGTCACAAATGCCAGCAGTACGCAGACCTTCCGCATGCACCAGCAGAACCGTTATCCATCATTATCGCACCCTGGATTCACTCCATGTGGGGGATGGACATTGTCGGAAAACTCCCAACAGCCAAAGGTCAGTTCAAATACATAATCGTAGCCATCGATTACGACAGCAAATGGATCGAGGCTGAACCGTTAACGGCCATCACCACAGCCAAGGTCCAGCATTTCTTATGGAAAAATATCTACTGTCGATATGGCGTGCCTGATACAATCATTACCAATAACGGAACGCAATTCAACAACGAAGAACTCATTAGCTTCACTGCCAAACTAGGCACCAAGATGCGTTTCGCTTCAGTGGCACACCCCTAGACCAATGGCCAGGTGGAATCTGCCAACAAAATCAACAAGAAGCTGCTAAAAAAGAAATTGGAAGACAAGAAAGGCTTATGTGCTGAAAAACTCCCGGAAGTTCTTTGGGCCATCCGAACAACACCAACATCCGCCAACGGCGAAACCCCATTTTGCTTGATGTTTGGCACAGAAGCAGTCCTCCCCATTGAGGTAACCCAACCAACAGCTAGGATTGACCGGCATGACTCCACAACAAACGTTGCCGGCGCCAATCTCGACAAAGACCTGTTAGAGGAAAGACGAGATAAAGCCCACCTGCATAACTTGAAAAACAAGCTGCGAGTGTCGCGTTTTTACAACAATCGTGTGAAGGCCAGAAATCTACAACTTGGCGACTGGGTCATGAAAGAAGTCATACCACCGCCAAAAGCACTTCGCCCAACTTGGGAGGGACCTTACCAAATCATAGAAGTAGTGAGCCCCGACACATTTTACTTGAAAAACAAGGAGGGCGTCACATCCACTCACCCGTGGAACACTCAACATCTTCGCTACTATTATAAGTAGCGCCGTAACATGCCCACGAGCATCTTCACTTAGCTAATTTTTGCAAATTTTAGCTAAGAAAAGCTACCCTACGGGTACATATTTTTTTAAGAAGCTGGGTTCGTCCAGTCGTCAATGAAACGAGGAATTATTCAAACCATTGTCCCAAACATGCACAAAAAAAAAAAAAAACATAAAAACATGTCAAATATATCAAGTCTGGCCAGGCCAACACCTTTGCTCCTCAGGACAAGGGCGATATATATGCATTTAACGGGCCAATCTTAATCCCTTTCATGTTTCACTGACGTGCAAAAATATTTCCGCCACAATCCCAAGGGAATTAGCGGACAAACATCCATCACAATACAAAGGAAAGCAATTACATTAAAAGTTTCATATTAACATATGCTAATCTTGCCCGGCCTGAGAGGAGGACCCCGAAACACGATCACCACGGCGGCGCTTCTCCACAAGCTGACGAGAACCCATCTTTCTTTTCTCAGCTTTACTTGTCGGCGTCGGAGTCTCAGGATTACCATCAGACCTCGTGCCATCTTCTCCAGAAGAACCACTCTCTTCGCTACCATCAGCAGTGCCGCTTTCTGAGGAACCGCCATCTTCAGATCCCTCAACATCCTCCGCGGCAACATCCTCGACAGGCGTGGACTCTGGAGGGGCTCGATCAGCTAGTATCTTGTCAAAGTTCAAGTAGCCGCTATCTTTGAGCTCTTTAAAGTTGGCGGCAACACCTTGTTTACCAGCATCCGTCAGAAGTGCCTTGAACTCTACTGACTTCTTGAAAGTGTCAACCGCCTCTAGACGCACCATCTCCCTCTCGTCCTCCGCCAGCTTGGCCATCTGTTCCTGCCTAGCCGACTGGAAGTCCGCCAACTCTTTTTCTTTGGCAGTAAGCGCCTCCTGCAACTAAGCGATGGTGTCTTCCCTCTCAGCCTTCTCCTTCTTCCGGGTCGCCAACTCGGCATTAAGGTTGGTAATGGTGGCAGTATCGGCGATAGTTTTATCCACCGCGCACTTGAACTTCTCTTTGACGTCAAGAAGGGCACCGTCAAGCTTGGCAATGTCCCCAGCGGTGTCCTTATTCTTCTCCCTCTCTGCCGCCAAGTCACATTGTGCCTGCAGAAGTTCTTCTTTCAGTTTGCGCTCCTCCGTCGAGCCCTGATGAAGGTAAAGCTCATGAGCACCCTTCAAAATTAGATCCAGGGATTTCTCCAGCTTTGACGACACCGCTGGCCAAGAAACTCTCGCCTCGCAGCCAAATCCAAGGCGCTCACAGACCTTGTGGAGAAAGGCCTGTTGACTGGCGGGTGCACTTTGCACCAACTTTACGACAGGGTTGTCGGAGACAAACTGTCCTCCGACATCTTTGTGGCCAGCCGCAACATGTTTCTCCCCCACATGCTTATCTCCAACCTTCATCTTCTTTGAAGGATCTGGAGGAACGGCGGAGGTAACAACCTTCCTCTTCTGCGGCACGCCGGACCTCCCGGATGGTTGACCGCCAACATCTCCACCCGTACCGCCGATAACCTTGGGACCGACATGTTTGGACCCTCCGATGTAGGCCTGATTACACGCATTTATATACGTGTAATTATATCTAAAACACTAGAATTAAGCTAATCCTTAAGTCAATTATTATGTAATTAATCTATTTTTTTATTTATTGTGTAGGAAATTAGCGGAGTTGCGGAAATGAGATAAGAAAGCGCGAAATTGGGGTAAATTGGAATATTCCGACGAAAGGACCAAATAATAGAGCATCCGTCAAGCACTAATCGGCATGGTCAAGAAATGCGGAAGTAAATTGAGGAAAAGAAATAAATTGAAGAAAAGGAACCTTAATTAACCATTAGTCTTAATTAACCAAGGCCAATCATGTGCTGCATGCTTTGCTTAATTAAATGGGCTTAAAAATTCTTTTAGGCTTCAGTATGTGCTGCACGTGATGGCATGGTGGTTTAATTATGATGGCTTCCAGCTCCTTTCATTTCCAAATATGCATAGCTGGGGGACACGTGCCCATTTCTTGGAGGAGTTCTAATCTCTTGACCTCATCCTAGCCTTTCTTTTTCTCATGAAGATATCCAGCCACCCATTCCTTGATGACTCATATATACCACCGCCACCAGTTTCACTTGAAGGGGAGAGCTACAGCAGCCGCAGAGATATTGTCACGCCCCTGATTTTTAACACAATTAAAAATCGATATATAACCTCATAATTATACATGCGTGAACGTTCAGCCATCAATACCAATTACCTGGAAAACATTTTCCCTTTATACAATATACATATTGATGCCCTGAACCCACTATGTCAATATTGACCCGCCCACAAAGTCATATATTACATAAGCTTACGAATTAAATTGTCAACAACAAGATAAAACGTAAAAGCTCCTCAGAGTTTACTACAAAACGGAAGTCATAACAATGGCAAAGCCAATCAAATTTGCTTCCTACCAGTTCTGCTGCCAACAAGATACCTCAGCGTCAGTCACGATTTCCCTGACCTGCAAGATTAACCCCTACACCGTTTGAATAGTGCACCGGGTTGTCACACAACAAACCCGGTAAGCTTTTGCAAGCCCGTATGAGTAACTCAAAACAACTCGCACCAAATTACGGGATAAAAGCCCGCACAACTCACACCAACACGAGGAAAACCTTTCGACTCGAGAATAAGGAAAACATACCATGCTTCCCAAAACAATACTCTTTTCCAAAAAGGAAATCACAAAAGTCACACCGTGACAAAAATCATATAAATCGTTAACCTAACAATTCAAATATGATTAATCGATCCAACCTGGATAAAACACATAAGCACACCAATCAGTCCAATCTGGACGAAACACATCAGCACACCCTCAATCATACCTATCGTTAACCTAACAAATAGAATATGATTCTTAGTCCAACCTGGACAAAATACGTACCCAGGAGTCATAAGTAACCTACTTAGATCCATGAGGTACCATGGCAGACATACTAGCGCTCTAGCTTATCGTAACCACTCGCCCGGCTAACTGCGTGATTCCTTATTTCTTGCCTTGGTCATTATCAGCGACCTGTCACCATCTGTGACATGTGATCTTCAGACCCCATCAAATCTCGGAATCAACCATTGGTCACCATCTGCGACCTGTCACCATCTGTGACATATGATCTTCAGACCCCATCTGGTCTCAGATCAACCATTAGTCACCATCTGCGACTTGTCACCATCTGCGACATATAGAATATGATTCACAAGTCTTCCCAAGACATTTAAAAGAAAGAATCCCCGAAACTCTCTTTTAAAAACACGTACTCATGAGCATCAGATAGCTCCCCGCTAACCCCATGATGTACCAACAACAAATCAGTCTAACCTAGACACACAACACATCAACACAGATTCACCACGAAGCCACTAATACATGAATACTTATGTATATATATATATCCCATAATATATATATGTACACACATAGTCATTCACTCAAAAATGCCACCAATACATGAATACATATGTATATATATATATATCCCATAATATATATATGTACACACATAATCATTCACTCAGAAATGCCACCAATACATGAATACATATGTGTGTATATATATATATATATCCCATAATATATATATGTACACACATAATCATTCACTCAGAAATGCCACTAATACCATCTATAGTCACAGTTAATTCCATAAATCCAAGACAATATGGTAACTAGGCTCATAACACAGATAAATCATTGGTCACCATCTGCAACCTATCACCGTCTGTGACTCTTGGTTTTCATACCCCGTCGTGGTCTTAGAACCAACCGTTGGTCATCATCTGCGACCCATATGCTTTTCAGACCCCATCTGGCCTCAAGTCAACGTTAAGTAAGTCACACCTGACCTAAAAACGTTACGACCATCTAGTTCCGGCTCTCCCCATCCCTGCTCACCATCTGTGACCCTTGGTACAAGGACCAATACATTTAAAATGTGTCACGCTTGACTCCAAAATGTAACATCAAACTCAATACTTTTCAAACAATAGAAAACATCTTTTTCCACAATATTGTTTCTGTGAAAAGTCTCATTCAACAATAATATGAACCCATCATGCATATTATTCATCACACATCATCCACAAGAATATATATATTTCACGTAAATATATATATACGTAGTCATTTGCTCAGGAATGCCTACTAATACCAACTATAGTTTGCAGTTAAATAATTAACGCCAAAACAATAATGGTAATTCCGTTCATAATGAACCTTGTGAGATTACTCACCTTGAAACTCCCGCTGCGTCTTCACACCACTAGACTGCTTACAGAACGTCCTCTGTCAAGCACCTTAGAACAAAACAGCTCGATTGAAACCCTAGAATTTCAATTCCAAAATTCGACCTCCACGAGTTGAATCGATGCAAGCCACCTTATGGGAAGCATCAACGTCCTCCAAGCTCCAAAAGCCCTCAAGAATCACCGGCAAAGGTGGCCGGAATCTCCGACTCCGATCAAGGCGATTTGCAGCTCCACCGTGCGACTTCTCGGCCTTGTAGCGTCGTGCACATGTCTACCCACACAGTGAAACTTCACAGGGTGCTAGATGGGAGTGAGGCGAAGAGATAGGGACAAGAATCTCGTCGATTGGTGGCCGGAGGAGGGAGAACGAGCTCGGTGAAGATGGCTGCTCGGGAAAACTCAGGAGAGAGGAGAGAGAAAAATCCTTCCCAAAATGGAAATCTGATTTTTTTGAATAATTTTCCGGAAAAATCCCATATATACCAAAATGGAAACTTTTTCCGACGGCCATAACTTCCTCATACGAACTCCGATTTCCACGCTCCACATATCCACGAACTCGTATCGACACGCTCTACAACTTTTGTAAAGGAAGTTTTCAGAGAATCTCAACGTATCAAAAGTCAACCTTGAAACCCCCCTAATTCCACACTTTACGAATAAAAATTCGTCCGAAACACTTCCGCTCCGTCCACGAGCCACGAAACCGTCCGATACCCACAATTTAAATTCCGGAAAATCCTTGGAAAATAAATATGAATTTCCGGGGCATCACAGATATATTCCACCAGATTCATTTTTCATTTTCTCTCTTCCTTCTTCTCTACAGCCGAAACACTCCACTCCATTTCCATCTTCTCTCTCTTCCCAATTTATCATCCTCTACCATTTTTCTCAAGGAATAATCAAGGGGCTTTTACTACCCACACAATCAATTGCTCATCAACACAAAGAGATTTTATTTTTGGTAAAGAGTAGGGGGTTAATATCAAGTTGGGTTTATGTTTGCCTATAGCAAATTGTGAGCCTAGCTTGTGTTCCTCTCTCCTCTATCATTAATTCTCTTAATTTCTTATGTATTTGATGATGTATTTGCTAATGGGTTGTGAGTAGTTTAATTTTAGGAGTTAGGGTTGTGAAGCCCTAACTCATCTTGTATAAATATTGATGCTTTAATTTTAATAAATGCAATTTCCATTGTGTATACTTTAAATCCGAATATATTGGTCCTTAGAAGCATGTTTCTAGGCTTTGTCACCCTTTGAAATTATGTTGTGGGCAATTGTGATGAATAGATTGATAAATTGACAACTTATTAGTCTTGTTGCATCTAGGATTTAAGTGTGGTAACCATTAGCTAGCTTAATTGTAGCTAAGCTTGCTTGAGTCTCTATTATCTTGCACTCTAGGCCTCTAATTTTAGATATTGCGGCCTTAACCGGCGTAATGCCTAAGTTAGAGAGTTGATTGTGGCCCTAACCGGCATAATCGATACACCGAAAAGATAATTGGTTTAGTAGCCTTAACCGGTACTAGATACGGGACTCAACACATATAGGAAATGCATGCATTTGTGAAATTTGTATCGATATTTGCAAGATAGTTAGTGTGAATCACCCGACACTCCCATGTTCCCATTAATTTGAAATCCGAATTTAATTTCTTGCTTGATAATTAGTTGTTTGCTTTTATTTTAGTTTGCATTTAATTTAGTTAATTCTCTATTCAAAACTCCCAAACAAAATTCTACATTCCATTGTGCATAACTCATTTGGGCTACAAGTTAGTGGCTTTGATTAGGCTTAGTGTGAGCTAAGCCTAGCATTGCCGAGGCTTGGTGCCTTGTGAATATTATTTTACTTTATTTTATTTTTATTTTTTTATTGTGTGCTTTTAGTATCCTAGCGCCAATTACCTCGGTTAGGTCCAACGCCTAATCCCCGAGGTACGATAATCAAAGTTTTAATACTTTCCTTACTTGACAACGATTCGTACGCTTACGAGAGTTTATGCATTCAAGTCACGGCCCCAGCTTTTGTTCTCCTCTCTCTCTCAACATCGCCCACCGCCATATCCTGCTCCCCGACAACAATTGTCGCCTTCTCTTGTGACTTGTCAGCAGGTACCTCCAGGGCAAACCCCGTATCTTCCTCGTTCTCTTGTTCACTCTCCTCCGCCACATTTTTTTCTTTGCCCCCTGTCTTCTTCTTCTTCAGATTGGCACGATTCGAGTGTAGCGGAGCCGCCAGAATTTTCGCCTCTCCCGCCGTCGTTATCTCCCTTGTTTGCGGATCAACAGTCTGTTTCCGCACCTTGGCCGCCTCGTCAATCATGAAGTTGACATAGTCCTTGATACCACCAATATCAGCCATCGCCTTTTTAAGAACTTCGGTGGTTCTCTTGTTCGTACGAATTATCACTACAAAAGAGAGCAAACATACCGTCACCTTTCAGACTAACGACATATCACAATTCTAATAATAGATTCCGCTTACCAGGCTCCCGAGTCAGGCGCAGATGAATAAGTAGCGACCAATGTGATAAGATGCGAAGATCTAGGCAGCTTTTGTGCGACCAACAGTAGTGCACCCGGCACACCCGCTGTCGTTCGATATCCGTTAACTTCGGTCTCCAACCCTCTGCAGACAGAGACAAGATATCACATAAAGGAACTAACGCAATAACAAAATATGATGGCATAGACTACAAGCAAGGAAGCAAATATCGCACTCAATACAAAAATCAAGCCTCAAGCACAGACAACAACCTTTTATGGCTTGAAACTTCGAAGGAACCCCGAACCGCGGAGCCTTCACCCCCTCTGGCGTCGTGTCATATTCCTAACCATCGGTGGCAACACACACGGCGGCCCGCCGTGTTGTGGAAGAATCAGGCGTATGTTCCAGAAGCTTTGGGGCTCCAGGTCGACGAGTTCGTTTGACAGTCCCGCCACATTTTTTCCTCTCGTTATATGTCAACTCATAGAAAAATAATACTTCAGCCACTGTCGGAAATTCACACCCTGACAAATCCCACAAAGCGGTCAAAGCCAATAACATCTTCCACATGTTTATGGACACTTGACCTACCGCAACATTCAATTCATGCAGCAGATACTGCAGGCTCGAAAGTAGCGGCAGCTTCACCCCGTGATTCAGTATAGCCTCGTGAATAGCGGCATAACCCTCCGACAAATCAGTAGCCCTCTCACCTTTCTCTAACGGCCGCAACTTCATAATACCGGGCAAGCGAAACCTATCTTTCATCTTTTGTATTTTTCACCACGAAATAATGGAGGAAGGTTCATCTACGCCGACGCCATCGCTGAGAACCCACGAGAAATTAGTAGGTCCGGAACTTTGACCTTCATCCCCAATCTCAACCCCGTCGTCACTTTGTCCAGAGGCGCCAACACTTTCTTCGCTACTATCGGATACCTCCTCCTCCCTGGTACGACGAACAACTTCATGCTCTTCACATTGACGTGCTGCCATAGGTGGCGGATAAATGGTCTGGAGGGGGACAATATCTAGCGGTTCTTCTGGGCTACCTCCTGCAGAAGTGGGACGACGTAACTAATCAATAAAACCCCTCTTTGACGAATTAAGCGACAACACGTCCGATTCTTCACTACTTGAGATATTGATAATGGCCGGCATGCCACACAAACACTCTAAACCTAGAAGTTAGCAGTCAAGTCAGATCTAAACCTACCCTATACCATCAACAACAAGAACTCATTCAAGAACAATCACGCCAAAATCCCAGAAAATACCCGAAAAGTCTCAGAAAAGCCAGAAACCCTCAGAGACCCTAAGACACAGAATAACACAAAAACCGTAAACATATCTTTTCGGTACAAACAGAGCAAATGCATTCACACAAACCAGACCAAAACAAGAACACAAAAAAACCCAGAAACAAACCGTACCTCAAATTCGTAGAAACAAACACCAATGACTGCCGAAGCAGATCAACCACAGGATGAGCTCGATCGCCTCTTCTCTCCTTCAAATTCTTTTCCTCCTTCTTTCCTGATCCTTCAAATTCTTCTATCGATCAACGGGGTTTCCAGATCCTTCCTCTTTGGTTCTCTCTCACCAGATGAAGAAGGCAAAAGCACGGAATAGGGCAAAGTGAGTGAACCCAACTTCTTTCCCCCCTTAAATACAAACTTTGGCGACAAATCTCACCCGTTGCCGAAAAGTAACCGCCCGCCATGATCACGCCACGTGCCCCCATTAACTGAGACGACGCCTCGGTACAAACGACGTGCTCATAAATGCAACATTTATGATGAAGCGACAACGGTTGCACAACGACGTTTTCGCACATGCCATCCCTATCAACAACTCCCACGTGTCACCTACATTGTCAGAGGATCATGCAGAATCTGGCCAAATAACCCCAAATTTCAAAAAATCACCGCCATAGCCACCTCTCGCTCGCTAATTAGCCTTATTCTCCGCTAAGTAGCCTCATCTCCCGCTAATTAGCCTTATCCTCCGCTAGGTATCCTCATCCTCCCCTTTGAGTCACCAAGCAACGAATCAAAGATCCGCCAAAACATAAGTGTTACCGCCAACAAATCCACTTCACCGCTAACACTTACCTCATCTAAAAAGACGTATACCAACTCATCAACCGACAATTAATGACCAACACGTCTCCGACATCGTTGCTTCCGATAGCAATCAATTGTCACTCACCCGACACAATTTACATTTAGCGGAACATTCCCAACCAGGGATATCCCATTTAGTATCGGTACACCGACCTTAACGAGGCGATGCAGTCAAGTTTTTCTCCTCTGGGAAAGAGTAAGGGAACCGTTAACACAGCTTACGGCAGCCATTGATCAGGCCATTAACTTCCCGACAATAGGGCACCGAAAGAGTGAGATCGCTACCCATCACCTCATGCTGTCAAACAGCTCCCCTCAACAAACAATCATCCGACCAAACGGAGGTCTTTCTTAGCCGGGGAGTGGGGGACACCCCTGGAGGGCCTAGCAGGGGCCCACCCTCGCTCAGACAAAATCCATGGTTGACGATGCACTCGCACTGATTATGCCCGACATGTAACTGAAGGTTTCGCCTTAGTTGTGGTAACTCCCCAACCAAGAAATCCCTCCTTGACTGGGGACTTGGGGGACTTGTACATACATAGCACTTGCCGGCCATAATCAGCACTTAGACTTGACCATGTCACCTTGTCGGAGTGACTTCAAAAGTGTAACCCCTGGACACACAGCAAGACAACCTCCACCGGCAAGCCAACTCCAGGCCGAAACATGCCTTGACGCGCCGACACGTGCCACCCAAAGTTGTCTCTGCGGAAAGGACCAAAACTCAGCAAACTGAAGTGTATCAGTCCCCCATCGAAAACAAGACTGAGGTAACTCACTATGTCACCTATAAAAGGTTCACTTCTCTCTCTTTATTAACTACGCATTCAATAGCTATTTATCGCTACATTTGTCAATACAAGTACATAGTTTAACTTTAGCATCGGAGGAGCGAAGACCGCCACCCGCGGTCTCCCCTCTTGACGCCGTTGTATTTCTCTTGACAGATTAGCGGGATTTCACGAACTATACACATATCGGAAGATTGGACCCCTATCCACGTTATCGGAAGCCGACATCACATGGCGGTATTCTGAGCATTAACAATGATATATTTTTATAGTGTAAATTTTTTAAAACCATATGTGTAAAAAAAAAAAAAAAACCAACGGCTACATGACGTTGCTGATGTCATGCATTAGTCAAGCTTACCCCAAACGTGGGCCATTGTAGCTTTCTGATCCATTTCTTTATAGGGCTAAAAGGCTAACCAAAGGGCTATTTTTGCCCCTTTGGGTTGCCCTTTGCCCCTCAAATTTGGCCCTTTAGCCCTCCCCCTCATGGGTTGGACACCATTTGGGTTATTTTTTGGCTCTTTAGCCCTTTCCCCCCATGGGCTGGAGAAGGCCTTATTAGCTAGTTATTGCACGAACATGGAGGTATGAACAATAATAAATAAAGTCAGTACTGTGGTAGTGTGCACACTGTTTTTGTAGGCAACTATCAGAGCATGCATGTGATATTTATTTTGCTTCTGAATTGGGCACGATATGTCTGGTAATTATAACTGGGTAGCTGAGATTGAGTCTGATTTATATCTCTTTAGAGCAAGTCCACCCGTTGTCAAGAAATGTCAATGTCGAAAAGTCAAGAGTTCGACCAATCAAGAAACTGTTCACTGCCACTGGACATGGGTTTCCACCCTTTCCGTTTCTTGACCAGTCAGTTTTACTGTTCATTGATTTTTTCTTACATATGTTTTGTACAAGAAATTCGGTTTTGAATCGATTTTTATTTTCGAAAAGAACGTTATTTTTATACGTTCAGAATTTGGGAAAACTTCCTTCATGAAAGTTGTAGAGCTCGTCGATACGATCTCGTGCATATATTGAACACAATATTCGGAGTTCGTATGAATTTATTATGAATTTTTGAAATCTGGGAATTTTCTATAAATAGCAAAAAAAAAATTTGTTTTGTTTCAAAGGACGAAAATTTTTCTTTTTTTCATTTCCTCCGGTTCTCTCTCTCTCTCGTGCGCCCCCAGACCCGGCGGGTCTCGTCCGACCCGACCCGGCTTTTTCTCCCTTCTCCGCCGTCCTCCAGCCACGGTCCCGGCAACCCCGAGGTCGCCTCGCCTCGCCCAGCCGCTGCCCCCAGGCGGAGCAAATCGGACCCGGCGACCACGCCTCCTCTCTTCTGCGTCTCTCTTTGCGCGTCAGTGGCTGATGTCAGCCACGATTTCTTTTGGGCCGAGCTGGCAGCCAGTCAGTTTGGGTCAAGATTTTAGTCAGGGGCTTGCCTATTTTTTTGGACATACCGGTCATTTCCATTGAAGCAGGAACACTAGCCCTCCGCATCCACAAGCTTTGCGTCTCTCCATAGCCTCTTTTGCGTGCCTACTTACGATTCCATCATTCCTTTCCTGCATGAAATCTTCAGAATCTCAAAAGAACACAACTAGCAAGCAATAGTATTCATGCACAATGTGAAATTATACAAAAGGAGAGTAAGCCCAAATCAATCCATTCTTGGACTGAAAGTCTATTGAGCATTGGATTTTTATTGGAGACTAACTCATGTAGTAATGTGACATATATGTAATCAACTGCTCCAATATTTTTTCAGTGATCCCAACCAAGCAGCTTGATTGTTTCTTTAGAGTTTAGACCCCCTCGACCCCAATCTCGAGCTTTTATACTGAATTTAAAAAATTTAAGCAATAATACAAGTATATATGAATGAATCGATCCCCATTAAAATTAATTGAGCCACATACAGATATAAATTTCAAAACTCATCAAAACTTGAAAAGGCCATACCGTCCATCCCCAGCCTCGTTGGTGTCCACTTCATTGGCCGCACCACCGTCTCTATCTTCTTCCACTCCATCATCACCACCATCGGCGGTGGTGGTACCGACCCGATTCAAGAGATTAGTAATACTACAGAGTAGAGATGAGACCATGAAACATTAATTTTTCTTTTATCTTTTTTTTTGCACCATGAAAGTTATTGGGCCTTAAACCTGACCCATTTCCATTTCCATTTCCAATCGGCTATCTTGCCACGTTGACTGTTTGACTTTTGCTACGTAACTCAAATTTCAGATTCAAGCTATTTTTCAGACAGCGCGTGGGGCTGACGAAACCACCGGTCTAAGGCGCCGACGTTCACAACTGTGCTTTGACCGTCCAAGTTCCACTTCACTCCACTCACAAGCGCAATTGCAATTTCTCTCTGTGAATTCTCCCAAGTCTCTTTGTGGTGAAAGTGAAACTCTTCAATTCCGACCGATCCTAACCCAACACTCGCCATCAATCAAACACTTAAAATCAGGAGTTCCAGTTCAGATTTCTAAGAATCGATTGATTGCTGACAAGGATGCATCAAACCCTGTACATTGCAATTTGAATGAAACTCCCACAATAGTACATTAGCCACTTAATATTGCTATTACAAATGCTGTTATGAACCTGCCCTTACAACTTATAAGGATATGGTACCAAATACCAATCCTTTGACAGCAATATAAGAACCGAGAGTCAGAGAAAGGGATTTAACAAGCTATTTGCGGAGGTTGATAAGATTGGGAGAGAAGCAAATCCTAAACAAGAAAACGTCAGAATTCATGCTCATGAGAGACCCCTTCGTGCAGTCACGATGAGGTCTTCATTGGTAACAGAGATTTCTGCAAGCTTCTCCGACTCCGAGCTTTATAACCCTATCATTTCTCTTTGAAGGTCGGCCCTCATCAGATTAGTCATGGCTAGGTCCTGTGGTCTGTTGTTTCAAGCTGTCTCGAGATGAAAAGTCCAGGCGAGGCAATAGTCTTTGTACAGAGGATGGTATCTCAGTTATGGATGTGCCACTTACGAGAAGAGTTCTCAATGATATCATCTTCCCTATATCCTCATCCAAATTCGCAAATCCCGAACAGCCAGAAAGAACAAGAGTTTTGACTGATTGCAACTCATAAAAACTCTTTGGAAGGTCCTTGAGCATTATGCAGTCTTTGAGATTTACCACGGCAAGTCTTTCAAGACGTCCAACAGACTCATGAATCTCTGACAAACTCTTGCAGTCTTTCAGTATCAAATACTCGAGATTTGGGAGATTTGAAAAGTCCGGTGATTGTGTTAGGTTATGTGAGTGACTGAGATTAAGTATCTTCAGTGTCTTAAGCAGCTGTTAGACATGCAACACCAAAACAAAAAGAAATATCAAAATCCATAAAAAAGAAAAGGAGAGCGTGAGGTATTTATTGTATTAAACCAGAAGCAAAAGTTTCTAATAAATATACCCCTGAATACTCCCAAACTCGTACGAGATTGCTGTACCGCAGGTCGATGGAAACCAGGTTTCGTTCATTAAGAAACTCATTGCGTATGATCTCTTGAGAGAACCCTCGCAAGCAGAGCCATCTTAACTTTTTGGCAAACTTATCGCAGTCTCCAGTGAGCTGTACATAGTTGAGTTGGAGCAATTTCAGTCTCATCTTTCTAAATGATTCTGTACTGAAACTCATATTGTTAGATCTTTGCAACTTTAACGCAAGTCCTTCGGTCCCTTCAGTTCCCTATTAACAAGCAGAAGGCACTTATTAGGTAAAAGCCTATTTGCATTGGAAAAATGATTTATGCGCCTATACATGCAAGGGCCATGAATGCTTACACACACACACACACACACACACACACACACACACATGTATATATATAATATGCATATGCGTGTCTTGATATGGATAGTACTTACAGAATCATCAGTGAGTACTTCTATTATATCTTTCTCACACCACAATCTACTACGCTTTTCAGGGAGTGTAGGGAATTCTAAACGAACAACTTCTCTGCCCATGTCCCTAAGCAAATCATGCATCTTGAGCTTATTTTTTTCACTAACAGTAAGAAGGCAACGGTGAAGCAGGACACTGATATCTGATTCTGCGGAAAGATCACAGCCCTCAAGTATTTGTATGGCATGGTTCTTGTCCATTCCAATGAGGAAACAAGATATATGGAGGAATATCTCCTTCTGGCTCCAATCCATTGCATCATAGCTAATTCTGAGCTTTGACTGAATTTTGGCATCAGGAAACTTTTTTAATTTCTGCAATGTGCCATTCCATTCTCCCTTCCCCCTTCCAAAGAGAAAAGACCCTAAAACTTCAAGAGCCAGAGGTAAACCTCCACAGTAAGCAACCACACTTCTGGAGAGGTCATCAAATCCTCGAGGCGGCCACTTACCTTGAAATGCATGCCTACTGAAGAGCTCAAAAGCGGATCCTTCAGGCATTTCTCGAATTGGATGTATAAGATGCACTTGCAGTTGCTGAAGCAAAAGTCGATCTCTTGTTGTTATAATAATTATACTTCCTTGACCAAAGGAGTTACGTTCACACGCTAATGCATCTAATTGTTCCTTATCGTTCACATCATCAACAATGACAAGTACCTTTTTCCTTTCAAGTTGTTGTTTTATCACATTGATCCCTCTGGCAACATTACCTACCTCTATCTTGGTAGGTTTTAAGACATCAGAAAGAAGTCTTTCTTGCAGAGCTATAATACCACCTAGGTCCTTTGCAGTTTCCCTAACATCTTCTAGGAAACTTCTACTGTCAAAGTCATGATAGAATTTGTTATAGATGGCTTTTGCAACTGCTGTTTTGCCAATTCCACCCATACCCCAAATTCCGACCATGCGAACATCATTATTATCTGATCCAACATCACCTAAACACTTACTAATATCTTCAACGTGTTGGTCTATTCCCACCGGGTACTTGGCGACGTTTAAGTATGTAGTGTTTAGCCTGCTTCTTATCTGCTTGACTATGCGTTTGATAGTCTCTACTTCACTCCTGTTGATCATTTAACATTTAAAAGCATAAATATGATGCATTCTGTATCAAGTATCAACTATAAGATATTATTGAATTATCTTATTTCTAGTTAACTATATCATATCATTCTCTCTCGAAAAAAAAAAAACTATATTATATAAACAAGCACTTCTGATTGCATTTCTAGAAGTTAGAAGTGTCTTTGTATTATGATGATTGAAAATGTGGTTCACCAGTTTTGGTTTGGAACTCCTCAAATTTTCTTATTTTGTTCAAAAATTTAGAAGAAGCTATTTTAGGAATGTTACTTAAAATTTTGGTAAGTCCCACGTGGGATATAGATAGTCTTGAAAATGAACATAAAATTAATCTCTTCGGAGCTCTTCTCTTATCCGTGTTTACTGATGTTCTACAGTATGCAAATTTCAAAAGTACTCAGAATCATTGCACGAATTTTAGTTTCTTCATATATTGGCATGATTTTCCATATCTTGAGTTGCGCTATGATACGCCAAACCTTAAAGTTATAAAATTTTCCATATCACTCATAAATAAGCATATTCCACCGAACAATGAGATCAGTGGTGTTAGCTCAGTGGTTAGAACACCCACTACCTATGTACGAAGTCATGAGTTCGGGTCACCATGGTTTCAGGCTTTTGATTCTCTTTTTTAAAAGAAGAAAAAAAAAAAAAAAGCATATTCCACCGAACTCAAGGAGATCTCCAACAACTTTCTCAAAGACTTCCTATTAACAAAAGCAAGGACCAAACCGAGAGCAACAGCTAGCTTTTAAAAAGTTACGTATTTATTATGTATACTTACTCATCCAAACGAAGATGCCAGCCAGCCAAATTTGCAGCTTCTAGAAGAGCAGCACTCCAACGAAGTATAGCTAAATATTTCCCACTGAAAATGTCATCAAATTCGTCCCCCGTGTTTCCGAATGCCATTTCAAAACTACCCCTCTGATGCCTGACATCAGAAGGATCAACATGATAGAATATTGGGAAAACCAACTGCCCCAGTGTTTTTCTACACTCCATGATGTGCACCAGCTCCTCAAGACACCAACTTGAATCCGCATAGTTCTCTGAGAAGACGATGAGAGAGATCCTACACACTTGGATTATCCGCACCAATTCCTCTGATATGTTCTCCCCTATTCTTAGTCCCTTGTCATCCCTAAACGTCCTGACTCCGGCAACATTTAATGCCTCATAAAGGTGGTCCGTGAAGCCGTAGCGGGTGTCCTCACCTCTGAAGTTCAAAAACACGTCGTAGATCCAGTCTTGTGAGGACGATGAGGAAGGTAGCGGTGATGGGAACGATGACGACGACGATGATGGTTCCGATGGCTTCATTTGTACTGTGAACTTAGAGCGCAGTGTTTATTTTTGTTTCTGAGAATACGAATACTGAGATTCTAAGTGGTGGAAATGCGGAAAAGTTCTAACCGTGGTTTCTTTATTTCCTCTTGCCCTTTTCTTTTAAATTTCAAAACATCCCGAACCCAACAAAAACGTGGTACAGAAGCTCCCTATTGGATGACAGCTAATATAACGCCAACAACAATTATTGTTCTAGGCCCCATTTCTTTCTTTTTTTTGGACAAATTCTAGGCCCATTTGTACGGACAACTATTATTTTCCACGTACACATTATTGTTTTTCTCATAACGCGTAAAGAAAGGATCACATGCCAACAACTTTTTTTTTCTTGTTTTTTTCCTGGTTATTTCCGTGCATATACTAACGTAGGCCCAAAATGTTTTTTTTGACTAAAGTCAAACGTGAAGGGATATTGCCTCAGCTTAACCTCTAAAATGTATTGAAGTATAAAGAAAATTACAAGAGGAGGGCTCTAAAATTTATTAAAGTATTACCTAATGGAGTTGATCTGGTAGAAGCATGTTAGGCTACAAGTGGGGCGGACGCTTCAGAACTTCTTCTGGTAATAGGCCTGGTTCGAACCCCAACCTGTGAATAACATCCTTTGGTGAGGGCCCATACCCAAGTTGCTCCCGGTTCTGGAGTGGTAGCTCACCCCGCCACCATTTTGCTTATTAAAATTTTTTTTTTATGAAAGTATAAAATAAATTTAGGACTTGATTGTTTGCGGGGTTTTAGTTTGTAACTTTTTTTTTTATCATTAGAAAAAAAAAGTATAAAGAAAATTACAAGAGGAGGGGACAAAAGAACAATACTTCCTGGGCAACCCTTCTTAACCAAATGTTGCGTGTCTCACTCACGGTCCAATACCCCTTTTTTTCCCCAGCATTTGTGCCTTATGTTCTCTGTCTTCCTTTTTTTGTTCTCCTCTTCCTCTTCTCCAGTCCCTATCGGCTCCTCAACCCAACCAACGTGACCATCCCCAAACCTCATGCCTCATCCTCCTTAATCCTCAACCCCTTCTCCACTCCTTCTCGCCGGTTTCAAGTCACCACCATTGCATTCCCCACCCTCTCAATCAAAACCTACGCTGCGGATCGAGATCCCTATGTACTTGTCTCCGACAACGACACGTCCTCCTCCGGGATACTATTCTCTGCTTCCAGCAGGACTACGCTTCCTCCACCTCCATCGAGGTCGATGCTGAGCTCCGGGATAATTGATTTTGAAGCACAAGATGCCACCAATGGGTTCGTCCAGCTGAAGGCCCTTGCCTTGGTTGCATGAACGTAGCACAGCTCCACATGTGCCACGGCATGCGCGACTGAAACTACACTGTGATCGAGCGCGTGAGGAACGCTTAATTGGTTTAGGACATGTGTCATCCTGTTAGTGGGATAGCGAAGTATAATCCGGGACAAAAAAACCAAAATCGTCCCGACAAAAAACTGAAACAAGCTAAGAAAAGAAAAACCAAACTATTGGAGCAAGTGTTGTGCTCGGTGACCCCACTGTGGATGTTGGAATATGGGTTTTTATGCCAATCTTGGAACTGGTTTGGTTATTGTTGCTGAAGCTTGGGGTCTCCTTCTTGGGCTTAAAATGGCTTCTCAAAAAACAAGGGGCAAGGTTTTAGTAGAATGTCATTCAGATGTGCATGTCAATATTATGGCTAATGGAGTTGATGATCTTCACCCTCTCAAAGTTATTCTTAGCATTGTAGAGTTCTCATGGAGCTTTTTTATTAATGTACTACTCATCTTGTTTACCGTGAAATGAACATGGCCGCGGATGGTCTTTCTTAGTGTGGCTTGGCAACTAATATTGGGATTCATTTTCTTGAATATCCTCCTCCATTAGGGCTGGGCTATCTGCGGTTTGGGCCTGAAACAGCAATCATACCGCATTATTCGGTAGACCCACTTTACGAACCGCAACCACTTTTACATTGTTTGGACCGGATTTTCGATTGCACTGTTTTATCAGTGCGGTTTGCACCCAAACCACATACTAAAACATGCAACCCTGCAGACTTGAACGAAAAAAAAAACCTGAAACTTCTACTTCCAGCAGACCAAATTCCCAACTACTAATCACTCAATATGAAATAAACTTACAGACCATAGTTGATAACCTGCAAACTCGAAAAAAGACAAAAAAATCAACTAATGAAACATTATACTTCCAGTAGACCAAATTCCCAACTACAGAACTACAGGTACTAATCAACCAAATCTAGATAAATAAAAAATAAAAAATAAAAAAAACCCATAAGCAGACACTAGAAGAAACAAACATACAGATCAATAACTAATACACTCAAAGTCTGACTAGATTTAAATTACACTAATACAAAGCATTTCCAAAGTACAAATTAACCAACGCAGAAAATAAAATGGGAGTTCATGAAGGTGCCAAATTATTCACCAAATGCAGAATTAAACTAAGAAAATAAAATGGTAGTCCAACAAACAAGCAAATGCCAAACTCCAGCGCTGCCGAGTGCTGACTTCAAACTTCCTCCAAGCAATCCAGCTCCTTCACTTCATTCCTCAGTGTCACAAACAGCAGTAGCCCCTCCATCTATCCATCAAATTCCCAACAAGTGCAAAACAGAAAAACAAAAACAAGTAAGCCAACTCTGCAACTCAACGAGCTCATTATACATGTGCAAAACAAGAACTAAAACTTATTAGACAAAAATCCATTAAACACAACTATTTTACATGCGAAAATTAGGCCCTCAATGAAAGTTATTATACAAGTGCAAAAGTGCAAAACTGAGAAAACTATCAGCCACTATTATCCATGTGCAAAACAGCTAAAAAGTGAACAAGTTCAAAAAACTGAAACGGTCAAACCCTTACCAATTTCCAGCTTTTCCAACTCCTCATACAGCTGCAACTCATCTTTGGTTGGTTCGTAAATACACATCAAATCCCACTCCCCTTAGCCAATCACTCAAGCAAACTAATCCCTCAACCATCTTAGGGGTAAGGGAAGCTCTTAAAGAGTCCACAATCCTTTTTCCAAGGCTGAATGCAGCTTCGGATGCCACAGATGAAGCGGGTCGGGTACAGCGAACACATCTTTGGCAATTTGGGACAGAATGGGGTATCTTGGATCATTCTCCTTCCACCAAGCCGAAATTTTAAACTTGGGGTTTGAAGGGTTTTTTGAAGCTTCTAATAGATACTCGTCTAGCTCATTCTTGATCACCACAACATCTTTCCCTTGCCGCAAAAGCTTGAACTGATGTAGAGTTGCTGCATGACTATCCTCATCAACTTGCTGATGCGTAGACTCGATCCTTGGCATTGTCACATTCCTTGAGGCTGCTGCAGCAGCTGGATCTTCGTCTGCAAGGAAAATTTGAGAAATTAGTGTATCCATATTCGGTAAACTATACAAAATCAAAAATGTGAATCATGGTTCTAAAACCACAACAATAAGCAGAATTTTGTTTAAATCTTCAAGCTACAGCCAATACTTGTCAAACTTCTTTTTCATTGAGGTGCCAATGCTAACAAGAAGAGGATCCTCACTAGCTATGCACTTATCAAGCTCACCAACAATTGTGCACATCCAAAGGAGAGGCTCATTCGTACTTACATGCTCAGTGGCATTAAACTTCAAGGTTGCTGCATTGAAGATCTTGAGAAATTTGACAATCCTTACTGCCTTTTCCCAATCTGCAACTCTATGAGGCCCTTGTCTCTTGCTTCCACCCACTCTCTCTTGAAAGTAATTCTCAAATTGCTGATCTTCATCCTCAAGCCTCAGAAAAGCCTTCTTATACTTGCATGCAAGATCCAACATAAAGTATGTTGAATTCCATCATGTGCAAACATCTAAAGGTACAATTCCTCCCCTGTGCTCAATCTTTTCTTGAGCTGCATGATAGGAGCATAATTATGCAATATTAATAACGTTAATCTCTATACTTTCTTTGTTAGTTTAGTATATTTTCTAGTTATTTACGTTGTTTATTTGTTTTATAGGTATCTTGGAGCAAAGAAGGAGAAAAGAAGTAAAAGAGGGATTGAAGTGCAAAATAGGCAAATCTGCCTGTGCAGATCAGTCAACTTCGACAGATCATTGAGACCAGCTCACAATGAACCAGATATTATCTTTATATTGATGGAAAGCTCCAGATGTCTAGTTTCCAGATCTTTTTACGGCTCATCAATATCATTTTTCTAGAAGAAGTTATGGCAGATTTAGTACAAGAAGGTCAGGCTGCGCGTGAATCTGAGGTTGGACGGGAATTTATGTTTCGAGGCCCAAATCACACCGAGAAGCCCGAGGACGAGTTTGTGTATCATATTCCGACTTAATATGGACAAACGGCACGATATGAATGGTTAGAATGAGTCATCAAGTTCAAGAGCCAATAGGAAAACTCCACCTAAGCACGTGAACCCTAATTCTTTTAGGTTTTGGATTTCCTGTACAACAAGAAAGATGAAGGCAACCTCTAAGCATATAAAAGGAGATGATTCTGCAGCAGCTCTCTCTCTCTCTCTCCCTCTCCCCTTCTTTAGTTAATTTTGTTTATTCTATGTTTTGCTAGTTTTTATTAGTTAAGGGGCTGCTTGAAGCCCCTAGACATGAACTACAAGATGATTTGACTTTTGATTTTATTTTCTTTTAATCCAAGATGAGACTATTGTTTACTACTTTTCCATTGATGAATGCTTGCTTGTATGCTTTGAGTGCACGCTTAGTATGTATATTAGGATTCTACCGCTTTGATTGTTTGATGCATGTGTCAATAGTTGGACTCCTCAAACCTTCTAGAGAAGCAATTGTTAGTTTTCACTATCAAGTAAACAAAGTCCTAGGTTTAGCAAGGCGCTAAGTTTATTGCGATGCCTAGTGATGTCTCAAACTCTTTTAGACCTTAATGATCTCTGCATGTTTAATCTAATAAACGTACCTTTAGGTTGCATTGCTTGGGAATAGTCTAGGTGTAGAGCACTTCCTGCCTAGCGTACGAAGTAAGAAAGGGTAATAGGTTGTGTTCAAGCGTACCGAGCCAACCTGAGCATCTTCATCTAGATTAATTGAATTAGGATTAAACAAATTATCTTGTGTGTGATTGTCGGGGGTGGATGCATCTTCCCTAACTATCTTCATCATATTGTTTTCAAACCATCTTAAAACCAGTTTTTGTTATCTTCAGTTTCTGTACTCTATATTTTCGTATTTGTTTAGAATAGTAAATCAATTTCAAAAATCACCAAATTTTGTGTGCTCGACCTCTTGTGTATCTAGTACTTCTCTGTAAATTTTCATAATTTTCTGAATAGTGTAGATTAGGTTTTTAGTTAGGTTTTCGACTGCTGTTCGCTAGGCACAGTGGTCACTTTTGTGACATTGTTTTGAGTAGTTACAACCTTAGTCCTCTGCGGGAAAGACCTTGTTTACCCTTGCTACAATTGACAATCTTAAGTGTGAATAAGGAAAATCAATAGCTTATAAATTTAGCTATCACTGCACACTTCCTAAACTTCTCTAATCTTGCAGGTGATGACCTAATGTACTTGACACAATTATGAATGACATCAATGGAGAAGTCTACCTCTTCCATTCCATCCCTCACAATGAGGTTAAGAATGTGACAGCAGCATCTCAAATGTAAAAAGCTGCCTCCCAACACCAACTGATTCCAATTTCCTATCTTCTCCTTCATGTAGTCTAGAGCCACCTGATTTGGACTTGCATTAGCGACAACTATTGTAAAAACCTTATCTATCCTCCACTTAATCAAATAAGATTCAACCAGCTTGCCTATTGTTTTACCCTTGTGATTTGGAATCACACAAAAGTTTAAAATCCTCTTGTGCAGCTTCCAACTAGAGTCTACGAAATGAGTAGTCAACACCATGTAGTTAATGTTTTGGATACTTGTCCAAGTATCCATTGTGAGTGAAACCCTTTGCTGACTAACAGCTAAAAACCCCATAATCCTCTCCCTCTCAGCCTCGTAAAGCTTCCAAATATCTCTACTATTGTTCTCTTAGAAGGTGGCTTAAATTGAGGCTGAGTCACCTTCATGAAATCTCTAAACCCGTCATCCTCAACAAAAGAAAATGACAGTTCATCACGAACCACCATTTTCGCACAAGCTATCTTAGAAGTTGTCTTATCATAAGCAACAACAATTAATTTACCTTCAGATTCTGTGGAATCAAAGGTCAAGTATTCTGCCTCTTATTCGGGAAATAAATTGGCAATTTCATGCACTGGCACAACACGTGTGTCCTCATTACAGTTGTGCCATTGCTTCTAGAGTCGCTTGCATAGGTTTGGGGGCAGTACTTGCTCCTTGAACGCCCTGGCTTCAAGAAACTCCCATCTAGATTCTTCAACTTCTTGAAATGCTTCTTCAACTTCTCGAAATGCTGCCACATAATTAAGCTATTCTTCTTATTGCTTGTTCTGTCGTGTTCTTCACTTTGTGGTGGAAGTAGTGGTACTGGAACATCACTTTGAACAACTGCAGCACTAGGACTTGGTGTGGGGGTCGTCCTCATGCTAGAGTCTGCAGTTCCAGCTGGTGTAGAAGTTGGAGTTGAGGAGATCCCTTCCATAATCTGCAAGTAGCCATGAAAAACATTGAAACTCAATCACCAACAAATCTACAGTTCAATACCATGAAAAACAACCACCTACAACAGATCTGCAGTTCAATACTATAAAATCAGAAAGCCCCAAATGGATTTTTAAAACCCTAATTCAATTTTCAAAGCTGCAAACCAGAGCAAGAAATGCATCAAAGTAGCAAACTAGTTGCAGTCTTCTTTAAATAGAACACGCATTTCCTTGATTTCAAAACAAGAACACGCATCAAAAGTATTAAACTAGTCTAATAGTCTCATATTTGAACATAAACTAGTCGCATCAGTCATCACACTCTCATCAAAATATCAACTTGTTTTGAACACAAGAACTGAAAAAAAAAAAAAAAAATGAAGAGAGAGATGTTGTGGGAGAGATGAGGGAAAATTGAAGATGAAAGTCAAAAATGAAGGAAGCAGCCGAGAAGCTCGAACCCTAGGGTTAGTCGTGTGAGTTACCAATCAGTATTTGAGAAATAATATAAAAAATTATTAAAAATAATTTTATATATATATATATATATATATATACACACACACACACACACACACACACATATATATATATATTAAAAAAAAAATTGGTTCAATGCGGGGGGGTTCAAAGCCCTAAACCGAACCTGCACTACAATTAAGTGGTTCGGTGTTGTCCCCTTCAGAAACGACTTTATTTTGCTCACGGTTCGGTCGGTTACCTGTTTTTCGCCAGTTTATGCCTAGCCCCACAGGTCACTGAAGTTTAGCTTGATGATTTGTGTTCAATTACCAAAAATAGGAATATCTCAGCTATTAGTTAAGTTATTTCTTCTGTTTTTCGGGTCTTTTAAGACTCCCATGTATCCCAAAAAAAAAAAAAAAAACTGATTTCGTGGGACCTAACTCACTTTTTCATTCATGAACGTTTTTAGAGCGACTACTAGAAATCGAACCATAATTTACCAATGCATCCACAACTTGATTCCTCTTCCTGAAAGATATGTGATCCGATCCTGAGATATATGTAGGACCAAGTTAAAATCAAGTAATCGTTTATTCTTTTTTTTTTTTTTATCAAAGATAAAATTTCATTGATAGATAATGGTTAATAGAACCCTTGGGTTAAGATGGCCTCCACAAAAGAAAACCACCCCCCATAGCATCAATTCATACAATCTGATAACATAATTGCACTGAGCCATGGCGGCCCTGCCTCTTTCCAGAAACTATTTTCTCCTTCAGCCAGAACATGCTTTGCCAACCTGTGGGCTGCCATATTGCCATCTCGATGCACTTTCTTCCACAAAACATATTCAAAGGCCGAAGCTAGGGCTTTAATGTCATCAAAAACTCCACCCTCAATACTCAGGTCAAGCTCTGTTTTATTTAGAGCTGAAATCACTAAACTGTTTTTTTTTTTTTTTTTGAATAACGGGTAAGAGCTCCTGCTAGTTAATATTATTATTTAAAAATGGAGGGTAAAACGAGGGGGACGAGTATCCTAAACTTCGTATTACATTACAACCCTCTTCAATAAAAACATCTAGAATGATCTTAGGTGTATCATTAACCCAAAAATCATCAACATAAGAACTCCGAGCAAGGTGAGCAAGTCTATTTGCTAACTATTTTCTTCCTGAAAGATATGTCTAAGAGAAACAAAGCTGAAAGCAGTTAAATATGACAACAATCTTGTACTAACCTCAGACATATCCTCCCCATTCTTGCACAAGGCATTGTTCTAGCATAATCACTTTCAATTTCAACCTCATTCCATTCTTGATGAATTGCAATAAGGAGAGCTCTATGAAGTGCTTCAGCCTCTGCATGCAACGCAAATTGTGCATGGGGAAGGTGCCTAGATAGAGATGCAGCACACCTCCCTTCACTGTCGCTTGCCACCACACCAATGCCACCCACTCTAGACTCCATATAGGCATATAGTATGCCCCATCCACATTGGTTTAAGCCCTCCATGAGGGTGGCATGACCATTTGGTTCTAACCCATTTCACCTTCTTAGCAGCTGATGGATGGACACTTGATAGTCTTCAAGAAATTTCATAGCCCACACCGACATATGAAACGGATCACACACACCCCCATTCCACATGATGTTGTTCTGCTCTTTCCACACCGTCCAAAGAAGAACCAGAAAAGCATCAAGTTGCATAGAGGAGAGACTGTCCATCACTAAGTACACCCAGTCTAAAATACAAGTAGTTGGAAACTGCCTAGCCTGTAGGTGCAGCGTACTATGCATCCAGAAGCAATTCATAACAGAACAATCTCTAAACAAATGCATACATGCATGTTTCTATCTCATCATTGTAGAAGACACAACCCAGGTCCAGTAACAGGACTCTTTTTAACAAAGTTGCTTTAGTAGGAATGATGTCCTTGTATAGCCTCCAAACAAATGTCCGAGCTTTTGAGGGAACCCTAGCCTTCCAGAGCCTTTTCCAGTATCCATCCAACAAACTACTTGAGGCCCTAGAGGTCGTGGCCTACTGTGTGAGCTGCTCTACGGTTCGAGCCAGATGATAGCCGCTCTTGACTGTATACATGCCTTGTGTGTCCAAATGCCAGATTAGCTCATCCTCCCCACCTCTCAAACTTAGAGGCAATCTTACTTCTGCCGAGAACAACTCATCAATTATAGGCTTCATCCTTGTTCTGTCCTCCGGATCAATGAGGTCACTCACTCTAAATGCCTCTGTATGGGCCATAATCTAAAATGTTTTAGAATAAGAGAATTTGAGAGAATAATGAAATACTTTCATTGATAATAGATGTCTCTTTATATGGAGGATTATATGTACAATTCGTTGGAGTATAAAGTATCCTAACCAAATATGGACTAGAAGATCTAGAATAGTCTACCATATTACAACTAGAAGAAATAATCATGTTTGGGCCAGGCACACATGCTTCTGACAGAGCCATATGCTGCAAGCCTGAAGCGTGGCAGACATGTAGGTTCAAAAGATTCAGTTCCTAGAAAAAGGAAATTAAAGGCACATCTGAATCATAATGACATCGATTTTGAAAACGTTGTTGGACAAAAAGTTGATGTCCGATCCACAATTCATGATTCTGTAATTACAGAAGATTATGTGATTACAGAAAAGGAAAGTGTCCATGATGAGTCACAAGCCCTTGAAGAGGCTCAGGTACCTGATAATGAGGAAATTTCCATAAATTATGTGCACATCAATGAATTGTGGGATCGAAGAGAAACTATCATCGATGATGTATTTTCATTTGCAGTAGCTACTGAGATCGAAAAACACGATTAATTTGAACATTGCTCTGTCGATGAATATAGACAGAGATATGATTGGCATAAATGGAAAGATACAATCCAAGCAAAACTAGATTCTCTGAAAAAGCGCAGTGTTTTTGGACCGGTAGTCCAAACACCACCCAATGTGGACCCTGTCGGTTACAAATGGGTATTTACGAGAAAGCACAATCAGAAAATGTGATTGTAAGATATATGTTGCACAAGGTTTTTCACAAAAACCTGAGATTGATTATGATGAAACTTATTCCCCGTTATGGATGTTATTGCATTCTGGTAACTAATAAGTTTAGGAGTTTCTCTGAAACTTGATATGCAACTTATGAATGTTGTTACTGCATATCTATACAGGGAGTTAGATATCGATATATACATGAAAGTCTCAGAAGGACTTAAGTTGCCTGAAGCAACTACAAAATCACGCAATATGTACTCAATTAAATTAAGACGGTCATTATATGGATTGCAATAGTGGCAGTCTATGTCGATGACATGAATTTAATTGGAAGCCCTGAAGAGCTCATAAAGACTGCTAAGTATTTGAAGAAAGAATTTGAAATGAAAGACCTTGGGAAAACAAAATTTTTCCTCAGCCTGTAGATCGAGCATTTTGCTAGTGGGATTCTTGTCCATTAATTAGCTTATGCTGAAAAAGTTTTGAAAAGATTTGGTATGGACAAAGCCTATCCACTAAGGCCATATCCAACCCAAAGGCTAAAAATAGCCCTGGCCCTAAATTCTGTACTATTCATTGATCTGACATCAACCGTCTCAAACCCGTCAAGGCTAAATTATAGCCCTAAAATATATTTTAACATTTTAGATATTATATATATATATATATGCTTATTTTTTAAAGTCAATTGACTTTTAGTAATTGAAATAATTTTTATGATAAAAAATATTTTTTCGGTTGTATTTTTTTTTAAAGATAATTAAAAATATCTTTAGCTTACGGCTATAAAAAATAAAAATAAAAAAATAAAATAAAATAAAATAAAACCCAACGGCTAGCTAACGTCAGCAACTAGCTGTTGCTGACATCATGTTGTTGTCATCCTCCATTACCCGCGAGGGCCAGCATGCTTCTGATCCAGTTTTTCCCAATGGCCAAAGGACTCCTCGTAGGGTTATTTTGAGCCCTTTAGCCTCACCTTTGCCCCTCAAATTTGGCACTTTGCCCCTTAACATCATGGGTAGGAGAACACATGGGCTATTTTTTGGCCCTTTAGCACTTTGAACACTTGGGTTGGAGAAGGCCTAAGCACCACAATGGTCATTCCGTGTCTTGACGTTGAGAAAGTTCCATTATGTCCAAGAAAAGAAAGTGAAATTATCCTTGGTCCAGAAGAACCACATCTCAGTGTTATAGGTGCCTGCTTTATTTAGCACAGTACATTAGACCAGGTATTGCATTTGCAATCAATTTATTGGTAAGATATAGCTTTGCTCCAACGTAGCGCCATTGGAATGGTATAAAACATATTTTACGTTACTTTCGTGGTACAACGAACATAGGTTTATTTTACACATGTAAATCCACAAATAGTCAAAGTATTGTTGGGTATGCAGATGTTGGATTTCTTTTTTATCCACACAAAGGTCGCTCTCAAACAGGTTATGTTTTTACTTACGGAGATACGGCAATTTCATGGCAGTCGACAAAGCAATCACTAGTGGCTATTTCCTCCAATCACTCAGAATTTCTTGCACTGCATGAAGCTAGCCAAGAATGCGTTTGGTTGAGATCAGTGATTCACCATATTCGAAGCATATGCAGAGTATCATCAATAACAAACATCCCTACAATCTTACACGAAGAGAATGCAGCATGTATAGAGAGAGAGAGAGAGAATGACTATGGTATTTAACATTGTATTAACAAATACAACAAAATAATTTCAGTTAGCATCACATCAGATAGATATAATGACTATAGTAGAGAAGTTTTTGATAGAAAAGAAAAGAGAGAAAAAGAGTTTTGAAGACCGAGCTCACAGAAGGAGGAGGACAAATAAGGCTAGGGATGATTGACTTGATAATAGAAAAAAGAAAAAATAAACATAATTGCAAAGGAGGGTAATTAGGATAACTTGTAAAAAAAATTGAATTAAAATAATAGAAAAGTAGATTAATAGAGAGCAATAGTGTGTCAATAACATCACCCTAAAAAGCTATAAATTATTATTATTTTTTTTTTTTCAAATTTGGGATGGGCTATATTCCACCGCAGCCCATCATGTGTAGTTACGCGCTTGTTCTGAGTTGTAAACCTCTGTTTGGATATGAGCATCAGAGCATGGCGCATATGGAAGTATTTGGCTTGTTTCTATAATTCTATCTAAGCAAAGTAGTTGTTCAAGTCATGATTGTCATCGATTGAAATATCTTCAATTTTTTAGGCCATTCATCTATCTATATTATAACTAGCAAGATTGCCCGCGCTTTGCTGCGGGATTTACAATTATTGATGAATTGTTTATAATGAATAAATTCTTCCTCCTTATGCTGGATACATGCATTTCCAGTGTCATTCTTCTTTTCACGTTTTCTTGTTCACCGAAGTTCTCTTTTTGGATTTGCTGTTAAAGCCGGCTTCTGATTCTGTTTTGTCCAGCACCATCGAAACTAACAGTGGCCCTTTTCTGGAGCTTAGCTTGTTCCTAGACTCAAAGACTGAGCAAGCAGGAGAAGGTTAAGTAAGTAACTTTTGAGGCTAGCATGAAGGTATATATAATTAATTCTAGGATGCATCGCTCAAGTAATAGAAATTCAACTTTTTTGAAGAGGATGCTCTGCAGCTCAGTTTTATTTTTGATAGATTACTCTAATTGTCGAGATAAAAGAAACATCTTATACTTGATAGACTGCTAGCATTCTATTCGTCATGGAAGTCCAAGTTCATACACCAAAGCAACATTTACATATTCTACCGTCTGTTGGGTAGAATAACATATTAACTATGCTTTCTTTTGCATTCTATCAGCTGTGGGGGGATCAAAGTAAACAGAACCAAACAAACAATAGACACATAACATCTAACACCAAGACAAATCTAAGTAAATAATCACATATAATTATGATTG
Source organism: Rosa rugosa (assembly GCF_958449725.1). Classification (NCBI taxonomy): domain Eukaryota; kingdom Viridiplantae; phylum Streptophyta; class Magnoliopsida; order Rosales; family Rosaceae; genus Rosa; species Rosa rugosa. The sequence goes on from NC_084823.1 coordinate 11,188,365, forward strand.
ATGGCAGCTTATCTCACAAACATGATGCAAATATATAAAAGCCATTTCAAATTGATTCTGTGAGATATTGCTATCTAAACCTTAATAGAACACTAATTCAGTTGCAACCAGACGAAACAACAATTTTGAAGCAACATCAAATACTGGCCAAGTTGTTCCATTCCAATTAAGATTTGGCTACCAGAAAAGCAAATGCTTCTTTTGATTCTGTTATAATGAAAATTAATAAAGTCTACATCTTTGTGGTTCAATGAACTGAATGATTTCAATTGAAACATTAGTGTTATTGCAGATGAAGTTCAGACCTTAGGTTATGTTAGAGCTTTACTTGGCTGGACATCATGATGGTTATCACTTAATATGTATTCTTGGATTATAGAGTTTTACAATGTTAACAAAATTGAAGATCCCAAATTCATTAAAGTCACCCAAAACTGCATGTACCAAAATTTAAAACCAATAAACCATAAGAAGCTTACCTGGAGCTCAATCCTTCAAAGATCTCTGACTGCTCAACTGGATATCTTTATTCTCTGAAGCAACATTATCCATCTTTATTCACGTCAGGAAATCAAGCAGCAGGCCTAGTATTTCAACAAAACCACGCTCATTAGAATCTGTGAGATCAAATATAAAAGCTTAGCATTCAGTTTCTGCAAAGAGAGAAGCAAAATAAGAACAAATTGGTAACTTGCACAAAGTTTCAAAAGGAATCTTTCTGGGGATTATTCATAAACAACTAAGTTGGACAACTCATTCATCTGAATCATAGCTATTATTTTTTAGATTGAGCTAATTAAAGCTTCAATCATTCCACCCATTTTTGCTTGGAAGGTATAGTTAAAATTTTCCCAACTGGAATAATAATAATCACATTCATTTAGCAACATTCAAGTGAAACCAAGCAAAATTAACTATCACTAAAATTACATTTCTCCATGAAACCAAGAGAAAATAACTACCTTCCGGCATTGCGAACGCATCTTCATCTCCAACTGTATTCGATCCTTCAACTACTTGTTCCTTAAACACTATAACCAAAAACCAAACAATACAAATTAGTTTGTATTCTATCCTTCAACTACTTGTTCCTCAAACACTATAACCAAAAACCAAATAATACAAATTAGTTTATACACTTTACAGATTGTTCATAGATTAGTGATGAAAAAACAACTTCCATGAACAATAAAAACAAAGGAGGAGAAGCTAGAGACATTCAAAACCTATACACTACAAATGAAGTTACAAACAAAAATTCAATGATTACTATCTGCCAACAATTAATCATTAACTCACCTCAATGTAGATTAATTATGTTACAGAGATCAAACCATGACCACAACAAAACAATATATAGACCGTATACCTTCATTCAACAAAAATAGATAAAAAGAGAGAAACTCATTCATTCAAGAACAAAATTAAAGTAAATATCCTGCTTTTAAATAGAAAATAACATAAGAAAATATACCCACTTCTTTTCCATCTCTTTGAATTAACTTGATAAAATTGATTAGGTTTACATCCTCCTTCCAACAATCTTTTGACCCGTTTTGTTGTGCTGGTAGATGCCATCACTGCAACAATAGATGGAATCCAATTAAATTTTTAGACCATCATACTGAAATAACAGTGGCGAAAGAATAATCTAGATACTTATTTGCATAGAATCCTGAAATCATAGATATCAGAACATTTTCAATAAGCAGTTCTCATTTCGATGAACAGAAAATACAAAACCCATCTTATATCGGTGAAGATAAAAAATACCTTCCCCTTCTTCTCCCGGTCTCTCTCTCTCTCTCTCTCACTCTCTCTCTCTCTCTCTCTCTCTCTCTCTCTCTCTCTCTCTCTCTCTGTGTCTTCGACAAACAACAAAATCCCAGAAGAAAAGAAAAAATTCATCAGTTGAAAGTAAGGTTGGATTTCATTATAAAATCCAGATTAAACATATGCCTAGAAAATCAGAAATTTCTAATAGCTAGCAAACCAATTCATGATAGCAATAGTGATTTGAATCAAGCAATCAAGAAAACCCAAAAATTCAAGCTTTCAGTTTCTAATCACATCAAAAAGCAAAGCAATCAAAAGACACACAGACAACCTAGAAAGATAAAGAAGAGAGAGAAACAAATCGGCGTACCTTGTATGCTCAAGAAGACGATCGAAGTCATTTGGAATTGGATTTTCCTTCTTTCTTTTGGATTCCGAAAACAGAGCTCGAATCGTTTCTGATTCGTCTAAATTAGAGAACTGAATTGAAGAAACAAACGTTCTTGATAATTGTTCTGTCTGGATGAATGGTTGTGCTTCTGAGCTTGGGTATGCAACAAAGATGGTGGCTTTGAAATTGGATTTGATGAATGACTAAACCCGCTGATATTATAGACAAAAGCCTCTGTCGGTGTAGAAACTTCCAGATCCAACATCTAAGTCCAATACATATATTCAGGAAAAAAAAAAAAAAAAGTGAGAATGGCAGCGCGTAATTATGGGAAACAGAAAGGGCAAAAGAGACAATCCCGGATGAACAGTATAACAGTGGATCCGTCTTTAGATGTATGTATAATTTGATTTGACGGTCAACATCAATGGTAGAGAAGAGATCAGAGTCGAGATCTTGTTGGATTGGGAACTTAATTTGCCAGTTTTTTTTTTTTTTTTTCAATGATAAGGGTAAATTAGAATTTTGAAAATTTTAAAAATACAGCGAGGTCCAAAGATAGAGCTACCTTTTATTAATATCTTTTGAAACCCAATTAATCGACAGCGGCTTCATATTGTAGTAAATGGGCTGTGGAATGGAGTAGTTCAGAAAGGCGATTATTGGCTTGGCTTCTCAAATTCTCACCCTAAATCGGTAACTGTAACACCCCAACCCGGGCTAATAGAAATTAAATCTGGATTTTTGAGTGGAAAGGAAATTGTTTTGCCCCAAAACACCAATTCGTTCAGAACTCAATTAAATTGAGGAACAACTATACCAGGAAATAGATCTTGACGAGAGGAACAACTTTCTCACCTCTTGTACAACCATCCATCGCCGGAATACCCAAATCGTTAGAGCTTTGATACTCCTTCCTCGCCCAGCAAACCAAGAGTGAAGGTAGAACCGCGGCGAGGAGATCGGTGCGTCACCACCTCATGGCTGGATGGAGGATTTTCAATAGAGACCCATTGCGGGTCGTTCAGTCACCGAAAGGGGGTCAGAAGACTTGAAACTTCTGGAGCTCTCCCCCTGCATCGATCTAATCTCCGGCTTTATATAGTTCTCCATTAATCGCTTTCCAATGGCTATGATCAAGCGGTGGTTAATTTCAATGGCTCAGATTGCACCACGAAATTTCCCTTTTTATTTTCTTTTTCTCGATTAATTATTCATAATTTTGAAACTTTGAAAAATCATAATAAATAGTTCAGGTTTCCCAAAACCTCCCGAACATTCTTACAAACTCGATGCCTCGTGTGCTTTATTATCGAGTCCACAATTTGAAGATTGCACCTCAAGAGAAATTTAAAACAAATATTCCCGAGTGTTATCTAATTATCTAGCTCGTAAAATAATCATCCAATGATCTTATCCTTTCTCTATTTTTTATGTCCAAAAACTAACGAAATTTCTACTAATTCCCTTGCAATATTTATTTAATTAATTTTTTTTTTAAATACCTCGGGTATTACAGTAACAAGGGCAAGGTCAGGTCAGGTTAGGTCTAAGTAAACGGTTGATTTTTGATCTAGAAGTAGGCGAATCACTGGCTGAAGTTGGTGGCTACAATTTTCTTTGCATTCCTTTCACCGAAAGTTGGTGACTTTTCTGATCTTTTCTCTTTTTCTCTTATACTTTACTTCTTTTCTTTTCTCCGGTTCTTGTTCATGGCCCCATATTAGAGCAAGTTCACCCATTGAGAGCACCGTTCAATACTATTCACTGCTTTTTGCCTTTCATTTCCATTATCTAGGTCATTGGTGTTTGAGCCCAAAAGTAATTTTGGCAAGATCCTTTAGTGGATTCAGTACAGCGGGCCGATACCTGCGGCCCAAAAATAAGCCTACTCGGGTTTGGGTTACAGCTTCACCCATTCCGTGATCCATAAGGAAAACGAAACCTTATTGGAGTCGGGTAGCGAGGATTGAATAGGAAACGTCAACCAATAATCCTTCTATGGCAAGGAGCAGTCAAAACCCTAGGTATATATACCAGGTTTCAAGGACGAGAAAAAGACCTCTCTCAAATCAATCAATCCCAGCGATTACAAAGCCTCCCCGGAGCAAACCTTCAACCTCGTTGAAACCCGGTGACCGCGCGCCAGTCCCAGTCTCTCCAAGAGCCGACTGTCAGCATCACAAGATTAACCCGGCGACCGTACTTTCAGTCCTAGTCTCCCCAAGAGCCGACTGCTAGCGCAACCGCCACCGTTACTACCAGCGAAGCAAGGGTAACGCCCTCGCAACCCAGCGAAGCTAAAGTCACGCTTTAGCACAAGCCCGTGCTTTCTCCCAAACTTCCCAGTGATTGCTCTGCTTAGTCTACAATACTAAGTATCGATTCGGTGACGCGAAGAGATCACACCCAAAGTCCTTATCCGTAAGGCAAGAAGTCCTTCTCCGGAAGGCTAGAGAAGAACCTTGTGGCGAGGTTGGTGCTCTCCTCGTCCACAACGCTTGAAGAAGAAGTCAGGTCAAGGGACTCCCCCCGACGACTGCACCCCACGGTGCTGGCACGCCTGCGCACACGCTCAAAAGAGACAGTTTGCAAGCCAACTGGTTTTTGCGCCAAACATTTTGGCACGCCCAGTGGGACCAACTAGTGTCTCTTCGTGAACGTTAGCCATTGGGAAGTCAAGCGAAAACCCTTACCAAAAGGGCTACGCTAACTGCTCAAAGCAGAAGACCTCCAGTTACAAACCGCATTCTCGTGCGGAGTGTCGTGGTCTTTCTGAAGAACAAGTTATTCAAAGATTCTCTCTTCATTCCAAATCCTCCGATATGTCAACTGAACATGGAGAGAATCACCCGACCTCTACTGAGGGTCCAAGTGTCACTGCTAATCAGGCCAGTGAGCCTGTTACTACCACTATCTCCAATAAAGTGGGGAGTGAAGAAAGAGAGGCCTTTGTTGCAAAGCCTATCCCAGAGGGAGCGACCTCCGAGGTCGCGCTAGCGATCATCCTGGAGAACATTGAAAATCATAGCAGGTGGATAGCCGCTGATTTTGAAAGGGAAAATGCAAAGACAGACAAGATCATACGCGAGATAAACCAGCGTCTTTCCCGACAGGCAGAGGAGACTACGCAACAAATCTCACAAACAGAGAGTGCACTGAGGGCTCATGCTACAAGTATTGCAGAGGACCAGAATCAGCGCCAGAAAGGACTAATAGAGATTATTACGAACCATACGAAGCAGGCGGCGTCTGATATGGCAGGTCTTCGTAAAGATGGAGAGAATCTCGCAACTGAGGTGGCCATGCAAAGAGCCGAGTTGAACCAAGCTAGAGAAGTGTTGAATAAAACGTTAGGAGATCCTAACGTTATCCTTGGTTCCCTTGGTCAACCGTCTGGTTCAGGCAAGTACGTGCCTCCGAATCAGCGAGAGAAGGTTAGCAGCAACACCGCTACACCTTCCACAACAGCTGCTGCTACGCCACAGAAAAATAAAGAACAAGCACTTGTTATTAGCGGTAGCAAAGAAAAGGCTACTTCGTCAGGCGGGCAGACCGCCAGACAGAAGCAGCAGACATCAAAAGGTGGCGAAGCTTCGTCCGACTCCACCGTGTTCGTTCAATACGACAGCGACGGAGTGGAAAACATATATCAAGAGCTGCCAGGAAGCTATTACGGGATTGACCAAGCTGGTAATCCGGTCAAGATAACAGCTTTGGCGAAAGAGATGCCTACGCCAGCAGTGACTCTTCAACATCCAGCTATAACTCGCGTTGTCCATATAGGAGAAGGGGCAGCAACTGTAAACCAAGCAATACCTTTACAGGCTGCTCGCCACACTATTGCAATACCTCCTCCTCCTCCAGGCCCAGAATATGTTAGACGAGAAGAGGTAGAGGAGATGATCAGGCTGGCTAACCCTAGAGCCCAAATGGATGAGGTCTATGAGGGACCTTTCCCGCCACATATAATGCTCGCGCCATTTCCCAGGGGATATAAAAATATCATATTTTCTACTTTTTCAGGGGAAGACACCGAGAATGCAGTCACTCATCTGGCCAGGTTCAGAGTGCAATACGGCCAGTACCAGAATGATGACATCCTCAAGTGCAGGATCTTTGGCACTTCTCTTTCGGGAGCGGCCTTCAGGTGGTTTTCCAAACTCTGACCAGGAACAGTGGCAGATTGGCCCGCGATGGAAAAGCTCTTTCGAGAAACCTTTGGAACCATTGAGCCTGAGGTTGATTTGGCTTCTCTCACTCAGATGGCTCAGCAGCCTACTGAGTCCGCTGTTGCATACCTTCAGCGCTTCCAGATTCAGAAGGCCAAACTGAACGTGGTCCTGCCTGAGAAAGAGTTGATCAAGTTGGCGATCAAGGGTTTAGAGCCTCGCCAGCGAAAGAAACAGCATGGCAGCATGATCCAGTCGATGGGAGAACTCATCACAGAGGTGGGCAGCTTCAAGCATCTCCTCAGAGAAACAGATGCAAGGAAGAATGCCTCCAAGGGGACATATGTACCAGGAAAACATCGCACCGTAGCGGCCCTGAGCTACCAACCGGCTACTTATGACCCCTACTACCACCATCACAGTGAAGAGTTGATTCAGGACGATGAAGAAGAGGAGGAGGATAATGACATTGCTGCTTATGAACTGACAGGGAGAAAGAATCCAGCCTTGAAACAGTTGAAAATCTCCAAGGAACCTGTCAAGCTCAAATCAATGGCCTTCACCAAACCGGAATTCGCGGCATATACATATGATGCCAATAAGGCACATGAAATTCTAGATGAGATGATCACCGCGAAGATGGTGAAGACTGACTTTGGACCTTTTCCTCGACCAGATCAGCTGAAAGGGAAGAAGTACTGCAAATTTCACAACCTGTGGAATCATAATACAGCAGACTGTGTGAAACTCAAAGACCAGATTCAGGTATGGCTTAATAATGGTAGTTTGCAGGTAGAGGCTCTAGGAACAGCGGCAGCGCTCGTAGACCTGAACCCTTTTCCTGACACTGGGATCAACATGGTCGACTTGAACTGGACTAAGCAAAGCCGGAGGAAACCAACCCTGGATTTGAATGCAAAAGGGCAAGGAGACCAATCTGACAAGGATGAGACTCCTGTAAAGAAGAAGGGTGAGCCAGTAGGTCAAGCCTCATCTGTGGTCCTATGCTCGCGATGCAAAGAAGAGTGTGGCATCCAAGTGTCACACGAAGAGGCCGAGCAGACATTTCGTTTTGGTTCTCTCCCGCCCATCAAGTGGGCCTCGCCATCGCGAAACTATCAACCTTCCAGCCCAAGAAGAAAACAGAAAATGGAGTCACCACCATCCCCAAAGGACTCTAACCTGTTCAAGAAGCTGAAAGCGGCCGCGGCGGATACAAAATCAGAGGAGAAGGCTATGATCAAGCGCAATGACATCCTGACCAAGCCCTACATCCCTCCTGCTTCAGCCGCCACTATCAAGGAAGGTAAGTGGTACACAAGGGAAAAGGGGAAGGCAATGGAAATAAGTCCTTCCAAGAAGAGAAAACTGCAGCGCAGGTTTGGAGAAGCCAAACGCGCGCTAGAGGCTCTGGACCAGGGCCCGATCAAACCTTCGCAGTTGGTCAAATCACCTGAGCAGTATCAGAAAGAGATGGAGATACTAGCTGCTAAGCCGTTAATAACTCCCCGCAGCTTCCAGAAGCAAGCGAGCTCAGCAAAAGGGGCACCTAAGCCCAGTGTTTTTTGCAGAATCACCGACGAGAGGAGACCTCCGCCAGCTCGAAAGGAGAGTTCACCGACTAGGCGACCACGTATCAGGCGCAAGTTGTTTCGCGACGACTCAGAGGCCAAATCCTCAGTTTTTGAGAGACTGGGGGGCAAGGACAGGATTACCGATACTTTACAGTGGAAACCTAAAAAGGTCCAGAGTGTATTTGTCGCCCCTTTTGAGGTGACTGCAACAAGTGAACTAAAATCCAGCTCGCCTAAGCGGGCTACCGAGATACAGGAGCATGAGCAATGTGAGGTGAAAGGCCTTACGGAGGAATCATTGGTAGAGCGGCTGGCTAAGCAATTCAATACTGACACCCCTGTCAACGAACCCAAGCTGAACCTGCAAGAGGACATGGATGAAACAGTTATGACCGATACGTCCTGCAACATGGTTTATGTACTCCCCGCGAGGTATGCACTACCAGTCACCGCGCAGGATTGTGTAGAAGCTGAGGAAAATAGTACACAACCCTTGCAGATTACATCAGCAATCACAGCACCTGTGGAGGAGGCTGTCTTTCTTGAAACAGAAGATGCTAACAGTAAAGAATTCTTCATGAGCTTCACCAGGCCAACACCCGCTATGGTTCAACACATGCGACCTTTGTACATCAGAGCAGAGATTGGCGGCACCAAAGTTAGCAAGATCATGGTTGATACCGGAGCTGCTGTGAACGTCATTACTACCAGGACCATGCACTTGCTCGGGATAAAGAAAGAGAAGATCCAGTCTACATCCCTTACACTCAAGAACTTCGCAGGGACTGTGACAAAGACCCTGGGATTACTTTTCTTGCGCATCAAGGTTGGCCCTGCAGAGGGGGTTTATGCTTTCTTTGTGACAGATTGTTATGCAGCCTATAGCGCTATTCTGGGCAGGGATTGGATCCACCGGAGTTATTGTGTTCCATCAACTCTCCATCAAGAACTCATTATGTGGAACAGGGAGACAGATAAGGCTGAAGTGATCAAAGCGGATCCTCGTCCATTTCCAGTTTCCGCGAATTATGTAGATGCCAGGTACTACTTGGAGCCTATTACTCCATTGCAAGTCAGTGGCATCGATAACAAGGGCCGCCCCACAGGGGTGACGGCCTCTGATTTGGCACAGTGGGGGCTCACGCTCGTAAAAGAAGGCTTGGACAGGCCTGGCCACGTTGTGCCCAAACCTTTAAACGATTAATGGATTACGACCTTCCAGAGGAAGGGATAGAGGCCCTCCACTCGCTGTATGAACGGCTATCTTCGTACTTAGTGGAGAAATAGGCCTATGATCAAGTCGCAACCTTAGAAACCGTCAATGAAGAGCTCTCTGATCAGGAACAAGAAGAGGAGGTAGAAATTCAGCTCGCTCCAGCAGCGCTGGACGATACACCCCCTAAAGTCAGAGACCCTACCGAAAAGGTCAATCTCGGAACAACAGAAGAGCCTATGGAAGTGGCTATCAGTGCTTACTTAGAGCCTAGCGAAAAACAGAGGCTTATTGAGCTGTTACTAGAATTCAAAGACTGCTTTGCAGAGAAATATGAAGATATGCCCGACCTGTCACCGGACTTGGTTTGCCATCAGCTGCCAACACTCCCTGACAAGAGGCCTGTGAAACAAGAACCGCGAAGAATGAATGCAGAAACCCAAGTCCTTGTCAAAGAGGAAGTTGAAAAAATGCATAAATCAGGCATTATCAGGGTGGCCAAATACAATCAGTGGCTATCCAACATAGTGCCAGTTCGCAAGAAGAATGGTACAATGAGGGTCTACGTGGACTACAGAGACCTCAATATCGCTACACCTAAAGATGTTTACCCCATGCCGGTAGCGGATATGTTGGTAGACGCTGTAGCAGGACATGAATTGTTGTCCTTTATGAATGGCACCGCTGGGTACCACCAAATTCCGGTTGCCGAGGAGGATAGACATAAAACTGCGTTCAGATGTCCTGGGTTCGCGGGCGTTTTCGAGTATGTGGTTATACCTTTTGGGCTGAAGAATGCTAGAGCCACTTATTAGAGAGCCATGAACTTGATCTTCCACGATATCCTGGGCAAGATTTTAGAGGTTTATATCGATGAAGTAGTGGTTAAATCGAAGAAGAAAGGGAACCACATCATAGATCTCAGGAAAGTCTTCGAGCGCATGCGACAACATAAGCTGAAGATGAACCCTGCCAAATGCGTGTTCGGAGTTCAAGCAGGAGACTTCCTGGGCTTCATTGTACATCAAAGGGGAATTGAGGTCCCTGAAGATAAAGCAAACGCAGTCATCAACGCGTCCCCTCCGCGAACGAAGAAGGAGCTCCAACGCTTGCTGGGTAAAATCAACTTCCTGCGACGTTTTATTTCTAACTCTGCAGGTAAGATCCAGCCCTTTTCTCCATTGTTGAAGTTGCAAGGACAGAACGAGTTTGTATGGGGATCTCAGCATCAAGAGGCCTTCGACAAAATCAAGGCCTATTTAGCGAGTCCACCAGTGCTTGTTCCCCCGCGAGCTGGATTTCCATTAAAGCTATATATTTCAGCGGCTGAGGCTTCCATCGGTAGCTTGCTTGCCCAAGACGATGAGGGAGGGGTCGAACATGCCATTTTCTACCTCAGTAGGACACTTACAGATTGCGAGACAAGGTATACTTCTATGGAAAAATTGTGTCTCACATTGTACTTCTCCGCTTGCAAGTTACGACACTACATGTTATCCTTTACTACAAGCATCATTGCTCAAACCGACCTGGTTAAGTACATGTTGTCGCGACCTATTCTAAGGGGTCGCATTGGCAAATGGGTATTGGCTCTATCCGAATTCTCGCTACAATACGTTCCACAGAAGGTAGTGAAGGGACAGGCTATCGCAGACTTTCTGGCCCATCATCCTATGTTGGATATTCCCCCAGTTAGGGAATTAGAAATAGCGACTGCCACCACAACTCGACCAGATTTGACGCGCATTCCAGAGTACGCGATAAGGTTTCAAGCCACCGTTTCATTGCAGCCCTGGGTATTATTTTTCGATGGCTCCAGAACAGAAGCATTAGCAGGAGCAGGGATTGTTCTGGAAAACCCAGCAGGAGATCGTTTCTCTTATTCTTTCCAATTGGAGTTTAAGTGCACTAATAACCAGGCAGAGTATGAGGCCCTTATTATTGGCCTGGAAGTCTTAATAGAATTGGGAGTCAGGGACGTTCAGGTGCGCGGTGACTCTCTGCTCGTGATAAATCAGCTCCAAGAGAAGTACAGGTGTGTAAGCTGTTTGCTCGTGCCATATCTTACTCGCGCCATTGAGCTTCTGGATCAGTTTGATGACGCCGATTTGGAATACATACCCCGCGAGCGCAATTTCGCGGCCAATGAACTTGCTCAATTGGCTACAGGCATTACATTGAGGTATGGGGTTCGCGAGCGCATTCTGAAAGTTGAGCGCCGCACGCTGCCTTCGTGGCTCGCGCGGCCTGACCCGCCCGACGATCCGGTCTTCGCAGTCCTAGAACCTATAGACGTCGATTGGCGAATTCCGTTGATCGCTTATCTCAAGCATCCAGATCCTACAACAGACAGGAAGATTCATTTTCTTGCCTTAAACTACTTCCTCAGGGGCGACGAGCTGCGCCGACGTGGGGAAGATGGCATGGACTTCCGATGTGTCTATGGCAGCGAAGCAAAGAGATTAATGCACGAAGCCCATACAGGAGTATGTGGAGCCCATCAGGCGGGCCCTAAAATGCGTTGGCTTATCAGACGACAGGGTTATTATTGGCCTGGCATTTTGAAGGACTGTATCACGTTCGCGAAGGGATGCCAAGATTGCCAGGCACACGGTCCAGTGCAGCACATCCCCAACATTCCCATGCAGCCTATTATTAAGCCTTGGCCTGCACGCGGTTGGGCATTGGACTTGATTGGGATGATTCACCCTCATTCCTCCCTCCAACACAAGTTCATTATTGTGGCCACGGATTTCTTCACTAAATGGGTCGAAGCTGAACCTTTGAAAGAGGCTTCTGGTGCCACCATTCGCCAATTCATTTTTCAGCACATCATCTGCAGGTTTGGTATCCCTGAAGTGCTTGTTTCCGACAGGGGGGCAGCATTCATGGGCGGTGAAGTAGAGAAACTTGTCAACGAATTGGGCATCCAGTTCATCCACAGCACTCCATATTATGCTCAGTCCAACGGTCAAGTAGAGGCCAGTAACAAGATTATTATCACCCTTCTCAAGAAGATGCTTGTTGAAAACCCTCGCCAGTGGCACAACACGTTATATGAGACACTATGGGTTTATCGCACCTCCAAGAGGAATCCCACTGCTACAACACCCTATCACTATGCCAAAAAATGAATCAGACGACAGTTTTTCACTGTCGTCTGATAAGGCACGTTGCTGTTGTCTATCTCAATGCCGTCTGATGGGTGAATCAGACAATAGGACGTAACTGTCGTCTGAGGAAATTTTGCACAACAGCAACGACTTACATGACTATTGTCTGAACACCAGAAAGAACAACAGCGACGAGTATCTTAACTCTTGTGCAAATCAATTTCAGACAACAGCTGCTAGAAGAGAGAAACTTGTGAAGAACAATCAGAAAACATTGGTTTGTAAATAAACTGTTGTCTGAATGAAGGTTGTACATCATCTGACTAGTTGTTTTCTATGGACTGGATTTAAACAAGACAACAGAAAATTGAAGAAAGCATTGTCTGTTTGTATTTGATACTGCATGTTTCTGAAAAAAAACTGTTGTTTGAGTTTTTATTAGACAATGGTTTCGATGTAGAGTCTTATTGTGCTGTAATGGCTCCAACAACAGTTTATGCTATCCATTTAGTTGTGTTAGCTCCCTTGGACAATTGTTTTTACTTAATTGAGAGTGATATGAAAGTGACTCTAGCTAATATTTTACTAAAAGCAACTTTCATAATAAATTCCAATAGATCCAACAAAGGCAATTTCATAAAGCATTAATCCATTTCATTAGCTTAACAAGCTTTCTAATTTCATAAGGTTTACATGATGATAAATAATAATACAACTTGCTGGTGTTCCAAGCTTGATCTCCCAATGACTGCACATTGCCTTTCATTTCCATCATCTCAGTTCAAAGCCTTGAGCAGTTTGATACAAAATTTCTCATAAGTGGTTGCTCGATCTGCAAACGATAGCAAAGATGTTGCAATTAAAGACTAACGATAAAGGAGAATCCATATACCAGCTGCAAGTATTTCCAACATTTTGTCAGCAATATGACCATGCATGCTTTCTCTGTAAGCTTTTTTAACTGGCTTTTTCTTGCTTTTAGTACACCATGACATGAAAAAATTAAGAACAGAGATTTTGATCATCAACGAATCTCACAGAAAAATTTGCAAAAAGTATGAGAATTTTCGTAGGTTTACTAGTGACCAGTACCTAAAGTTGCTTTAGGATTGGATGGACTTCCAAAAGAGAAATAAACTTTTCCATGCTACAAACATAGTCTGTGAGAAAAAAGAGATCATCTAATTGAATTCTATACTCCTAACAAATAGAGTAAAGCACTTCTAAAGAAACAACAATCAAGGATGAAGATGTCACATGAACTCACTTGCCTCCTTTTGTTTTACTCATTCAAGACTAAACATTAATAGATTATGGCATAGAAGTTTGAAACACTGAGATTCTGAGAATATATGGCAAGCCTAAAATATCCCTTGCTGCCCCACCATCAGTTGAAGTAGTGACTGCCCCCTCATATGACATGGAATTTTAGATTTGTTCGACCTTTTAGGTTAGGAAAATATTTCCATTCCCCATTAAATATCATTCTTTATGGGCCAGAAGGAAAGACAGTCCACATTTTCGTACCAAACATGTGCATTAGTGTCCAAGAGACCTCCATACTCAATCAAGACAAACTTAACAATTTAAAGATTATCCTTGAACTTAGAAATGATAATATCAGCAAATAGTTACCTTCTTGTCTTCCAACTTGTACTTCCTTAGCAGATGTTTCTTTTCTTCAGCCGTAAGTATCTCATACTTTGGCTGTAAAACATGCTTTGTAACATTGACCAGCAGTTCAGAAATCTGAAACAAATTCACAAGTGTTGCGGTTAAATGGAAACTCTTCATCTAAACAAACAAAAAGAACGACAATAGAGGAAAGAAATCATAGACAGCTGCATTGCTTGTATAAGTTCAAACACTAAACTTCCATCTAAATTGAAACACCATGAAACTCACGTTGAAGACAATCAATTTAAATAAAACTTTAACTCTTGAAATCTTTATAATTTTCCACGAGAGGAGGAAAAAAAAAAACTTACTAGCTAAAACAGTATATTAATCTTCTTTATTTTCAAGTCATATTTCTAAGTAACTAATGATGTTCTGGTAGTTAACCTATCTAGCTAGTAATGTATCTGCATAGTGCTGACATGAAAAGGGATTCAATGAAAGATAGAGAAAAGGGAAAACAAAAAATGAAAGATAGTTTGGTATGTGGGTATTAAATTGGTTTCATTCAATTATTGATTACTTGTACTGTGCTGACATGAGGGATAGGCCGCAGCTTTATCAATTCATGGTGAACAACAACAATATATGAAAATCTCTCTCTCTCTCTCTCTCACTCTCAAAGAGGCTCTTCTTCTCCCACAGAAACTACTTTCTATTCCCACTCTTTCAATTTCTTCACAAACAGAGGACTACTTGCACACTTTCTCACCCATACTCAAAACAGAGAGAGATTGTGATGGATATGATAAGGGGGTGGCAGTGAGATTAACACCAGTACAAAAACCTCATTATCAAATCAGTATATCTCTGAGAGGAGAGTGAGAGTAACAAAAACTAAGACCCTGCTATCGGTACATACCATTAAAAATATGCCAACCCATTTCTAAATCATAGTCAAACTATTTAAATTATACCAACTATCAATCTAATCAACAATCACAAACTAAATCCCTGAAAACCCAATCACCAAACACCAATGTTTTCAACTCAAACAACCAAAGACCCAGAAATCTGAAGACTTGAAGACATAAAACTGAATACCCAGAAACCAAGATACTTGAATGATTGATGAATCAAAACAGAAATCTAGACTTACCAATGCGGCCGTGTCGGAGAAAGAGAGAACAGAGAACAGGGATAATTGTATGCATTCCTTTGTTTTAGGAAGTAGTGATTCAATTAACAAGAAATACCAAATGAGACAAATTAAATTGTTAAAATAATGGTCCTATGGGATGCAAATCATGCAATCCGAACCAAGCTTGAAGAAAGCCGAACCAAGCAAGTTACCCAGAAATTCGAAATCGAACCCAGCTTGAAGAATCTGAAATCAAAAACTGGAATCGAAGTATCGAATCCAGAAATCTACTTGAGCTTTAAGGACATCTGCTTTGCTACTTGAGTTTGAGGCGATTGAAGAATTGAAGACTGAAAATTGAAAGTCCAGAAAGTATTCAAAGTAAGAAACCGATCGATTGATGGATTGAAGAGTGAAAAACAAAAACCCATAAACTCAAACTTTTCCATTGAAGACCCACAGGACCTCCAAATTCAGAAAAAAATGCAAATCAGAATTCATAATCTGTAGAACTGAAGCTTCGATTTTGACAAAAAGGAGAGTTCAAAGCTTACTGAATCAAAGCGGTGGTGGAGGTGTTGCGAGATGGCGGCCAAAAATCGACGAAGGTAAGGGAGCAGCAGCATCGTGGATTGGAGGGTCGCGTGCAGAGGCAAGAGTCGGTGCATGGCGATGCTGGGCTTGGGTTTTGATCGTATTGAGGTGCTGGTTCGATTGGTGGTGGCGGTGTCGTGAATTGATAGCCAGAAATGGTGGCCTCCAGCGATGGCAGGGAGAAATGGAAGGGAGAGATAACAAAGAATTGGGCGTGCGGCTAAGAAAGAGAGAGAGTGTGTGTGTTGTGTTTCTAGGGTTAGTCGACATCAAAGTAAAATTTTGTCGAACTAATGGAGGGAAAGAATGAAAATTAAAATTTTGGCCAAGTGTTTAGTGTAACTAGGGCGCGCAAATCATTTGAGCCCTAAAACTCACACAACATCAATTTCAGTACATTGTCTGAAAGAGAGTGGCACAATAGACAACTAAAAAACTGTTGTCTGAATCAAAACAATCAGACGACATCTTTTTCAACCATTGTATTAATGGTAATTGCACAACAGAAAAGTAATAACTGTTGGGTGATTAAAAACAATCAGACAACATCTTTTATCAACCATTGTATATATGAACCTTGGACAACATCACATAATAACTGTTGTCTGAATTAACTCATTCAGACAACATCAAAAAAATCAGCCATTGTCTAAAAAGCTATTGCACAAGAGCTAAGAAAAAACTGTTGTCCCATTTGAAAACTTAGACGACAGAATATTTCTTGCTGTCGTCTGATTATTTCAGACGACAGTTAAAATGTTTGCTGTCGTCTGATATGTGTTGTCTGATTCCGAAATTGGTGTAGTGTATGCACTCATGTTTGGTCATGACGCGATTTTACCCTTGGAACTCAACGTTCAATCCTTGCGAGTCCAAGATCAGCATCACCTGATCGGCGAGGACTATGTCCAAGCGATGTGGCAAGAGCACGAGGACCTGAGCGAGCAGCGCCTAGAGGCTTTGGATAATTTAGTAATGGAAAAACAGCGTATCTCCCGCGCCTATGATAAGAGGACGCGTGGCCGTAGCTACAAAGAGGGTGACCTTGTTTGGAAGGCTGTTCTGCTCTTTGGTGAGAAATTGACCGGTCGCGGTAAATGGACCCCGCGATGGGAAGGACCCTTTGTTGTTCACCGCATTCTGGAGCGCGGGGCCTTTCACCTCAAAGATTTGGACGGTGACTTCCATCGCAATCCAATCAACGGACGATTCCTCAAGAAATACTATCCTAGTGTTTGGGAATTCGAGGACTCCCCAGATCCACCTTCTCCGACAGGGGGCAACCATAGTCTTCGTCAGTTCCCAACATCCATTCCTACTCAGGCCTTTACTGTGGCCTTAGCCTCCTGTCTTCACTTCACCTACGAACACTAAGGGGGCAACATTCTATACATCCAGGCCTTCACAGAGGCTTTATATTGTAGCAATACTTATTGTAGCAATTTTATTTTCAAATTCCTTGACAAGATGTGTTAAGAATATATATATGTAATGGCCTATGCATGAGGCCTTATTTTATAACAGTTTCTTTCGCAAAAATACTCAGAAACTTTCATTCATAAAGTGGCTTTGCGGGCAAAAGCAGTACAAATCGAAACAATTGCATTTGCAGTTTACAAGGCCAAAAGTGGCCTAAAAATCATAAGAGTTGCTGATTTGCTTAGAAGTCTTGAATCTTGCGGCGACAAGGGGGCGGTGCTATGATCATGTGTACTCTCCCTCTCTTCACCCACATGCCTTATCTGATTTGAGTCGCAGCTGCTCTCATTTGTACTGGAGATGGAGGGAAGGAAATAATCCATCCCAACCCTTCTAGTGGATTATCCTCCGGGATGGAGATGGTCTGTAGGAGAGCGCGACTCACAACCACATCTACCTCCAGGGGAAAAACAGAAGTCTGACAGTCTGCCCCCGGAGGTAGGCTGCGAAAGAAGAACAGTCGGCCTCGAGTGGCCTTCTGCCCTTCTCCCGCCTGCTCCACACGAGAAATCTGAGGAGAGGGATCACTCAGAATCTGGTTCCGCCGCGTTAGGAGCGCCGCGTGTTCTTCAGCCTAACTGAAACCGGAGATTCCTATCCGGGTTTCCAGAGACCAAAGACATGCGGATGGACCTGAGATTAGGCCATAAGACCTACCCAGGTATTGAGATTAAGCCATAAGACCTAAGGATTTGGGTTTGAGGCTGAGATCGTGAGGAGAAGATTTCAGAAACAGAAGGAAGAGAAGTAGGGTTTGTGAAGCTATTACTGGGAAAGCCATATTTGCTTGAGTTTTTCTCTTCTCACAAGCACAGGTATTTATAGGACCAGTCTCAGTGGTCTCAACTCTACGATGGGCAGTTGAAGTACGTTCAACGCCATCAATAAGACTATCGATGGAATTGAATGCAAAGATCTCGGAAATGAAGATGATTGAAAGCGCGTGGGAAGCGGGGCAATTTTCAAGGAGATAACCGCTTTGTTTCGAGAATATCTTTTCAAACAGTTTCAACAGCAATAAAGGTGAATTAAACGCTAAACTGCCAGAAAATTTGAACATATATTTGGGCCAAGCAAGGTGGGCTAAATATTTTAAATATTAATAATAATATTGTTCATACAAATATGGGCCTAGTAATGGAATGACTAGAGGCCCAAAAGTCTCCGGCCTGCTCGGGTCAAGCGGAGAAAGAGCTCGTCCAGTCGAAAGCTAGCATCCGCAGCAGCTTGAGCGGCTTGTTGGGCTGCTACACGAGCTTGGGCCAGTTCTTGGGACAGTGTCTCGAAGGCAGCGAGGGGTTGTTCTAATTGAGGCTCCGCATGGGCAAGCCTAGCAGTGACATCAGTCAAACGGGCCTGAAGAGCCTGAATCTAGGACCTCAGGTGGTTCCTCTCAAGTGTCAGATCCCGGATGAGATCAGCTTGGTCACCCAAGAAACCACGGGCAGTGTCAGTTTGATGAGTAAGGGCTTGGTAGTGTGTTTCAGTCTGCCTAGCCTGCACGTTCGCGACTGCCCTCTCGTTAAGCCCTTGTGGGAGGTCTTGCAGCAGTTGGTCAACCTCTTGAAATTGATCTTCAGTGACAGCGCCCTCGCAAAGAAGCACCCTCAGATACTCCAAAACTCTCGCGGGCGCGCCAGGAATCAGTATATCGGGACCCAAGAAGCCACGAAGACCTTCTCTGGCGTCATCTACAACCCCAGGTGGGGTCACTTCGAGCACGCGAGCTAATCGTTCTAAAGTGGACGGAGTAGGTTGCTCAGCGGCAGGGGCCTCAGGAGGCTCCGCAACAGGTATAGCTTCAGGCACTGGTTCAGGAAGTTCTCCTGGTTCTCCAGCTTCAATGACTTGGGGGGCATGGGGAGCAGGCTCCTGGCCAGCCACATTAAAGACAGGTAGCTCGCGGAAATTTGCTGTTGGCACTAGGGCAGTCTCACCAAAGGTTGGATCCGAATCAGGCACTGTCGATGCCAGAAGGGGAATTGGTTCCTCGCGGAAGGTAGGCAGGAGAGACATCCTTTCTTCAACCTCAGGCGAGTTGTCAACTATAACTTTTTCTGGGACTACAACCAACTGCATGTTGTCTGCCGCATTGATCACAGAGGGAGGGTCACCATTGGTTTCTTGGGCTTTTGTACCAGATACACCCTCGCCGACAGCGGAGGATCCTTCCCCAACTTGCCTTGAAATCCTGCGACGAACCTGAAGCAGAGAAACGTTATAAACCATAAAAGGCATCAATGCTTACTTTAGAGGGGCGTTACCAGTCGATCAGCGGCTGGTTCATCTTCTGCCCATGGATCAGTCCTGAGCTCAGCGCGACTGCGTTTGCGTGCTAGAGCAGCGGCAATCTGTCAAGATTTAAACAAAGTCAAATAGACTTCAGGAAGGCTGCTAAAAAAAATAAAAATAAATAAACGTTCTAAAGAGAGAATCCTTACAGTTTGAGGATTATCATCGTCAGAGGAAGTGTCCTCTACGTCAGGCTTGGTCAGTATTGCTTTCTGTTTAGCGGCTGGACCAGTGGCCGGAGAAACACCCACTGCGCGACTGCCTGAAGGTGGTGCGCGTCCCTGCTATAGATTTCGAATTAGGGGACAGAGTTGGAGGCGGAAGTGATAAAGGAAGCAAAGAAACATGTTAAGGCAGTTACCTCTGGAGGTTGCTCGCGAATAACAATTCCAGCTTGAACCAAGCGCGGGGCTCGCGCGGGTCGCGGAGCCGGTTCGGGTGGTGGAGGTCTTTCTTCATCTTCATGGAAGCGAGCGAGCGCTTCAGTATCAGCATCGTAAGGATATCGCAATTCCTCGAAGATTGCCGCAAAGAGTTCGTCATCCCTTTGCCTCCAGCAATTAACAGAGACTTCCTTCCACCATTGATCATAATCTTCAGCGGTCCCATCCACGGGGACGATATTATTAGCCCAGTCAGGGAGATTGACCAGTACAAGCATGCTTTGCTCTGGCGGAGGTCCATCAGAGGGACCAATTCGTCGCCAAGAGGTATTGAAATTCCAGGCATCATACAGGGGAAAAGGCACCAGCTGAATAAGACCAAACTGGCGAACAAAATGGTTGGGAGCATAGAGCTCATAACTGAGTTCATCAGCAGCGAGCCTAATGTCTGAACAAGAGATCGCGCGGCGAAAAGCCAAGCGCGCGCGATCACTATAATTAGGAGCCCCAGGAAGGAACCCATTTTCGAGAGGAGCGGGGTATCTCCTACTGAGTATTAGATCGCAGTAGGGCATTTCGTGCAGGAGATACAAATATGAGAAGCACTCAGAATAGGGGGGAGATATGTACCTCGCATCGCGACAAAACCAGTGACCAAGAAGGGCATTTGCCGGTGGTAGTAGTGGGATGTCATCGCGACGGAAGAATGAAAAATAAGTTTGAATCTAGAAATCAAGGATCCAAAAAAGGCCAGAAATGCTAGTCTCAAAGGGATGCATAGTGGCCTGATATAGAGTACGATAGAGGGCACCCAACACTGGTTATCCTAACCCCACGCAGCGGCCATTGAAGAGGGCTGTCGCTAGAAGAGTCCAAGCACCAGTGGGCTTACAGGAGGAAGTGCAAAATATGAATTTACAGAGCCAATACTCCAGAAAAGCAATGCCACCAGTCGCATTGCGCTCTTTGCGATAGAAAGCCAACCACTGCGGGTAAGAGCCGCTGTGAGCACCGCGACCAGTTTGGTCCATAGTTGATGTGAAGGTGTCAGAATCGAATTGGCCATGCAGGTAGGGCTCGCCATCGATGGGCAATCCAGTAATGGTAAGGATATCCAACAAGGTTATGCTCATTTGACCAAATCGAAAATCGAAAGTATTGGTAGCAGTATGCCAAAAGCAAAGGAAGGCAGCGAGTGGTGAGCGATTCCCACCGCGAGGAAGGTGAAAGCATAAATCAATAGTGTGGGTTATACCTGCCACGTTCCAGCGAGCCAAATCTCGTGCTCTTACTTCATGGTACCAGGAAAGCTCATCTTCTCTAATTTTGGACGGCCAATGCCCTATTTTTGCTCGATGATTATGCGCACCCCAACTGCTGAAATCCGCAGGGGTCCTCCGGAGGACTTGAATAGGTCGACGAATGGGCAGGCTATAGAGAGTGAGAGCGTCAGCAGGAATGGAATCTCGCAGTGCCGGACCCAGTCCGGCGTGATGGTTTGGAAGCCAGAGAAGCAGAGGCCTCTGGACGGAGGTATGGGTACGACAGCGGCCGCCGATGTTGGCTCCCCAAGTGCGAGCGACGTTCTCAGTGAGTTCTTCTTCCTGATCGATGATCACCTTCTTTGGGGGAGCCATTTCTGGGTTTCTGTAAAGCGGGTATGGAGCGAGAGGTCTCTGGGTTTAGGAGACTGGAAGGGTTTCTGATGTGACAGGTCTCTAGTTGGCTGCGGTATTTAAATAAAAGATTTTGTGAGGGAAACGATGCGACGAAAAGACGTTTTGCCAAGCGAATAGACGCAACCTTCATTAATGACATCGTTTCGATCACCGGACATGTCGTTTTAGTCCCCTTCTATCAGTTACATCTTAGCGGGCCTGATATCGGGGCCTGGGGGGCAATGTTTGATCCCAAAAGTAATTTTGGCAAGATCCTTTAGTGGATTCAGTACAGCGGGCCGATACTTGCGGCCCAAAAATAAGCCTACTCGGGTTTGGGTTACAGCTTCACCCATTCCGTGATCCATAAGGAAAACGAAACCTTATTGGAGTCGGGTAGCGAGGATTAAATAGGAAACTTCAACCAATAATCCTTCTATGGCAAGGAACAGTCAAAACCCTAGGTATATATACCAGGTTTCAAGGACGAGAAAAAGACCTCTCTCAAATCAATCAATCCCAGCGATTACAAAGCCTCCCCGGAGCAAACCTTCAACCTCGTTGAAACCCGGTGACCGCGCGCCAGTCCCAGTCTCTCCAAGAGCCGACTGTCAGCATCACCAGATCAACCCGGCGACCGTACTTTCAGTCCTAGTCTCCCCAGGAGCCGACTGCTAGCGCAACCGCCACCATTACTACCAGCGAAGCAAGGGTAACGCCCTCGCAACCCAGCGAAGCTAAAGTCACGCTTTAGCACAAGCCCGTGCTTTCTCCCAAACTTCCCAGTGATTGCTCTGCTTAGTCTACAATACTAAGTATCGATTCGGTGACGCGAAGAGATCACACCCAAAGTCCTTATCTGTAAGGCAAGAAGTCCTTCTCCGGAAGGCTAGAGAAGAACCTTGTGGCGAGGTTGGTGCTCTCCTCGCCCACAACGCTTGAAGAAGAAGTCAGGTCAAGGGACTCCCCCCGACGACTGCACCCCACGGTGCTGGCACGCCTGCGCACACGCTCAAAAGAGACAGTTTGCAAGCCAACTGGTTTTTGCACCAAACAACTGGGTCAAATATTGTTCACAAAAGGTCACCGAATATCAGTCTGCAGGTCACGAAATTGACCCAGAAAGTGACCCAGAGTAACCTTTTGTGAACAATATCTGACCCAGTGACCTAGATGGTGGAAATGAAATGCAAAAAGCAATGAATAGTATTGATCCAGTGACCTCAACGGGTGAATTTGCTCTTAGTTTCCACAAGCAGACCATTTCTTTTCCACAATGTGTAGAAATGGGGATGGATCCAAGAACTATTTTTCTAGCAATTTTAGACTTTTTTTTTTTTTTGTTATTTCCACGACATTACTCGTAGGAAGGGAGTGATTAAATTGAACAGCTACCCCACCCTATATGGAGTTCCTTATATGCAGTTCAATTCCAAGTTTCCTATTATCAAAAGGAAGGAGTGATTAAATTGATCAGTTATCTAAAAAGCAAAACGAGTAAGAACTCCCTAAGAATCATTGAGACACCATTCATTACCAATTCAGCCACAATTCTAACCAAATTTAGCTTTCTTGTTTCTATAAACACAAGACAAACAAGAAGGTGTACACGTGATCTTGTTGTGTGCTCTTTGGTTATGTTCCTTAAAGGTGAGTGGGCGTTAATTTTTTTATATTTTTTTATTAAAGGTGCAGACCTCCATTTATTAGAAGAGAGAACGTAAATACAATAGAAACGGATGGCTAAACAAAACCCTTCCATATAAAAAACAAAACAACCCACTGGCAGACCGAGGTAGCGGCAAGAGGGGGCATAATAATATTTATGGGTTCTTTCATGTATGGTAGCCATTGTTTGCTTACTGGGATACATGAAGGTTACGCCCCCACAAGTAGAAACCATTAGTAAGCATTCTGGTTCTTTTACGTAGTCTTTCTTAAGTTTTAAGATTTTTCCCTTAAGGCTGTATATTTCTATTTATGTGAATGATTAAAAAAACAATAGTGTCTCTTCTATGTATGCTCTCACAGCAGAATTTTAGTATTAGATTGTGTGTTTTTAAAGTTTTTGGCTTCTATGCTAGTTGTTGTAGTTCAAGTTCGCCCCCATAGAAGTTTACTTCTGGGTCCGTCACTGAAATAAGATTACATACAAAATTGAGCAGCACTTAAGAAAATGAAAATGAGGTAAGCCAAATTGATCCTTTTGACAAAGGTCCACAAGGAAATGGGGGATTGAATCCCAATAAACCAAACTTGAAGAAGTTAAATCGACATTTGCCAGAGCGTCCGCAAATCACTACTAGAATTTTGTTCATAGACATCGGTTCTGGACCGATGTTAAACTAATTTTCGACCGATGTCTTAGTGGGTGTAGAGAAAAGTATAGACATCAGTATAAGCGCGTTTTCAACCGATGTCCTAGACAACAACCAACATCGATTCTAAAAAACAAATCGATGTATAATCGTTATAATCACCATATTTTTGTATGTTAGGTATGTCTAATTCTTCATATTTTCACATTTTATGCTTAATAAAGTATATGTCAAACAACACCTACGTGAACATTTGCATCGATTTCTATTCCAGAAGCGATGTCCAGTACACTTGTAGACATCAGTTGCCATGAGTATTGTTTGTTTGTGGGCATTTTTACATGTAGCTTGGCACATTATTTTCTTAGGACCGATGTCTGTATCTTTAGGCGTCATCGGTTTTTTTTTAAGGACTGATGTTTCATTTAACACAGCACATCGTTTTCATTTAAGCAAAACGATGTTCAATGGTTTTATGTACATCGCTTGATTTTTCTAGAACCGATGTGTTGTTTCATTGTAGACATCGCTTTTGTTTTGTAAAATTGATGTGCACTGGTTTTGAGTACATCGGTTCTGCGGACACAACTCGATACATTAATAATCATAAGACATCGATTTTCATTTTGATACTGATTTCTAATCTCTCAAGTGACTTCGTTTTCCTTGGCATTACTGTTTTGTTATGCTTTTATATACTTCACTTCATTTTGACAAGCGTGATGAGCTAAGTTTGCATCTAGCTGTTGCTAGGAAAAGAAATGCATTTCATAATCATCCAAAAATTGGGGCTTTCCATTAATTTTCTTTCCAAATTCATGATTGAACATATGTCACAAAAGAAAACCACAAGACCTACAAAGGCTGCTAGCCTAGAAACATATGAGCAACAATCTACAAAATTTCAACACCAAACTTTGCTTCAAAGCAAAAACTAGCCTTGCTCAAAATTCATCTTGGTAGTCAAGTGCAAGAGAAATATGTATTAAGCTAAAGGTTCACATGAAGTGAAGTTAACAGCGGTAACCAGACCAATGTGACTAGATCACCTTATCAGGCTTGCCCATCCATTTCACTTCACACCCTAGCTCTTCATATTTGGCAGCCAAATATTTCACAACTTGTAATCCAAGGCCCTGCAAGAGAATGACAAAGTCAGTTTCACAGTGCAACATAAACCTAATGACAGTGATTTTTGGTATTACTAAACTAAACAAAAAGAAATACCGACATGACTGAGCTTAAAAGGTACTAAAAAGGCAGTGAATCTCAATACACATAATTCACATCGGAATACCAAGTGAGAAAAAGCATGACCACTTTACCTTATCACTATCATTTCTCATCACATTAGTGGTCAAAGCCATCAACTTTTTCTTGCAAAGATAGTCTCAATAATACTCAAACATTCTAAATCTGCACAGAAAATACTGAAAATTTCCACTCCAATTAAGATGCATGATGCCTCACCCCTCCAATTAAGGTAGCGAGGATACTGAAGAGGAAGGGTAAGATATAGAATCTAACTGAGAGTAGGATGACCTCAATCCGGTATCCATCCTGCCATAGCTGCTTGGAATTTGATCCTTGTTGCTGGTTGCTATAACTTCCTGAAAATATAGAAGAAAAGAATAGTGTGTTTAAACTCAAATCTTTTCTTACTAAAGATATTACTCAAAAAATTTGTTGTTTCAAACTTGTCAAAGACTTAACTCAGATACTGATATTTGACAGAAAAATATAAATTCAGTGATACTGATATTTGATAGAAAAATATAAATTCAGTGATACTGATATTTGATAGAAAAATATAAACCCAACTGATAGTAGTGATATAAATGCAAAAACAAGCAATTATATGAAATTAATAATATTTCATCCAAAAAAAAAAAGGAACAACAAATGAAACCTCCTTTTCCTTTATTTATTCAGTATAGATGGGCTTTTTCTGTTCCATTGGCAAGCATACCTGAATCAGTTGTTGAGCCGCCTGAACCTGTGATGAGGTGCCTTTTATTTCCACTGTAATTTCATCAGGTAGTCCCCTGCTCTCTTGTACAGTTAACAAGGCTCCACTACTACGACGAATAAATTCAATACTCCTTCCTTCAACCCCAATAATGTCCTCAGCATAAGACAGAGGAATTTGCATTGTTTGCGTAATCTGATTATAGAATGCAGCAGAGAAAATACTGTTAACATAAAACAGAAAAATACCCCAATGATGTCCTCGGCATAAGACAGAGGATTTGCATTGTTTGGGTAATCTCCCTATAGAATGCAGCAGAGAATCTATTGTTATCAAGATTTCATACATAGAACAACAAAATACAAGACTGAAGCAGAATCAATCTCAAGATTACAGGGTTCTTATTGCTTGTGTAGCCCTATTCACACTAATAGTTGTTTCATGAACAACAACAAAAATTCAGAGTATATATAGACAAACTGGCATATGCAACACAGCCTGACACATTCTGGCACTATAGGTTTCCAATTGACAACAATGTTTCACAATATCCCCTACATCAAGACATTTGTTCTCAAATACACCGAGTCCTTTTGGACTAGAAAAGCCAAAGCTAAGAGAATAAAGTCGACTGTGGTTGTGTGTTATAGTGCAAGTCAAGACATAAATGAGCTTTGTTACTGCAACGTAAGAAGTATAAGCTAAAAGGATGAAACAGTAAGAAAGACGAACCTGAGTAACAATAGGAGCACCAGGACGGCCAAGTCCTGAAGAATGTATTGAAGAAAGAGAAGCCTCTTGTCCATAAATGGAAAGTCCAGAGGATGGGAGTTGTGATTCCAATTGCGACTCACGGCTGAGAAACAAAGATTCCCGTGTAGCTGTGAGAGGATAATTAGTGCCACCTCCAGTTTGAGTTGCAGTATGAAGCAACGACTTGTCAGCCCAGGGATCTGGTTGGCGTTCTTGAGAAACTGGAGCAGTGTATTGAAGATGCACCCATAGTCAATAAACTGTTCAAGCATTGACTAGGCACCACCTTGGGGATTAGCACTTGTACCTTGAAGATGTTTGAACTCCTCACCTATCCAAACAAAAGTTTGGCAGTGTCTACTCCAGTCTATAGAGCCAAGGTCGATATGCTGTCTACCATACTTTTCATGCATTAAGAATTCAGAAACATGCAGAACAAGTTTTCGAAAGAATGGAGAGAACCATGTAAGTGAACTAATTACTTGGCACAATATGTTGGAATGAGGAAACTAGGTAATAAATCAATATTCAGATTGTGTGAGGTTGATATACAACGCATCACTTTCTAACATTTAAATAGTTATTGGAAGGGCTTTAGAAGTCAATGACAAGCACAGTTTCTGATGAACACGAAACAATACCTTGATTTCCAAATATGTGATGGCGCCACCTTCTTTGCAGGAGTGTCCTCAGCAGTTGTTACCACAGATTTTGAAATTTCATCTGCTCCTGATGCAGGGAAATTCAAAATAAGTGATGACAGGAATGGATCAGTAGCTGCATTAGTGACATTAGCATTCTCTGATCGATATCCCCCACTCCCTAAAAGCACCTGGAGATGAGCCTCACGAAGATCCTGGCCAAGGAGAGACAGTGCTTGACTATTAGGAACAGCAACCCTACGTAACCTGCGACGTCTCTGCAAGTGATCTTATGTTAAGGGAAACTAAATGTATGAATCAAACTCAGTACATGGTTATATATTATCAGGCATTTAATAATGAGTGAGATCTCAACATTATTAAACTTCAGGTTTAAAGGATATCTTGAACAAGTGCCCATGTTGCAGTGTAATATGACTTAACATGTCCCGTGTAACTTTAATTGAGCAAATCGGACAAACCTGCAAAGAAGGGAAGTAAATACAACTTCAGTCTTTTTTGCATCAAATATCAATAAAATTTAGAAATTTGTTACACCTAGCCTTCATCTATTGCAGAAATAGGAAAACATGGGTGCAAACTACAAAGTAACTAAAGGAAATTAAGCAGACTAGTACGTTGTTACAACAAAGTTTCATCATTGCAAGTTCAGGAGTGGAAGTACAGCAGATAATTAACACTCACCTACCATTTCATTACTTAAGAACTCAAAAAGAAGTTTAATGTGACTTTAAGTCTTAAAGTTAATCCTTAATAGTTAAAAAGTTCTCCATTATTGTTCCAACTTCTAACTTCCAACCATGGTGAGGCATCAAGTGATAGAATATCTAACTCATCCGACCTCCATATATTCAGTGCAAGCGGATATAACTCATGTGTGGAGAATTTCATAACGATAAAACCAATCAAATGAAGCAACATAAACTATTAGCATTTCCGCTTAAAATTAAAACACAATTGAACTTTTTTTTCTTGCCAAAACAATTTGAGTTGCTTGACGATAGATAATAGTTCGGGCAGACCTCAAATAAAGGACAGGGGGTGAGAGCTGTAGGCATTCAATAACAAACAGAAGATACCATGATGGAGAGTCATATTCAACCATCATATAAATGACAAATCAAATGATTCAACCATTCTGCAATTTCAAATAGGCATTCCCCAGTTTAAGGTTTGTGCACATCTCATACTAAATGACCAAATTGAATAAAAGCATCCAAAGCCGACTACTTTAACCCTCTTTTACAAAACAATCTCATCATGAAACGGAGTCCATGGAAAAGGAGCATTAACCATCTAATCTATTCTCAGCTCAAACCAACTGTCACTAAAATTGATATGAACCAACCAACTGTCACTAAAATTGTTCTTGCTCACCATTCTCAAGCTCATGGAAAATCATATCATCAGCAAATTCATCACCATATGAAGAATTGAACATACAATGCAGATAATCATTAAGCAAGTGTTACAAGAACACATCCACATTAATAATTACCAAGAACACTCAAAATTTTCTATGACCCAGTTCAATTGGGACTCACAAACAGAAGCAGGGGCAAAACTACAAAGTATAAACCACCATGACCATTTAACTGACACATCAAAACAAATTCCCCAGACTCTGTTAGTTTGGAGGACAACGCATCTATAACCCTTGCACTAAATCAAGTCAGGAAGAGGCAACCATAAGCTACCATTACTAGTTTAATAGTAGTTATGTTCTCCATTTTAACTTCTTTAATAGTAGTTTAATAGCCACCATTAGCAGAACAAAGATATACCCATTAAAGAAAAATTAGAAACACCCTCAAAGCTCCAAGCTTTGCACTGGAAACTAAACCAACATTGCAGAAATCCCAAAAACAAACACAGAACAGAACACCAAGAATGTTAGAGATTTCTCTTACAGGTTTCTGTTCCTGATCTGACACGATCTCCAATCTCTCTCTCTCTCTCTCTCTCTGAGATAGAAATCTCTCTTCTTTTTTCTGAGAGAAGGGTCTAAATTCTCTGTAGAACAAGTTCCTAATGTTTTGTTAAGAACAAGTTCCATGAAGAATGTTTTTATCCAGATCCCAGTAAATAAATTGTTTTTATCCAGATCCCCAAAGCCCTACCTGGGAGAATCTTAGTACTTCCAACAAACAGTACATCCCCGATGACCATCTCAGCTACAATATTCAATTTCAGAATACACAAAACACTCAATCAACTAATTGAACCATTAAAATCTCAACTGAATTAAGAAAGTATGAATGGAAATTGAAAGTACCGAAGATGCAGCCGAGGGTCCAAATGTCCGCCAAGTCGAGTAATCTGTGGACCCAAGCAAAATCTCCAACACCTGGTAACAGAGAGTGACCATGTACGGCATAAAAACTCGCAAAAGAAAGCGAAAGACTGACTGATCCCATCGCCAATCTTGAGGCTCTGTTGTTTCTGGTCAAGCAGCAGATTCTTAGGTCTAGGTTTCGGTGAGTATGCTGTTATCATTACAGTCGTCGACGCCCTTCAGGTGCTGGAAGAGAAGCTTTTTGACCAAATCGGATGGCAAGGGTTTGACGGCGACCGTTAGCGACCCCAAATTCTAGCCTCTGGTAAGCCGTTGTCTTCGTGATCGGAAATTGAATCGACGGGTTGAGGAGCAGAGGGCGGAGAAGACCAGAGCGAGCTGTTGAGCAAGGTGGAGAGGGAGCTCAGATCGAGGCCGGGCTCAGGATTCAGAGCTGTTACTTCAATTTTAGATCGAGGTCGGGATCTCGGCACTTCAGATTCCGCCTGAGAATGGAGGAGGGAGGATTGTGATGGTGAGGAGGAGGAGGAGGAGGAGGAGCTCGAGTCTGGGTTGAGAATGGAGGTCAAGACTGAACTTAGGGTTTGTGTTTCAGTTTTGGGGTCGGGCGCAATTTTTTTTTTTAAGTATGAAAGTTTTGAGTTTTAGTCCCCGCTTCTTCATTTCACTTAAAAGACTTAGCGCTTTTTGCAAAACTAGGTTCCCGCAAATTTTCAAACAAAACTTTTAACACCGGTCATTTTAAGAACTGATGTTAATAGTATACATTTAAATCGGTATTTTTTTAAAACGATGTTAACTTACTTTTTTACATCATGTGCAAGTCTGACCGATTTAAATGATGTGATGTAAATGAACAGATTTCTAGTAGTGAATGATTCCTTCTCGGGTGGACATTATGCGGTAATCTCGGGTGCAATCGCTACTCAAAATAAGACATGAATAAAATCCAATGCTCACTCCATCATCTAGAGAGTGAGGTGGAATCTTTTCTTTTACGGGTCATTTCCATGAATAAACTCATGTAGGATTCCAGTTGACTAGCTTTTTCTTTTTAACTTTTTTTTTACCAGCTTTTTCTTTTGTTTCAACTTTTTTTTACATGACCAAAAAAAAAACTCTATTTTTTAAAATTTTTTTATGACAATCTCTATATTTCTTTTCATACCTTCATTTTGACAAGAATATACACACATAACAAATGCAACACAACATGCGGTTGCTACTTGCTAAGGCGAGATTTGTGGCCTCGACTGAACTACATGTATCGGTCCATCTTTTACCACACATTCAATGTCCTGAGAACAACCGCAAATGCCTGGTGCAATTCTCCTCTTTATCCACGATTACGCTGTGCATAGTTAAAATACTCTCTTTTTGGGAAACAGGACAAGACAAAGAATGCTTTGCATTTATTCTTACATTTCAAATAAATGCCTCTTCACTATGAATGCAGAAAGTCAAACGGTCAAATTGACTCTTTGCACCTATACCATGGGACTGTGTAGTGTTTACCGTGTCGAGAGGCCAACACAATGAATCTTCATCTACTTTGGTTCTGATCATGTTCAGAATTCCAGGAAGGTTGATTCTTGGGAACCAATAATGCAAAGGACAAATTATAAGGAAGTGGAAATTCAAAAAAGATGTTGGTTATGTAATCAATATTAATTGACAATGCACGAAGTTAACCCTCATAGTTACAATCCCATAAAAAATGTGTCTATTTTCCAACATGGAATTCATATTCTCAACATTCTTGTTCTGTCTTCACTTTGAAAAAAAAAATATATATTATGATTCCACAGAAGCATATCTCCAGTTGAACAAACTAATGTTTGACCATACGATGGTGCAACAGTAAGTGACCCGGATATAACACCAGGCAACCACAGGCTAGTTACTAACTACATGTTAATTATGTTGAAGAAACAAGCTGGTAGGTCCAGTAATATATGCCATTCAAAATGTTGGAAGAGATTTAAAATTCAAACTTCCCATCCATAACAATAAGAATAAAGAAAAAAATTTCTGAAGGAATATTCTGTAACTATATTAATTCAAACAAATTTTTATTAGCCATATGCTTAAACAAAAGTAACTAAACATTCATACGCTTACCTTGAAAATCAATTAGTTTCAGCATAAATAGTAACCTGCGATCGCTAAAGGCTAGATTTGTTGCCTTGACTGAACTACATATATCAATCCATCTTTTACCATACCTTCAATGTCCTGAGGGCAACCAAAAAGGCCTTCTAATATCTTTCCCGCCTCTGCAATTCTTGAGAAGAGTGAGACTTGGAAGGCCCTATCAATGATCATCCGATCGCTTGAGTAATCCAATACAATCTTCTCCTCTTTATCCATGATTACACTGCAACATTATGGCAACCATTATATGGCTCCCTTTGGAAAGAAGGCAAGACAAAAAATACTTTGAAGTTTGAACACATTCTTCCATTTCAAATAAATGCCTTTTTACTAAGAATGCAGAAACGGATATGGTCAAATTGTCTCTTTGCACCTATACCAAGTGATTGTGGAAAGTCGACTGTCCAGGCCAAACAAAATGAATCTCTTGAACTTAACTACTTCTGATCAATGGCAAAGAGAAGTTAACCAATGACCGACTGGTGATTTCAATTACATAAGACCGGATGGTTTGAACTTTTAACCACAGCATTATGACAATTAATTGTGAGATATCCTAGGTTTTTCTAGTCTTAAAAACCCTCCATGTGTAACCAAAAAGTACGTAACTTTCTGAAGCTGACTCATCCAGTCCAGAAGTGAAAAGATGGAAGTTCTTCGTTCTTTACTTCATTCATATTGTTAAATTCAAGTTTAGGACAAACCTGTCATAAAGCCCAGCACCTGCATATCCTTCCAGATCCTCAGCATTTGAGTCTGATCTGAATATGATAGACTGCTTGCTATACAGCCCTATTGGCTTGCTTGGATAGCAATTAACCTGAGAGCCATAGTCATGCTTGAGACGTCAATTTGTTAATGAAGCAAATATTGTCATCTGATATATTAAAAGTTTCTCTTACAATAGGAGAGTTTAGATTGGCTTTTTGGGTTATGAAGCTCATGGCTCGTCCAGGATATGCACCCACCAAAGTCTATCCAAAGCCCTTAACTATCTGTATTTGCATGAAGAAAGAATGATGATCACATTTAATGGGGTGGTGGGGGAGATATTTCAAACTCAGAGACGAGTCATACCTCTGAGTAAATTTCTGCAGTATTCCCTGACAAGGGATTCTTTGTGTGAATAACAAAAGCATAATCGGCACAGAATCGGCACAGATGGTTTCTTGAATCAATACAGCCATGCATATATTCTCATGATCTAGTTTAGCTTTCTTACAACTAATAAAAGCTCTTTCATTCCACTTTGAAGCCCAAACCTGTTAAGAATAGGGAAAACAATACATGTCATAATAGCATCATATGATGGATCTTAAGTCACCACAGTCTTGTAGTCTTGCCCAACAATCTTCCCTCTCTCAAGTATTTTGCTACGCTCTGCTGTCAGTTCCATCTGATACTTTATTAATCCTCTTTGACTTGAATAGAAGTTTTATTTGGACCTTCATTTTCAAATATTTCATCCATTTGAAGATTGGAGATCATGGAAAAAAAAATGTAGTATAGGAAAATATTGGCCTATGAAATGTAACCAGGGATAAGAGAATTAACCCATTCTTACAACTGTATGATGAGTTTTAGGTGCTTCCTGAAACGATTGTCCTAATGTCTTTGTTTATCATTGTCTACTTGGAAGGGATACTCATGTCAACTTATGATCTTTTTTTTTTTTTTTAAATTTTTTTTTTAAATTTTTTTAAAATTTTTTTTTTTATTTTATTTTTTTTTATTTTATGAAATCTGCTCTAAAGAACCATAACAACATCCAACGGTTAATTACAAGAGGAACTTCAAACTCATTGAAATCTAGTCCACCATAAACAAAATGTCTTACAGTATACTGTTATGCGAACAAATGCCCAAATGGAAGAGAGAGAAATCTACATACAACCAAATATTTCCTAGATTTTTTGGTTGTATGTATTTTGAACTTGCGATTTATAAGACTAAAGCAAGTTAACCGATGGAACAGCACAAAGCAAATGATTGACATTCGTACCTTCTTTATTGCACACCAAGCTTGATTCCACCTCTCGTCACCTTCATCACCAGGCCAAGGTTGTTACGAAGTAAATCAATTAGTATCTTCTGTGATAGGATAATAGTGATCTGTTAGTATTAGTCATCAATTGTGAATATTCTGTACTCCTTGATTGTAGCTTAATTGTAGGGATAGTTTCCTTGTAGAGCAAGACTCTGATTGTATATCTTTACCAACATGAATGAATGAAATCAATTCAGCCAAACTATCTTCTTTTCATGGTATCAGAGCAGGACGAAAATCCTGTCTCTACCCATACTGTACTTTGTGTTCTCGTACAGTAGCCTTCTCCAAATTCTCTCCTATCGCTGCCGCATCCTAGCCTCTCGTGCTGCAGATTGTTTTCACCCTTCACCATGCCTGGGAACGAAAAACCAGGAGGTAGCGACAACGCTTCTCCCAAATCGGATCTCTCCAACCCTTTCTTCATCCATCATTCGGATCATCCAGGTTTGGTTTTGGTTTCCAAACCGCTTAATGGAGATAACTACTCCACATGGCTAAGAGCCATGACCATAGCTCTCAATGCAAAGAACAAACTCGGCTTCGTCAATGGCACCATCAAACCCCCATCAGCAGACAAGTATCCAGATGATTATGCGACTTGGTCACGGTGCAATGATATGATTCACTCTTGGATCATTAATTCTGTAGATCCGGAAATCTCTGATAGTGTAATCTATTACACAACTGCTCGTGAAGTTTGGGAGGACCTTCGTGAGCGTTTCTCTCAAAGCAATGCTCCTCGCATCTTTGAAATCCAGCGAGAAATCGCTTATCATCGGCAGGAACAACTCTCTGTTTCAGCCTACTACACCAAGTTGAAGAGTCTATGGGATGAATTGGCTTCGTATACTGATGCCTCCTCATGTACCTGTGGTGCACAACATGACCGGCAGAAATTAATGCAGTTTTTGATGGGCCTGAATGAATCCTACAGTGCTACTAGAGGCCAGATACTTTTGATGAATCCTCTTCCCACAGTTCGGCAAGCTTACGCTGCCATTTGTCAGGAAGAGAAGCAGAGGCAACTTGGGAGTACACCTGCATCTGATTCACATGGTGGAGCAGCCATGGCCGTGAGACATAATAGGCCAAATAATTCTGGCCGACAAGGAAGGATGGAACACCGTCCGGATCAATCTTCAAATGGCTCACAAAGTGGACAACAATCTGATCAAGATAGGCGACGTATAGGCTCTTCCAGAGGACGTCCCGAATGCACCTACTGTGGTGATATGGGACATTTTGTGGAAACTTGTTACAAATTGATTGGCTATCCACCAGGTCATCCAAAGAATAAATCCAACCGTCCCAAGCACAATAGAGGTCGTGGCCATTCCGCAAATCTGGTATCTGATGGACAAACCAAAGATGAAGAAAGGCTCTTGAATACTGCTCTCACTGAAACACAACTTCAGCAACTTATTAGCATCCTAAGCACCAAAGAAAAAGAAGGTGCTCAATCCCAAGCTAATTCAGCAGTTGCCAAACCAGGTTTGTCTAAAATCTCTTCCCGCCGTTGGATTATTGATAGCGGCGCAACGGATCACATTGTTTCCTCCCCCAATTTCTTATGTGAAAAGAAAAGTTCTTCATTAGCACCGGTCTTGTTACCAAGTGGACAAAAAGCACCAATTGCTGCCACAGGATCCTATCCTTTAAATTCAGTTTATTATCTCAGAGATGTGCTTTGTGTTCCTACATTCAAAGTTGACTTAATGTCTGTAAGTCGCTTAACAAGAGGCTTAAATTGTTCGGTGACATTTTTCCCTTATTGGTGTGTTTTGCAGGATCTGGCTTCGAGGAAGACGATTGGTTTGGGTAAGCAGCGTGATGGCTTATACTATTTGGTGGCTTTGGCGACGGAGAAAGGATTACTCAACCCATCAACCATCTTACCAACCAACGCCTCCACCAAACCAACTTCCTGCAACCTCACCACTTCCTCCACCGATCTCTGGCACCGACGTCTAGGCCATCCTTCATCTTCTCGCTTGAGTTTTGTTGCCAAACAGTTTCTTAATGTTTCCGTTAGTCCAAATAATGCTTGTCAAGTTTGTCCTTTGGCAAAGCAGAGTCGTTTACCTTTTGGTATTAGTTCAATTTCGTCTGTCAGACCTTTTGACATTATTCATTGTGATATTTGGGGTCGTTATAAACACCCTTCACTTTCTGGTGCTCACTACTTTCTCACTATTGTTGATGATTACACTCGATTCACATGGGTATTTTTAATGCGTCACAAAGACGAAACACAATATCTCTTAAAACAATTTTCTGCTTTCGTCACTACCCAATTCTCTTCACAGATCAAAGCCTTACGCAGTGATAATGGAGCTGAATTCCTTTCTCTCCAACCCTTCTTCAAAGAAAAAGGGATTGTCTTTCAACATTCTTGCGTTTACACGCCTCAACAAAATGGGGTTGTGGAACGCAAGCATCGTCACATTTTACAAGTCGCACGCGCTCTCAAGTTCCATGCACATCTTCCCTTTCCATTTTGGGGAGAATGTGTTCTCACTGCTGTGCACCTTATTAATCGTCTCCCTACACCTATCCTTTCCTTTCAAACTCCTTTTGAACGTCTGTATCAACGCTCTCCTTCCTTCTCACACCTCCGTGTCTTCGGATGTCTAGCCTATGCCACGAACACTCATGTCCAACACAAGTTTTCTCCTCGTGCTATTCGGTGCATCTTCATTGGTTACCCATTAGGTCAGAAGGCCTATAAATTGTATGATCTTTCCTCCCGTAAGGTATTCACGAGTCGTGATGTTGTCTTCCATGAATTTGTCTTCCCTTATGACCCTAGTTGTCCGGTTCCTAACCCCTCCTCCCCAGCTGGACCCATACCCTCTCCCCTTGCCGACCCTGGCGATCGATCGTTCCACCCTGACGATCGATCGTTGCCTCCCCCAGGCCCTATCCAGCTTCCCAACGATCGATCGTCCCCTGCCAGCGATCGATCGTTTTCGCCTCCAGACTCACCTGCCCCCAACGATCGATCTTCCCCTCCCAGCGATCGATCGTCTCCGCCTCCAGCCCTTACTGTCCCTCCCACAGATCGATCGTCCCCGCCTAGCGATCGATCGTTTTCGCCTCCCACCGCACTTGCTCTCAACGATCGATCGTCCCCACCCAGCGATCGATCGTTTCCGTCACCTGAGCTTCCTGTCCCTTCCAACGATCGATCGCCACTTTCCAGCGATCGATCGCTACCTCCCGATCCTCCTGCTTTTCCCACCGCCCATCCTCCATCCCCTCCTCCACCCCCTCTCCGTCGTTCTAGTCGCTCCACTGCTCCACCACTCAAACTACAGGATTACGTATGCTCCAACATCACGTTGTCCTCTCCAGATCAGTCGTCTTCCTTGTTTCCTGGTCCAACTAAAGGTACTCGGTATCCCTTATCCAATTATGTCTCCTATGATCGTTATACACCTGGATATCGCTCCTTTGTTGCCCAGATCAGTCAAGCAGTTGAGCCACTTACTTATGCCGACGCCGCACCTCATCCTGAATGGCAAGCCGCTATGCGTCATGAGCTTCAGGCTCTCCATGCTAATGGTACATGGTCCCTCACACCTCTTCCTGCCGGCAAGCAACCCATTGGTTGTCGTTGGGTATATAAGATTAAGCACCGTTCTGATGGTTCTATTGAGCGTTATAAAGCTTGTTTGGTGGCTAAGGGCTTTACTCAAATGGAAGGGGTTGACTACCACGACACTTTTTCCCCCACAGCCAAAATGATCACAGTGCGTTGTCTTCTTGCCTTGGCTACTGCTCGGGGTTGGTCCCTTTCTCAGCTTGATGTCAACAATGCCTTTTTACATGGCGATCTTCATGAGGAGATTTATATGACACCTCCTCCTGGTCTTCGGCGACAGGGGGAGGAACATCTCGTTTGTCGCCTTCACAAATCTCTATATGGTTTGAAACAAGCATCTCGGCAGTGGTTTGCCAAGTTTTCCAAGGCTATACAGTCAGCCGGCTATATTCAATCAAGAGCTGATTATTCGCTATTCACAAGAAGACAAGGCAAGTCCTTTACTGCTCTTCTGATATATGTTGATGACATCCTAATTACGGGTAATGATTCTGCTAGTATTGTTGCACTCAAGAAATTCCTGCATAGTCAATTTCATATCAAAGACCTGGGTGATTTGAAATATTTCCTTGGCATCGAAGTCTCTTCCTCAGCTCATGGGACTTTTATTTCCCAACGCAAATACGCTTTGGAGATTATTAAAGATGCAGGATTGTTGGGTGCAGCCCCTGTTGATACTCCCATGGAGCGTGGCTTAAAGTTGTCGAATCAGAGTGATGTTCTTAAAGATCCATCCCGGTACAGGAGGCTAGTTGGAAGGTTAATTTACCTTACTGTCTCAAGACCTGACATTACTTATTCAGTTCATATTTTGAGCAGATTTATGCATGAGCCACGCAAATGTCACATGGAGAGTGCACTCCGTGTTGTGAGGTATCTTAAGGGTGCTCCAGGTCAAGGGTTATTCTTTTCATCTGATAATGACCTCAGGTTGCGTGCCTTTTGTGACTCAGATTGGGCAGGATGTCCATTGACTCGAAGATCAACCACAGGTTATTGTGTTTTTCTTGGATCCTCATTAATCTCATGGAGGTCAAAGCGACAGAAAACTGTGTCACTTTCTTCAGCCGAAGCGGAGTATCGAGCAATGACTGGTGCATGTTGTGAATTAACATGGCTTCGATATCTCCTTAAAGATTTAGGGATATCTCATCACCAAGCTGCCTTGTTGTATTGTGACAATAAGGCAGCACTGCACATTGCAGCCAACCCTGTTTTCCATGAAAGAACTCGACATATAGAGATGGACTGCCACTACATCAGAGACAAAGTTCAAGATGGCTCTGTTGCAACAAAATTTGTAAGTTCTACACATCAGTTGGCTGATGTTCTTACCAAGGCTTTGGGAAAGGAAACTTTCCTTCCTATGATTCGCAAGTTGGGAGTTAGGGATATCCACTCTCCAACTTGAGGGGGAGTGTTACGAAGTAAATCAATTAGTATCTTCTGTGATAGGATAATAGTGATCTGTTAGTATTAGTCATCAATTGTGAATATTCTGTACTCCTTGATTGTAGCTTAATTGTAGGGATAGTTTCCTTGTAGAGCAAGACTCTGATTGTATATCTTTACCAACATGAATGAATGAAATCAATTCAGCCAAACTATCTTCTTTTCAAAGGTATCCTTGAACTCTTCATTATGCTCTTAAGTTGATGGATCTACCAAAAGATTCAAATAAGCAGTATGAATAATGCAGGTTGAATTCAAGTGACAAAACCTAATGAGAAATGCGGGAGGACCATTTTGACTGTAAAAATAACATAATCAATACTATACTTAATGATAGCTTCATTACCAAAGAAAAAGGAGCATTCATTTGTAGAATAGTTTCTTGTATTGCTTGAAGTTTAGAGAGGTCTCCGCTCTTCACACATTTGTAAAATGAAGAAATTTTATATGCTATATCCTGCAAAAAGAAAAGAAAAAATGTTCAAGCTTACTATTGTTTTTTTTTTTCCCTTCTCATTTGATAGAAGATAGTGATGGTGATAGATCTAATCCATGAATTGAAATAAGAATAATATAAATCTGTGTGATATATATGATCACACGCACACACACATCTATATGGATAGCCACACAGACGCATGTCTGTGTAGCATCAGTGCCGCTAGGGGGTCGGGCACAGATCCAAACGAGAAAAATTCAATTGGGATTCCCCTTCAAAAGCTGTAACAAGCAGGCAAGAAAAAAAAAAATTCTTTCACAAGAGAACCTTTAAGTATAATTAGATGCTAATTTTGATATAATCAACAAATATATTTCTAATGAGACCCATAGGTTACTAGGTCAGGGTTTCAATCCCCTTCCAATGTAACTAAAATAAAAGAAAAATAAAAGAGGTGACAAGCCAAAAAAACCCAAGACAAGAAAGCAACAAAAAAAAAACGCAACAACGAGTATCTGACTATGGGTGAAAAATTATAGACATCCGACAAAAGCATTGGTATGAACTTGTGGCATTCCTTTTTGGTGACAGAAGTACACAAAAAGTTCTCTTGAGAAAAATAGCCATTCTCATAGATCTTCCTAGATTTACTGATGCATCTGACAAGAGCATAACATATGAGGAAAGAATACTCAAATGCATGATCAAAGCCTTCTTGGTTTTGGGTAATTTAGGGACTAAGTCAGGGAATAGTAAGAGAGAATACAGTGTGATTTTGGTACGCTAGAATTGAAATTCGATTGAATGAAAATAGAATTGATGTACAATCAAAATTCAGTGTAAAACAAATATAAAGGTCGAAAGACCAATCAGCAGGTCTCTTTTGTAAACAATTCCTTATTAACATCTTCTAATAGGACCTTTTAAAAGGCTCCAAATGTTATGGCAACTGATAGGAATTTTAATCCATGTTGGCACCCTTCCTCTCAAAAATCTTATGTTGCAAGATTTTGCGCACCTATACGGCAAAAAATCATCAGATAACATGAACATATGCATAATTTCACCTATTTAGACTTGGGGAGAAAATCCAGAAAGTCCTTGCTGTTAAACAGAATCAATCTCCTTCTTCAATCACTCCCAGACTCTCCTCCATTGAATAAGTTTGTCTACAGCTGGTTTACCATTTCCTAGAATTATGCTTCAGTTTTGATACTGTTGTTAATGTAATACTTGTAACTGTCAATACTCACAGCTATATAATATATAGAATGTAATAGCTTAGATTAATCAAGGGAAATCAATTTCCACATGGTATCAGCCTGGGTCTAGGATCCTTACCTATCTCTCCTTTTGCTTCTGTTTTTCCTCCTCTGCTTTCATGGCTTCCACCTCTTCAACCCCTCCCTCCCAGAACACTGCCCAATTTACCATACTCACCGAAGCGGGTTTGGGTCGACGTTTGGATTGGGGTTGAGCTGATTTTGGATCTGGACCTTTCTCTGGGTTTGGTTTCTGGTATTGGCTTGGCTCTGATCTAGATTGGGTCTGGACCTGGCGGGAGCAGTTTGTTTGTTTAAGTTCTTTTCAGTTTTAGTTTAGCTGTTTGTGGTTGACCCTTTCTGGGTCTTGTTGTGCTTCAAATGTTTTTACACACCAACGCCTATTGTGATGTCGATCCTTAGAACAGAATCTATCACGCGTATTCACTAGCCGACGAGGCGGAGATGACTGGTGCACATTCTTCCTTCTTGGGTCTGAGCCACGATTCAGTTGGTATGCCGGCGCTGGTTCGAACCATGCTGTGGCCCGTTTGCCAGATTATGGTTATCTATAGCTTCATTGGTGTTCTGGAGAGTTTAGCTCTGTTTTTTGTTTTTTTTTTCAGTGTAGATGGTATGCTCAGATCAGATGATTTGACTGAGTTAGAAGTAGGCCTTTTGGCTTTTGTACTACATTGCATCCCTGCTTGTAACTTTCCTTCTACCGGAATGAAGTATGGATGATGATATTGATAAAAAAAAAAAAAAAAAAAAAACTACCTGGTCTGGCTTTGTCAGATCAAACCCTATCTTCATGGTGCCAAGCTTTGGGGTTATATTGATGGCTCAATTCCTCCACCATCTCCCACCACCACAACTCTTGCCACTGAAGACAAACCTGCCACCACAATCCCCAATCCGGAGTATGAAAATTGGTTTACCATCGACCAACAAATTGTCAACATCCTCACCACCTCGCTGACCGAAAATGTGGCTCGTCTTACCATTGGGTTTGATACATCCAAGGCAATCTGGGACTGCCTCGCCCGCCACTTCTCCCAACGCTCCATTGCCAGCGCCACCAGCCTCAAGCTTCAACTCTTTGACCTTCAAAAGGGTTCGCAGTCCATTGATGCATATCTGCAGCAGGCCAAATCCATTGCTGATTCCTTGGCCTCCATCAACCAACCTGTATCTGATGCCGACTTGGTGGTTGCCACACTCCATGGGCTTGGCCCCGACTACCTCATGCTCCGAACTGCTCTTGCACAGTCTCCATCTCTCCCTGATTTCTCTGACCTCCGTGCTCGGATTCTTGCTTTTGACGCTCAACAGACTCCCTCTTCCGACCCGCAGCAGCTACTGCCTTGTTCAATCGTGCTCCGATCCAGGAGCAGCA
Source organism: Rosa rugosa (assembly GCF_958449725.1). Taxonomy (NCBI): domain Eukaryota; kingdom Viridiplantae; phylum Streptophyta; class Magnoliopsida; order Rosales; family Rosaceae; genus Rosa; species Rosa rugosa. The sequence continues at coordinate 11,230,126 of NC_084823.1, forward strand.
GCCCCGTGCTCGGATTATGATGCCTCTGCAGGTTTTCATCAATTGTACCGTATGTACATATCAATAAAAAAAAATAAACAAGAATTTAAAGCACAAAATTGTTAGCTTACCATCTCATTGGTGAACTCCTCAACTGAAATAGCATATCTACCGCAGAAAGTTTTCTTTTTTAAAGTAAATCCCTGATGAATGGATTGAGTAGCAAAAGACTTGCATGCAAAGACAGACCTACTGCTGTCACTGCAAGTAAAAAAAAAAAAAGAGTTTGGATGGTGAAGTGGAACCAAATTCTACCAAAGAAACAACACTCCAGTGACCAACCTGATAATAATATTTGCCAACTTTACTTCTATTGACATTGGTTTGCCTTCTTTCAACCTGAGATCCCTGAGAATATTCGTATCAAAGCAGGTGGCAAAGCATACCTGCATCATGATTCATGATACTCTAGTTAAGTATAAAATTGTTTGAGAACAAGCATAAATTAACAGAGAGAGGGAGAGAGTAATTGTGTGTTTATTCTTCTCACAATGGAGGGTTTATATAGGAATACAAAGCTAGTGTGAAAGCTGTAATACCCGGTTGTTTTCTTTAATCAAAGCCAAAACTTAATTATGGCATTGCTTTACTTTCCATGTTTTAAGGCTTTACCTTTCATGATTTTTTCTGCTTGAGAGTGATTGAATGAACGACCGACACCAGCAAAGGCTCACACTCTCTCTCTCTCTCTCTCTCTCACTCTCTGCCGAAACCAGCAACCAAAACAGAGCATTCCTTCTCCAAGCTGGTTCTCGCTCCACAGGACATCAATTGACCCCAGACCACGTCCCACGCCTTCGCATCTTCCTTGCGCAGCTACTGGTGGTAGTCTTTCGCCGGCTCTTGAGCCATACACGGCGGTGGAGCTTGAGGCCGATTTAACCCCAATTTGGTTCCAAACTCGATATCTCACACTACCGACCACCGATCCTTTCCAAACTTCATCCTCGAGCTCGCCTCAACTTAATGAAGCTCCCAGAAGCAGCCATACACGGAGGCGCGGCCCGTAGCAGCGGCTGCAAGTCAACCCCGATCTAGATCGAACGGAACTTTCGATTCGGATATCTCGAGCTGTAGAGCTTCGTTTTGAGTGATTATTGAACTGTGGAGATCACCTTGAGTTGCTGAACAAATCTCCAGAAGGGATCGAAGCGAGTAGTGGAAGTTTTTACGTCGAATTCAAGCTCGCCGGATTCTGGAAATTTTCCGGCCACCGTGACTATTCTGGTAATTTTTCGACCTCTTCCCGTTATTTTCTGATCTTGAGCTAGTTATGAGAATCGATCAGCATGTTAAGATAAAGAAGTGCAGCCCGGCCCCGACACCATTGGCGGTGGTCGGTGGCGGCTCTGCCACTAACTCCAGCGGCACTTTCCGGCCACCTCCGGGGGTCAAAAATATGGTTTCTGTACATTTTTAGATTCTACATTTCAATACGATCTTGTCGATATATTATACGCAATTTTTGGATATCGTATGATTAAGTTATGAATTTTTACGTTTCAATCGATTTCGATCGTTCGATTCATGATCTGTGAAGATCGGACCGTCCGATGGACTCATAGTTTTGATATGATGATTGTATGACCGTCCCAGTGACTTTGTGTGGTCATGGGTGAAGATCCGACCGTTGGATCTTCGTATAATTGTAAAAAGATAATTCGGAAGGCGATTCGTGAGAATCCGACCGTCGGATTTTTGTATAAATTAGTGGAGATATTAGTAAGGATGATTCAGGAAGATCTGACCGTCGGATCTTCGTGACGATTTTTGGAGGATGATCCTAAAGGCGATCCGTGAGGATCCGACCGTTGGATCATCATTTAATTTCGATCTGACCGTGGGATCATCGTTTAAAGTCGATCTGACCGTTGGATCGTCTTTATTTTAGAATCCGACCGTTGGATCGTCGTTTAAGTTTATTTCGTGTTGTGTTTTGCTAAGTAAAGACGGCACTTGTTTAGGTACTTAACGATTGGATTTGAAGAGCGATTGGATTATTGTGATTTTGCCTTTTTAGAAGACGCAGCTGGATAAGAGGTGAGTAAATCTCACATGGTTCATATTACGAACCAAATGTCTTTAATTACCTTATTTATTTTGTGATTAAAGTGAAAATGTGTATGGAAATACAATATATCATGTTATTGTTGTTTTATTGTGAGAAAACATAAGTGAGTTGAAGTGTAACATTTGAGTCAGATAGGTCAACTTTTAAATGTTTTGATCTACGGATCTTGTCACAAGTGGTGACTGAGGCAAGATTTTCGTAAGCGTGAACCTTGGCCAAGGTGACACATTACGATTCAGTTAGAGCTCTAGTCTGTCTGCCATAGTATGACATGAAAGCAGCGAGTAGTTGAATTACTCGTGATCATGAATACAGTATGACATGAAAGCTGCGAGTAGTGGAATTACTCGTGATCATGAATACACTTTTGAAAATTGAAGTATGACATGACAACAGCGAGTTGAATTACTCGTGATCATGAATACATATTTATTATATAAGATGGGTCGAGTGGTGAGTGATGAAATTGTTGGTTGTTTACTTGAGTTAAAAGAATTGTGAATTAATAAATCAACCGTTCATTCTTATTTACTCATACGAGCTTTGCAAAAAGCTTACCGGGTCTTGTGTTGTTGCAATCCCGGTACACTATTCAAACGGTGTAGCGGGTAATCCTACAGGTCAGGAAAATCAGGAAGGTGATCGAGCTGCGTAGAGTAGCTGCAATTGTGTAAATCTGATTTTCTTTTGTGATCAAGGTGTGTTATGCTCATTTGAGCTACATTTATATTTGGAGAGAGTGTGCTGTAATAAATAAACTCCTTGAGGATTTGGTTATGTAATATTGGGTGGTGTGAGGTGTGTTTGTTTGTGAGAAAAAAAGTTCAGAACATTTATTTGGTTTAGTTGCTTTTATGCATGTTTCGGATTTGAATTGGTTATTCAAAATTCGGGGCGTGACAAAAGCTCTAAGATATTATCATTTTGGTGATAATCTTCACTAGGTTGATGAGGGCTGCAGCTCCACATACTTGTCTTCAATGATGATAAGTGTCATGCTGTTGCTCCTTGTCATAAAGTATGTCACACAAGTCCTCATACACTCAAGTACCTATTACATGATATAGACATTTATACTATGACTCATACAACATGACTCATACAATATGACTCATATATACTACAACACTCCCCCTTGGATGTTTCATGTCAATAGTATTTGTCTAGGCCGTGCGCTTCTGAGTTGCCTCGTTAAAAACCTTGCCAAGTAATAAAACCCTGTGGGAAAAAACAACCTTGGTCGAAGGATAAAAAGAGCACAACGCGCGTTTGAGTGTGGAGTATGTTTCTGGATACTCCCTGTTTGGACCCAAAATGAGCATTTTGGTTTGACAAAGCGTGTCTTGGAGAAATTGAGCCAATATCAGTGGCTCACATATATATTTTCGATAAGTTCAAAAATATATTATTAAGAGGCTAAATAAGGCCTACCAAACATGGAAATGAAAAATCAACTTTAGCACATTTTCCTACTTCGGCTAGGAGAAAGCGAGCTAGACAAGAAATGAGGGATGGCGGACTAACCATCCGAACTCCAAATGAGTTGAAACTTTCCAGATTAATTCTAGACATCCCATTGATCATTTCTTATGAAGAGTGCCAAAGCTCGTTCGGAGTGGAAAACCTTCAAACAAACAGTCCAATTTTCTGCAGAAGCAAAACTTGGAAACTGGACCTGTAAGAGGTCCAGCAGTGTTTTCGGCCCAACCACTATATGAAAAGCTCTGAAAATTTATCAGTGTGATCTACACTCATAGTGGAACATTTCTTATGAAGAAGTCACGGTCAAAAACTGAGTGCTTGATGGAGATAAAAATTGAAGGATAAGGGAGCAGAAAATGACTCAAACCTAACATTCCATTAAGTGTTTAAGTGCTCAAACCTAACATTCCATTAAGTGTTTAAGTGCTCAAACCTAACCCATTATGATTTGTTTTTAAGGCCAAATAGTGTTGCTTGGTAGCCTATAAATAGAGGCTACAACATAGAACAATTCACCAATTCAAACAACAACAAGACCAATTCACACAATTCAAAACATCTCTAAGATGATCTAAGTTCTCTCTAGAGCAAACCTCTCTAAGAGCAACTCCTTTCCTTCTCTTTCTCTTATAGGTGATCACACTCCTAGTCCTAGTCTTCTCAGAAGCCGACTTTCAGTGCCACCAAACCCTCTGTCAACGTACTTCGGTCCTAGTCTCCTCGGGAGCCGACGGTAGTGCCGCGACCAAAACAACAACAAGACCAATTCAAACAAAAACCAATTCATACATCAAAACATCTCTAAGATGATCTAAGTTCTCTCTAGAGCAAACCTCTCTAAGAGCAACTCCTCTCCTTCTCTTTCTCTTATCGGTGATCACACTCCTAGTCCTAGTCTTCTCGGAAGCCGACTTTCAGTGCCACCAAACCCTCTGTCAAAGTGCTTCGGTCCTAGTCTCCTCGGGAGCCGACTGTAGTACCGCGACCACAACGGTTACGGAACCAGCCAAGCAAGGGTAACGCCCTCGCAAACCCAGCCAAGCTAAAGTCACGCTTTAGCAAGTTCTCTCTACTTCCCAGTGGTTCTCGCTCTGCTCGATCTACAACATCGAGTATCGATTGTGATTTTCAAGAAGCTCAGTAAAAGTCCTCGCCACGAGGCATAAAGAATCCCACGACGAGGTTGGTGCTCTCCTCGTCCATAATCGCTTGATAGAAGTCAGGTCAAGGGACACCCCCGACGACCGCACCCGAATGGTGCTGGCACGCCCGCGCAGAAAAGAGACTGTTGACCAGCTGCAGCAAAATTGGAGCCAAACATTTTGGCACGCCCAGTGGGACTACACTAGAGTCTTTTTGCATTTGTTCGCCATCATTGAGATGCTAGGGGAAAATCTTTACCAAAAGAAATTCCTAAAGTAAATAGATGGTCAATGTTGCCACCACTGGCGATAGTGCCATTAATGATGAGTTTATGCCTATTCCCATCCCAGAGGGGGCAAGCGTTGAGGAACAGCTGGCGATCATCATGGCCAACGTCGAGAGGCATAAAGAAAAGCGAGCCAGGGACATGGCCAGTTTGATCGCAAAAACAAAGCAGAGGTTTCGCGATTGGGACCAACAAATTGAGCAGAACGCTCGAGAAGTTAGAGAACAATTCCGTAAGCCTTTCTTGAGCAGTGACAAACAGACCACTCAACCTGCCTCAAACATAACATCTGAGTTCACAACCTTGCGCAAGGAGAGTTCCATCTTGGCTACCCAAGTCGGTTCACAGCAAGGAGAATTGAAAAGTCAAGAATCTGCTCGCGAAGAGGTGGTTTCTGAGGTTGAATTGCCTACAGATGGCGATAAACCTAAACGCCTCACTGGAGAATCACAGCCTTACACAGAGGTTGCTTTTGGAGAAGATGATCCATAAGATTGTTCTTCTGACAATAAAGTTGTCTCTGAACAAATATCTGAATTCTCCACTGACCCAGCCATATATGTGGCTACTGATCAGATTCTTGGGGGGCAAGATGGAGCTCATGTTCATTCTGTTGATCACCAAAATGAATTTCTTAAAAATTCTAATAGCCAAGCGGTGATTAAATATGATCTAGGCGACCAAATTGTCGTTTTTGAGGCTCTTGATCATGAAAATTCAAACCAACAAGTGGTCGTCTATAATGGTCAATCTGTGGCTAATTCTATGCCAACAAAGATACTTGGGGGGCAAGATTACTCCTCCTACGAGCTAAATTTCTTCCAATTTTGGCACGCGAAGTATCTTTGTTGCTTTCCTTCAAGCTCTCACAAGGGGGGTTTTCATGCTATAAATTTTTACGCATCTGAGCTTGGAGTGAAGCATAGATGGCCTCCCCCGTGGCCTTCTGGAGGTTAGCTAAACATAGTGCTGCTAACTTCTTTCTTTGTTTTTAATTTCCTGTCAATTTTCAGTTTTCACTTTTATTTTCGTCATTTATATAAAAAAATAAAAATAAAAGTTGAATTTGGTAAGGGGTTGTGAATCATAACGGAATAGGTGAAGTCTCTTTTGTTAATATTGGCTTAAACTCCTTATTGATGCCTAGTTCAGGTCTCTTAAGGTTAAGGGCGGCTTTTATTAACACTTGTTGAACTGTCTTCACACTTATGACATTTCTCATCTTAGTAAGTATAGCATATGTGAAATGGTGTCTAGAAAGGGGACAACGTTCATGACAGGTTCTTGAATCCAGAAGTACGTGCAAATGGGCCTAAACCACTATGTGGCAGTAGCTCATGCCAAAATGGATTCTGCCTCTCTTGTTCGCCCTCCCCCACCTGGCCATTTCAGTAAGGTTGCCCAAAGGATTTGAAAGAAAATTTGTGTCTAGGCGACTATACTTGGGCCGCATGTCTAAACATTGATTCACCTTGTCTTATTGAATTCAGCTACTATATAAAAAAAATAAATAAAAAAAATAAAAAAAAAGAGTTTCAAATTTGTGCGTCGCGGAGGATGCAAAAAATTGTGTTCTTGCCTAACAGTGGCTTGAACTTGCTAATATACTTAAGAGGCCATTGGTTTTGGAGTGGGCACATATAAAAGAGGCATTTAATATGCCTAATATGGAATCAGTCAAGTAATTTCAGTCAAGCCAATAAAAGTGGCTTTTGGAGCAACAACATTATAAGAGCAGTGCTGATTCAAGACCTCTTCAGTCAAGACGAAGACCTTTGACTTCGAGGTCTGGGGGGCAATGTTTGGACCCAAAATGAGCATTTTGGTTTGACAAAGCGTGTCTTGGAGAAATTGAGCCAATATCAGTGGCTCACATATATATTTTCGATAAGTTCAAAAATATATTATTAAGAGGCTAAATAAGGCCTACCAAACATGGAAATGAAAAATCAACTTTAGCACATTTTCCTACTTCGGCTAGGAGAAAGCGAGCTAGACAAGAAATGAGGGATGGCGGACTAACCATCCGAACTCCAAATGAGTTGAAACTTTCCAGATTAATTCTAGACATCCCATTGATCATTTCTTATGAAGAGTGCCAAAGCTCGTTCGGAGTGGAAAACCTTCAAACAAACAGTCCAATTTTCTGCAGAAGCAAAACTTGGAAACTGGACCTGTAAGAGGTCCAGCAGTTTTTTCGGCCCAACCACTATATGAAAAGCTCTGAAAATTTATCAGAGTGATCTACACTCATAGTGGAACATTTCTTATGAAGAAGTCACGGTCAAAAACTGAGTGCTTGATGGAGATAAAAATTGAAGGATAAGGGAGCAGAAAATGACTCAAACCTAACATTCCATTAAGTGTTTAAGTGCTCAAACCTAACATTCCATTAAGTGTTTAAGTGCTCAAACCTAACCCATTATGATTTGTTTTTAAGGCCAAATAGTGTTGCTTGGTAGCCTATAAATAGAGGCTACAACATAGAACAATTCACCAATTCAAACAACAACAAGACCAATTCATACATCAAAACATCTCTAAGATGATCTAAGTTCTCTCTAGAGCAAACCTCTCTAAGAGCAACTCCTCTCCTTCTCTTTCTCTTTTCGGTGATCACACTCCTAGTCCTAGTCTTCTTGGAAGCCGACTTTCAGTGCCACCAAACCCTCTGTCAACGTGCTTCGGTCCTAGTCTCCTCGGGAGCCGACGGTAGTGCCGCGACCACAACGGTTACAGAACCAGCCAAGCAAGGGTAACGCCCTAGCAACCCAGCCAAGCTAAAGTCACGCTTTAGCAAGATCTCAACACTTCTCGGTGATGTCGCTCTGCTCAATCTACAATATTGAGTATCGATTGTGTGAACAAGAAGAAACTACAGCAAAGTCCTTACCACAAGGCACAAAGAATCCCGCGACGAGGTTGGTGCTCTCCTCGTCTACAATCGCTTGATAGAAGTCAGGTCAAGGGACACCCCCGACGACCGCACCCGAACGGTGCTGGCACGCCCGCGCAGAAAAGAGACTGTTGACCAGCTGCAGCAAAATTTGAGCCAAACACTCCCCCTGATTTAGACTCCCCCTGAAGATCGTGGGAGTTCGGATAACCTTCTCAATCGGATGCTCTTCACATGTTTCTCGAAAGGGGATTTTGGTAGCGACTTAGTAAATAAGTCCGCTACATTATCCTCTGATCGGATTTGATTTACTTCAATATTTAGAAGTGTTTGTTGTTGCTGATTGTAGAAGAATTTTGGCGATATATGCTTGGTATTGTCGCCCTTGATAAAACCTAATTTCATTTGCTCAATACAAGCTGCATTATCCTCGTAAATGCATGTAGGTTCATTTGTGGTAGACTTCAAACCACAAGCTCCTCGAATGCGTCTATTTACAGATCTTAGCCATATGCACTCTCGCACAGCTTCATGTAGAGCAATAATTTCTGCATGATTTGAGGAAGTAGCAACAAGGGTCTGTTTTGTGGATCTCCAAGATATCGCGGTGCTCCCCATGGTAAAGACATAACCTGTTTGGGAGCGACCTTTGTGAGGGTCAGAGAGATACCCTGCATTAGCAAAGCCCATCAAAACATCATTATTATTTTGATGGAAGAGAGAAGGAGAACGTCGGCCACCATAAATGGTGTCGCCGGCGTCTATATTACGGAAGGTGGCTTTTTGCCTTGTGGGGTCTGATCCCATGCTTCCGTCTTTTCTTTTCTCTCTGTAGAGATAAAACAAGCCCATATCAATCGTACCTTTCAAGTATCGAAAGATTGTCTTTATACCAATCCAATGGCGGCGTGTTGGCGCAGAACTATGTCTAGCTAACAAGTTCACTGCAAATGAGATATCCGGTCTTGTGCATTGAGCTAAGTACAATAATGCACCTATTGCACTTAGATATGGCACTTCAGCCTCTAATAAGCCTTCGTCCTCATCCTTTGGACGAAACGGATCTTTTCTGGGCTCAAGACTACGGCTGATCATGGGAGTACTCACAGGCTTTGCTTTATCTTCATTAAAGCGCCTTAGTAATTTTTCAGTATATGCTGACTGATGGATCATAATCCCATCACTACGGTGCTCGAGTTCTATTCCGAGACAAAACCGTGTTTTCCCAAGATCTTTCATCTCAAATTCGGATTTCAAATATTTAGCAGTTTCCTTTAACTCATCTAGAGTTTCAATTAGGTTCATGTCATCGACATAAACTGCTATAATTGCAAATCCTGAACTTGTCCTTTTAATGAACACGCATGGGCATATTTCATTGTTAATATATCCCTTCCCAATCAAGTAGTCACTTAGACGGTTATACCACATCCGTCCGGATTGTTTCAATCCATATAGTGAGCGTTTCAATCTTATTGAAAACGTGCTCCGTGGTTTAGAGCCTTTTGATTTGGGTAATTGAAGTCCATCTGGAACCTTCATATATATCTCTGAATCTAGATCCCCATAGAGATATGCTGTAACCACATCCATAAGCTGCATGTCAAGTTTTTCGGAAACTACCAAACTGACAAGGTAGCGGAACGTTATAACGTCCATTACGGGAGAATATGTCTCCTCGTAGTCGATTCCAGGGCGTTGTGAGAAACCTTGGGCCACAAGGCGGGCTTTGTATCTAACAACCTCATTTTTCTCATTACGCTTTCTAACAAAGACCCATTTATGGCCAACAGGTTTTATATTTGGTGGTGTCAGCGTTATAGACCCAAATACCTGTCTCTTTGTTAGTGAATCCAATTCATTCTGGATCGCATCTTTCCATTTAGACCAATCTGCTCTTCGTTGACATTCTTCAACGGAGCGAGGTTCGATATCATCGTATTCTATAATTCATTTTGCAATATGATATGCAAATGCATCATCAATAGTCATAGAATTTCTATCCATTATCACATGTATACTAGTGTAATTTATGGAGATCTCTCTATTTTCTGGAATTGGTTCTGTCATTGGAGCGTCCTCCAATGATGTCTCTTGGACATAACCATAATCCGGAATATTCTCATGAGATGGATTATTTGTATCGATGATTAATGGATTATTTTGTGCCAAACTCTCTTTCTTTCTTGGGCGAGAATCCATCGAACCTATGGGCCTTCCGCGCTTCCTGGCAGGAGCCGTGGGCCTAGCCACTACGTCACCCATATTGGGGACGTTGGCGCCATTCTCATGTACTTTTGAGATGACATCATGTCCTCTATTGTTAGGGACATCAATCCTTGCAGGCACATTTGCAGCAGGTATGTGTGATCTTGTCACTTTAGCGATATCAGAAAACGCATCAAGCATTGATTCTGCTACGTTCTGAAGATCGAGAATTCTCCGCACTTCTATTTCAGACTGTGCGGTTCGGGGATCAAGATGAGACAAAGTGGGGACAAACCACGACAATTCCTGTCTTTTCTGTTGAACATTAGTGTTCATGTCTCCCCCTAACGACGGGAAGACTGTCTCATCAAAGTGACAATCCGCAAATCTAGCGGTAAATAGATCACCTGTCAAGGGTTCTATGTAGCGGATAATGGTTGGAGAGTCATATCCAACATAAAGACCTAATCGTCTTTGGGGACCCATTTTGGTGCGCTGTGGCGGCGCAATTGGCACATAGACTGCACACCCAAATATGCGTAAGTGTGAGACATCAGGCTCATACCCAGTTACCATCTGGGACGCAGAAAATGGTTGGGTGGCAGTGGGCCTCAGACGAATAAGCACAGCTGCGTGTAATATTGCATAGCCCCAAGCAGAAATAGGGAGATTGGTGCGCATAACCAATGCTCTAGCAACCATTTGAAGTCTCTTAATGGCAGCTTCTGCGAGACCATTTTGGGTGTGTACATGAGGGACAGGGTGTTCAACCTCGATCCCAATGGACATGCAATAATCATCAAAAGTTTTTGATGTAAATTCTCCAGCATTGTCAAGACGAATTGACTTAATAGGATGATCAGGGTGGTGAGCCCTTAATTTAATGATTTGTGCTAGGAGTTTAGCAAATGCAGCATTTCTTGTGGATAAGAGCATGACATGTGACCAACGTGTCGATGCATCAACCAACACCATAAAATATCTAAATGGTCCACAAGTTGGTTGGATAGGTCCACAAATATCACCTTGTATTCTTTGCAAGAATGGTATATTTTCTTTAGTGTCCTTTGCATAGGATGGTCTCGATCCTACCTTTGCTAAAGAGCAAGCTTTGCAAAACGAATGATATGAAGTAATTCTTTGGACCAATCTTTGGTTTGCACTTCTTTTCGTTTTGAAGAATGGATGTCCGTGTGAAGTTTTCAATATACGGAGCATCATATCACGACCTGGATGACCCAAACGGTCGTGCCAAAGTCTGTATGTGTCAGAATCCCATAATTTTTCATTCATGACATGGTTGGATTCAATTACTCTAATAGTGGTTGCATACAATCCACTAGAGCGACACATAAGTTTCTCTAATACTCGTGTATTTCCGTAGTTATTAGAGGTGATGCAAAGGAACTCTTGTCCATTCTCACAATGTGTTTCCACATGAAAATCATTGGCTCTTATATCTTTAAAACTCAATAGGGTTCTTCCAGCCCTAGGAGCATATAGAGCTTCGATGATATTAATATTTGTGCCATTTGGCAACAAAAATTGAGCTGGTCCTCGACCATGAATCAATTGTGATGATCCTGCCATCGTAGTTATTGAAGATTGACTAGGCGTCATCCATAAAAATAATTGCCTATGTCTTAATATAGTATGTGTGGTGCCACTATCAAGAAGGCATTCCATTTCTCCGGAGAACATACTGAAAAAGAATAATAAAGTTCGGAATATTAACACATGTCCATGACATTGAATGATAATGCGATACTTTTATTAATGAGGAAAATAGCCAATGATTACATCAAGGTTTTCCAAAGTCTATTCCAAAATAAATCAAACTTGAGACAAATTGTAGTCACTCAATCCGTTTGGTAACTCCAATGAAATATGACCAGGAAAGTAGAGAGAGATGTTGGTGGAGCGAGGCTCGCTTAAGTACCCCGATCTCAATTACTTTCCTAGACATCATACTTCATTTGATGCGCCACATAAGAAAGAGTTAATACAATTGTCATTTATTGACTAAGGCACATTTGCCATTATTGGAAAATAGAAAGGACTATTCTAATCAAAGTCTGCGGCATCCTCGTGCACTTGTTTAGCTTTGAAGTCCTCTAGGGTGAGATTGACATCTTCACTATCTTCATCTTCGGCAAGGTTGGTTTCTTGCTCCCTGAATTGCCTATACTCCTTGTAGCTGTCAGCTAGTTGGGTACTTTCATGGCATTGCTTGAACCAATGCTCTATTGATCCACACCGATGACACATGTCATTGTGGTTGCCTCCTTTCATTTGAGGTGCAGATTGTCCACGTTGTGGATATTCCCTTGGAGGGTTACTGCTACTACCACGTCTCATGGTGCGACCTCCACGGCCCAAATTGTTACCTCCCCGGCCTATGGTGCTACCATATCCTCGGCCCATGTTGCTACCGTATCTACCTCTCCCACGTGTGGAGTTGCCACCACGTGTGTAGTTGCTACCACGTGTGTAGTTGCCACCACGTGTGTCCGCGCTAAATTTGTGGTTTCCTTCTTTATTGGGGTGGTTATATGGACCCATTCGTCCTTCTTGTCCCCTATTATTAGGGCACCGCTCCTTGCGCCCTTTTTTGGGTGCATTATAATTTGCCCCGCGAACGCTCTTGGTTCCAATAGGCCTTGAATGATAATTCTTTACGAGGATGTTGTCGTGCTTTTCAGATACCGACATGATATTGATGAGCTCATTGAACCTCGTAATTCGTTCAGCATTGACTTCAGTGCGATATTGCTTTGATATCACAAGTGCTGCGACGGGGATGGTGGAGAGAGTCTTCTCAATTAGTTCTTCTTCTGTGAGAGGTTTTCCATAGAACCTCAACATGGCTTTGAGGCGAAGAGCTTCTGAGTTGTATTCAGCAACAGACTTGAAGTCGGAGAAGCGTATATTGTTCCACTGAATCTTCAAGTCAGGGAGGAGGGTATCTTGGATATTACCAAAACGCTCTTCTAGCGCTACCCATAGGTCTCTTGCATCTTTGATTGACATGTATTCCAATCTGAGTGCTTTATCCATATGGCGTCGCATCAAGATAATAGCTTGTGCGTGCTTTGTGGGTGTTCGTTGGAACACAAGACCTTGGTTAGGTGCCTGGATTATAGGCAATATCCATCTCGAAGTGAGATGGTTCTCAACGTCGGTTACCCAGCTATGATATTCCGAACCCGTTGAGTCAAGTATTTGAAAGTCGAGTCTAGGTTCATTCGACATCCTTGAAAATAAGAAGAGAAGATATATTAGTTTCGGAGTTTAAACTTCCTCGAAATCTAAAATAATAAGATTTCCAAGCTATGCTATCAAGAAATCAATTTCCAATAATATTTAGATTTAGACCAAAACAATGATGTTTAATATGATCATAAATCGATGCTTGCGGACACTCTTAGTCCGAATATTATGAACACTCTTAGTTCATTGATTACGAACGCTCTTAGTTCGTTTAGCGTGAATTTCTATAATTCCGCTTTTAATTGTAAGTTCCCAAGAAAAAAGAAAGATAGGAAAAAGGAGGAAAAAAAAACTCAAAAACGGAAACTTTTAGTAAATAATACCTTGAAATAATGTTGCCGGAAATTTTGGCCGGAAAAAGTTGTTGGAGGTGACCGGAAAAATCGCTGGAAAAAGTTGAGAAAATCGCCGGAAAAGTAGCCGGAAAAGTCGTCGGAAAGTCGCCGGAAAAGTCGTCGGAAACTTGCTCTGCAGATCTGTCGGCAGATCTGTCGGCAGCAGCTCGGCAGCTTCTCGGCAGATGCTCGGCAGGGGTTCGGCAGGTCCTCTCGGCAGGTCTCGGCAGGTGCTCGGCAGGGGCTCGGCAGATCCTCTCGGCAGGTGCTCGGCAGGTCTCGGCAGCTTCTGCGCAGCTGCTCGGCAGGACTCTCTCGGCAGGTGCTCGGCAGGTCTCGGCAGCAGCTCGGCAGGACTCGGCAGCGATCCGGCAGCACTTCAAATTTTCCGGTGGCCGGTTCAGGCAGTTTCCGGCCGGTTCTTGAGATTCTGAGGCCGGTTCTGAGCTTCTTGAATCAGGGGCTTTGATATTTGCTAGGGTTTGGAGGTTTTTTGTAGGTTTGGAAAAATGACTTTGATCGGATTATGAACTTCCTCTACTCTTGTCAATTTCGATTCTAATTCTAGAGTACTTTCGTGCTGATAACGTGTTTGAGAACAAGCATAAATTAACAGAGAGAGGGAGAGAGTAATTGTGTGTTTATTCTTCTCACAATGGAGGGTTTATATAGGAATACAAAGCTAGTGTGAAAGCTCTAAGATATTATCATTTTGGTGATAATCTTCTCTTGGTTGATGAGGGCTGCAGCTCCACATACTTGTCTTCAATGATGATAAGTGTCATGCTGTTGCTCCTTGTCATAAAGTATGTCACACAAGTCCTCATACACTCAAGTACATATTACATGATATAGACATTTATACTATGACTCATACAATATGACTCATATATACTACAACAAAAATCTTAATATAGTCTGTTATTTGGGAATCTGTAATCAAATTATAAAAGGCTATATACCTTGCTATTTCTTGCTCTTATAGAGACATGAGATAGAACATCTGGCGAATCAGGTGTCAGGACAGCAACTACTCCATCTGGAATCTCCTCTTCCCCAGTTACTCTAGTTGCAATTAGAATGGTTGGCTTTTTATAGACTTTCAATTAGCTCATTAACCGAAGTTATAAAACCCTGCACTTCAACTGGGCTGACAACCTGCCAACTGCCGGACACAACCCAACACTCAAGTTAAATCCTTACAAACAATATGAAAAAATAAATAAATATATAAATAACACAGTATCAAGGTATATGCTTTAGATAAAGCAATGCGGGTGTAAGTTGTATAGCAAAACTAATATTAACAGCAAAACTCAGATCACTTAGACATCATTTTTAAGTGGATATTAGAGAGAATCTTCAACCTAATCTTACCGGCTTAAGTTAGCCGCTTCTCTCAGAATGGAGTCAAAACGATTGATAGAGTAGACAGAATAGTCTCTGATCCAGCCCTTATTAACTCAGAAAATTAAAGTATCAATCTGATATTAGGGAGAAGACATAAAAAAGAAGCCTCACTCGTTGTCTACTATAGATGCAAAAGTCAGGCAACAACAACATACCGCTGGCTTCTGAACACCAAGCAAATTACCAAGATATTTTGCACTGGGCTGGATCATCTTCTGGTAGCACTGAGACCTATCAGCAAGTACTAATTGTAAGCGATCAAGAATAGCCTTTGATTGTGATGCCCACTGACCATTATTGGGTTCATATACAGTTCACTAATACGGTACCAGTCCTATGACAAAAGCATAAAACCATGAGTTAAGAGGGACTCCATTGGACATTTAAATTTCAAAAAGAAAAAAGGATCTAAACATTGCATTCCAATAGTTGAAATAGAGCAAGTACCAAAACCATAAACTAGAAGTTCCCCAAATGATACACGAGAAGAGGTCAGCATGACAGCATTCATGCTCACCGAGAGATCCACCTTGGTGCAGTAAATGAGATCTTCATTGTTAACTGTTGACAGGCATAAATTTTCGAGCAACAAGGAAATGAAGAACATAATTTCCTGTTTTCAGTATCATAAAAAAGCGCCATAAATTTTCGTTTGCATAATGGTATCTATTAACATTAATTCCTCTAATAAGTAAGTAGATATTTAGAGCAAACAGCATATTTGATGGTTACATGTGGGTTAGAAAAATGTAGATCTGTGAGTCCCCTTTCCATAGTTGTTTTGACAGCTGAAGCCAAAGCAATATCAGGAACAGCATATCTTTTAATCTTCTAATGGAGGTGATCAGAAGAGAGCGAAGCTCTAATAACTTCTGGAACATGATTTTAAACTTCACAATGATTCCTTAATAGAGAGAGACTTGAAAAGTTAAAGGTTTGTAAGACAGTATGACCTCCTTTAGTGGAACAATATCTTCATCACCATGACGTGCTTTGACAAAGTTCAGGCACTCCTATTATTTGAAGCACAATAAGAGAGAGTTTTATCACTCACATAAGAAGAGAAGTATTACAAGAACGATTTCAGCGTAAGATTACTTAAACTACAAAAAGGAAAATTTACCTGCAGTCTAGGGGACAAATCACAAACGGTGCTTGTGAAATCATGATCCTGGAGATCAAGCAGGAAAAAGTGAATCAGTTATTAGGCAAAACTGCAAAAGAATACACCTTTTGACAGTAAACAAAGGGGAAGTTCAATAGTCAGTGAAATCTTTGACTAGTTCACAAAGATTACCCTATTTGAGGGAACCAAAACTTCAATAGCAGATTCAAGGTCAACACCTGAATGAACAGCCTGTGGAAATGTTGATATATCAAATAAAAACTTGAATAGTAAAACAATAAAACTAAGGGTTAAGTAAAACTCATAAAAAATTAAAAAATTAAAAAATAAAAATGAAACTCAAGTATGGTTGATTTGAAGGATCCAAAACCAGAAAGGCCCATAGGTTGCAATCCAACACGATTAAATGCTATCAAATCCAATAATAAAGAAGATTGTAATCAAACCAATTTATGTTTCATTTCACCTAGCTATTCTACTGTGAAATAACATATTCATGGGTCACTCTTTCTTTACAAAGTGGAATTTATTCTAGAGGCTCTGAGACAATGGGGCGGTCATGACTCCAAGCTTCTCTTTTGTGAGACCATTTGCAGTTAATGTTTTCCAATAAACATCGATTCTAAAATCAGTCTTAATGTAATGTAAGAGTGCCTGTTACAAAAGGGATGACTACATCAACTTGCAATAGTAAGAAAGATCAAACTAGTTTGCAATCAGACACATGGCACTTGAGTTGAACAAATAACCTGCAACCAGTTTGGTGGCCAATTAGGTATGCTCTGATATTATACGTTCTAGAATACAAAACCATAACTACCATACCTCACAAATTATCACATCATCTGGGCTACTACTATTGCAACTTTTGGTGCCATTCCTCCATCATGCCATTCTTGCAGTCATTGTTTCTCTGATAGTGGAAAGTGGCAGGTTATATGCAAAGGGTGTTGTAACATGAGCCCCACATGTATGTCTTTGTGTGTCGATATATATGCAACAATACAACTTAGATACCTGAATTACAAGTATTTCATCACAAATCTTCTGTCCAACATCTCCCTGACCCCCGCGACCAACATGTGCCATTAGTAGTCTCACTACATCCCGATCCTTTGGCTGGTTTAAATATACTCTCTGTAGTAGACTGGTAAACCTATCTTGAGCTTCACTAATTTCACTGCAGATGTATTGCAAATGTTGAGGTCAATATGAAGTATAAGCACAATTGAGATACTGTGAATTACTGAAAGATCATAGTAACAATTGTCCTCTGGTCCTTCATTTAACTAGTTAAAATTGGATTTGGTATTCAAGAAGGACAAAGAACTCATAACAAAGAGAAAAGGCAACATCAGTGACCCTTCTTAGTAAATAACTGGGGTAGATGATACGCTCAAAGCAAGCGCATAATTTAACCCTGAAAACATCGTTAGTAGTATAAGCAAATAGGGATCGTTCTATTCCGGGGATTGAGGGTACACCTGTCATTGTCAAAAACAAATAAAGAATTAAAATAATAAAGTAAAAAGTATTATGTACAAAAATAAAATAAAGAATAAAAATATATACAAGTTAATATAAAAAGGGGGGTTTTGAGATTATAGAATTGGAATTAAAATTAAATGAAATAAAGAAAGTGTAAAAACACATATACAAGGGTGGAACACAAGAAACAAAGATCAAAACTTGTAATACCCCGAAAAAAAATCCAAATTAAATTCCATGGATTTTTAGAAATGATTTCACGATAGTAGGAGCGAGTACGAAGCTTGGAAAAATTGTGGAATTAGTTCGAACGATTTTATTTTCGAAAACGAACGTTTTTAGGGGGTCAACAAAGTTGACTTTTTATACGTTCAAAATTTGGGAAAACTTCCTTCATGAAAGTTGTAGAGCTCGTCGATACGATCTCATACATATGTGGAACACAATATTCGGAGTTCGTATGAATAAGTTATGAATATTTGAAAATTGGGAATTTTCTATAAATATCAAAAAAATGTTGATTTTTCATTAAGGACGAAAACATGTTGAATTTGCGGAACAGTCCCCGCGTTTTCTCTGTTTTCCCCTCAGACCCGGCGGGTCGAGCTCGACCCGACCCGGCTTTTTCACCCCCCTCCGGCCACCTCCAGCTCCGGACCCGGACACCACGGTGATCGCCGCTCCAAGCCCGGCCTCCCTCCGGTGTCGCCTTGCCCCGCCGCTGCCCCCAGATGGAGATCGAAGACACCCCAGCCAGGTGAACCCGACCCGACCGGAAAACCACTTTTCCGGCGTTGCACGGGCCGATCCTCCCCATTTTCGTGATCTCCTCCTCCCCCTGATCATCCCTATGTAAGTCTTTCATCACGATTTTGAGTGTAGACCGCTAGATCAATGTTTGACTTTTTGGACGCCTCTGATTCAATCTAGGATCTGATCGTGCGACCGAGATTAATCCAACTTCAACGCTTGATCTAGGACGATCTAGGCCAAACCAGACTTAGCTCCAGGTATGGAAGTCGACCACCCTTTCATTTTGAACCAGTTTGTAGTTGGTCACTTTGCCATCTGAGGTGGTTGACCGGCGTTGACCGCCGCGTTGACCGCCCACTGACCACCGCTTGTGGCGGCGCATCAGACCATATTTCGAGTTTTCATTATCTAGGCGATGATCTATGCATCCATACGAGCGTTTTGATATATAACATGGTCATGTTAGAAAAAGTTGATAAATAGTGGATTTACGTTTTGACGTTACTATTTAACGTTTTTACGTTTATCTTCGGTTTACGATCTGTGAAGATCTGACCATCGGTTTTGCTTCAATTTTGGATATGTTGATCGTATGACTGTCCCGGTGACTTTGTGAGGTCACGGGCGAAGATCCGACCGTTGGATCTTCGTATAATTGAGAAATAGTGATTCGGAAGGCGATTCGTGAGAATCTGACCGTCGGATTTTCATATAATTTTATGGAGATGTTTGTTAGAGTGATTCAAGAAGATCTGAGTCTTTATGATAATTTTGGAGGATGATCCTAAAGGCGATCCGTGAGGGTCCGACCGTTGGATCATCATTTAATTCAGATCCGACCGTTGGATCATCGTTTAATTTGAATCTGAGCGTTGGATCGTCGTTTAATTTCATTTATGAGTTGTTGGCTAAGTTAAGATCATTATTAGATTAGGTTATCGACGGATTGATTTGGCGGACAATTCGGGAAAATTGTTGTTTTAGCTGTTAAGAAGACGCAGCTGGATTAGAGGTGAGTAAACCTCACGTGGTTCATATTACGAACCCAATACAATTAATTGCTTTATTTTGTTGCAATCATATGAACTATTGTTGGTGTTACTAGACATTCCTGTGTGAATGTCTGTATATATATTATTACGTGAAATAATATGTATTGTTGGAGTTGTGTTGAGTTATTGTTGAGAAACAATATATTGTGAGAGGTATTGAGTTTATTGTTGAGAAACAATATATTGTGAGAGGTGTTGAGTTTTATTGTTGAGGAACAATAAATTGTTGTGATCTGTGGAGATCACTAGGTCACGAGGCGACCATGGCATCTATTAGTGAATCACGCTCTCGTACCGGGCTGGTGGTTATTAATAGTATTAAATCGTAATCACGTCTGTGGCCGGACGAGTGGTTACGTTCAGTTAGAGCTCTAGTCTGTCTGCCAAATGTGGAGTGACCTTATGAGTGAAATTGAGAGTAACTCATAAGTGTCTATATATATGTGGTAACCTTATGAGGGAAATTGAGAGTAACTCATAAGGGTCTATATATATATAATGAGTCTGTCTGCCAAATGTGGAGTGACCTTATGAGTGAAATTGAGAGTAACTCATAAGTGTCTATATATATGTGGTAACCTTATGAGGGAAATTGAGAGTAACTCATAAGGGTCTATATATATATAATGAGTCTGTCTGCCAATTGTTGAGTAGTGATGTGAGGGTAATGTTGAGGTTACTTGAGACTGTGAGGGGTCTTATGTGAGAAGTGTTGAGGATACTTGAGTTTTTTAAGAATGAGTTCTTAAAAGAGAGCCTCAAGAGTATCCTTCCTTTTATGGTGATCGTGTTGAGTTATAATAATTGTAAGGAAATAAATCAACAATTCTTTCTTGTTTACTCATACTGGCTGTAAAAAGCTTACCGGGTTTTGTGTTGTTGCAACTCCCGGTACACTATTCAAATTGTGTAGCGGGTAATCCTACAGGACAGGAGAACCAGGACGGTGATCGTGCGGTTAGAGCAATTGTTAGAGTTTTACAACAATTGTAAGTTGTGAGGTGTGTTATGCTCATTTGAGCTTTATAATATATTGTGAGAGTGAATTGTAATAATGAACTCGAAGTTTCGAGATTTGGATTTTGTAATTGTAATTATTCAGGTTTCGGATTTGAATTTATCATTCAAAATCCGGGGCGTGACAGTTTGGTATCAGAGCGTAAGGTGCATATTTGGTGATGTGTCAATACCTTCCGAGTGATGGCCCGTCTGCAGCGGATCCCCATCGTGTGCTCTTCGGTATTGGCTAAGTCATTGGGTATGCGTGAGTGTTGGGAGTTGTTTAGGCCGCTAGGTCGTTTAGGGAACGTGAATACCTTCCCTATAGTATTGACTTGGTTAATATGAAATTGTATTTGACTTATACTGTGTTTTAAGTGTTATACATGTATTAGCCAAGCATACTATACTCCTTAGGTGATGGATATTCGAAGGGGTTGTACTTAGAACCTTACAGTTGTCTTGTAGGTTCGTATAGGAATAAGTTCAGTGGCCGCAAGTTACAATCCTTGAGGAATAGGAACCTCTTGATTCAACTCTGTTAAGTCAACGAGGATTGTTGTATGGAAGTGAGGTTCTTTTGGATGTTGAAGTGTTTGGTTGAAGGCATGATGTGGACCTATGCACGTACCTAGTGTGGATACGAGTATTAATGGATAGAAAGTTTGCCTTCTTAAGTTGGACGTACATATGTTTTTGGATGAGATGTACATGTCAAATAATAGATATCTTGTTTTGTAATGAGATGTCCTTGTAGAGTTTGTTAGTAGGGTTGAGGTTAGGGAAGAAATTATTGTGGTTACTTCTTCCTTGTGCTTGTAAGTTGTTAGGCAGGGTTTAAGGTGCGAGACAAGAATTTTATTTTGTGCTCGATGGTTAGAGATGAGAGACCATTGTTTTGGGTTGTCGTTGAGTACTATAATTCCTTCAGAATCAAGATTGTTGGTAGAATTGGAATTAGTAGTAGTTTTGGTGATTCGGAATTTGAATTGAGTTCGCGAGATGTGTCTTATATACGTGGTTGATGTTGCTTGCATCATTTTGGAACGATACGTTACGATTCACAAGGAAAACTGGATTTGAAATATTCATTTGAACACCATGGGTTGATGACCTGACCGTGACTTGTGAATATAGTTTTGTTCAAGTGAATGAAATTGAATTTTGTGGCCTTTGTGTGGTGAACTAGTTTTCTTAAGTTTTGGATCGTAGTATGGAGATGGACTGCAGTGAATTTGAAGTTGTTGTGTGTTTTAAGTTTAAGTAGGCGGGACACTTAAAGTTTTGCAATGGAGTTGATTTTGGTGTAATTAATTGGGAGAGTTAGAATCAGTTCTTGTGAATGATGTTGGATGAGAGTGTGTGCCTTTGGTGATTGATTTTAGGTGATATAGTTAAACGCAATTTCGGATATTGATTTTAGTGACTTTGTTAGGTATCCATAGTGGTTCAAGTGAATTACTATGTGATATGGAGTTTGATTCGATTTCTGAATCGCTAAATGTTAGGGATTGAATTGTGGTGAGTTTTTGTTGAAGCAATTGATAGATGGAATTATCGAGATTCTATAAGAGTTGTAAGAGTAACTCTAAAGACGTGGGTTTTTCCTAGCTAACTCAGGATGTGTTTAGCTTTATAAATCCCTAATCCTATCGATGAAATTGTTTGTGTTTGGTTTGACTCAGAGGATACTAGCTAGATCTCGATGCGACATATTTGATTGTTGGATTCTTTTTGAGTGATTGTTTTTATTGCATCATTATGAAAGATGTGTGCAGTAGAGTTGTTTATGGTTTTGAAAATAGTATTGGGTGACCAAGGTTCGATCCTTGGTGTTGTTGTTGGTTAAACAAAAAGAAAAGAAAACATGCACACCATCTTATTGATTAAATATTACAAAAAAAAAAAAAAAAAGGAAAACGAGGACTATGCTATGCTAAGCCTAGTCAGCAGCTCCGGATGGATTGAGGCTGAGCTCAAGAGAAACGTTAGAGCCACTGTTGTAACCGCCTGAGCCACCAGAATAGTAACCAAAAGCGCTACCTTCCTCGGAAGTAGCCTTCAGGTTACCAAAGACGTCCTCGCCATGCACGGGGAACAGAGGAAGAGTTTGAACCTCCTGGTGATCTCCTCCTCGTTGTTGCAGGGATGTTTGTCCTCCTGTTGTGCCAAAAGAGTTGTACTGGTATTAGTGTTGAAGTGTGAGGAAGAATATGAAACAAAATTTAAATCAAGAAATCCTTCATTACCAGTAGAATAGGTGGAACCAAAGTTGAGATCAATGGATCTACCATCATCAGTAGAACTAGTGGACCCAAAATTGATGTCAATGGATCCACCAGCTGGCCCAAAATTGATGTCGATGGATCCACCAGCACCAGTAGAACCAGTGGACCCAAAATTGAGATCAATGGATCCACCAGTACCAAGAGAACTAGTTCCCATGGGCACTGGAGCAGCCTGATTACACCTATTCATCTGCTTCTCTCGAGCCCTGACGTTCTGGAACCAAAAGTAAATGTTCTTACCCTCAACATGTCCATACTGGTTCAGCTGGAGGCAGATCTCGTGAATGTGCTCTGTAGTTGGGCACTTAAATCCCTTGACGTAGTAAAGATCCTTGAGGATTCTTATTTGTTCTGGAGTAGGAATCCATCTGGTACGGCTTCGCCAGAAATCCATGTTGGCACTACTTCCAGCTGCTTGGGTGTTTCCTCCCTCCTCTGTTGGTTGCTGTTGTTGTGGTTCCATTTGTTGCAGGGTTTGGAGCTCCATTAGTTGCAGAGTTCGTGGCTCTTGGGTCATGGGGTGAGAGGATGTGAAAATCGAGGAATACATGGTTTAGTGTTTGAGGGAGATTTTGTTAGAAGGATTGGAGTTGTTGAACTGGTGATTGGAGATCTGAGATTCTCAGAGGAAAGATGAGATCGAATCTTCAAATGGAAGAAAAGATCTGAGAAAGAAGGATTGAAGATTTGGAGGAAAAGATTTAAGATCTGAGAGTGAAAAAAAAACTGGGGATTTGTGAAGAGAAAGGCTGAAGAGTTGAGAGAGAAAGACTTGAGCTCGGAAGAAAATTTCTTTTCTTTTGGAGTGAACAGTTTTTCTCCAGAATGCACCTATTTATAGAACAAGGTGAGCAGATCTCCACCGTTGGATGAACGATCTCAGAATTTGAATCCACGCGTTGGATTAAAGTCGCCCCGAAACCAGGAAAAGCTGTTGGCGCGTGTTGAGCGTGTAAGGGGACAGGCCGAACCTCGAGACGCTGTGGCAGACAGCTTTAGCCGAAAGTGATTTGCTTTCCGTAAATCACGGAAGAGACGTGTCGTGGCACGTGGAGTGTACCGACAGTTTGTTGTTATTCTATCGCTTATGATAGAATAAATAAAAGAAGTTTCATGGATAGTAACGAGAGCAGCTGGTGCTCTAGTGGTTGAAGAGCAAGGCTCTTGTACAAGAGGTCAGAGGTTCGAACCTTGCCTCTCGTTTATTTTTATTATGTTCGCTTATGACATAATAAGTATAACATTTGTACACATTATATTAAGCACAGCTTGTGCTCCAGTGGTTGGGGGACAAAGGTTTCGTGCGGCAGGTTGAGGTTTCGAACCTTGTCTTCCCCGTTATTTTATTTATGTCACTTATGACATAATAAATATAACACGTGAGCATATATTAATGAAGGCAGCTCTTGCTTCAGTGGTTGGGAGCAAAACCTTCGTGTTCGAGGTCGGGAGTTCGAACCTTACCTCCTACACATATTTTTGGATCTCGTATATGCTTGATATACGGACGTATATACGGTATGTACGGTATACATACGTATATACGGTCTGTACGATATGCATACGTATATACGGTATACCTACGGTATGTACAATTTCATACCGTAGCCGAGCTAAAAAGTTGTGGGCCAAATAGTAAGCCCAAATGTTAGGCCCAATTTGTAGGCCCAAATAGTAAGCCCAATTGTTCGGCCCGAATGGTAGGCCCAAATGTTAAACCCAAATTGGTTTGGGCCGGTTCGAAATGTGGATGGTCCGATTTCTTCAGGCCCAATTGGCCAGCCCTAGTGCTTAGCCCAAGGATTGAGCAAGCCCAAGTCATCATCATTGGGTGACATAATTTATTGGCGTGCTTTTGGGGATGATTTGTTTTGAGTGATGCATCTCTATTGTTGTGAAGAATGGTGCATGCTTGAGTTTTACTATAGAGATTTACCGTGATGCTAATTGAGTAGCGAAACACTTTGTGGGAGTGTTTACTGTGCTTGTATGCCAGTACAGAGTGATGATCTATGTGAAGATCTACGTGATGATCTATGTGAAGATCTATGTGAGGATCTATGAGATGATCCACGTGATGATTTTGTGTAATCGATGTGGAGTGATGTTGAGCAGTTGTTTTGTGAATTTACATTGTGATGAAAGGATTTAGTGGCCATAGGAATGTATTTTTATACAAAGGATTGTGGCTTTGTAGATTACTACAGATTTGGAAAAGATGGAGATTCTATGATTAGGTCAACCTTAATCGAGAGGAATTGACTTACGCTCAAATTTCGGGACGAAATTTCTTTAAGGAGGGTAGATTGTAATACCCCGAAAAAAAATCCAAATTAAATTCCATGGATTTTTAGAAATGATTTCACGATAGTAGGAGCGAGTACGAAGCTTGGAAAAATTGTGGAATTAGTTCGAACGATTTTATTTTCGAAAACGAACGTTTTTAGGGGGTCAACAAAGTTGACTTTTTATACGTTCAAAATTTGGGAAAACTTCCTTCATGAAAGTTGTAGAGCTCGTCGATACGATCTCATACATATGTGGAACACAATATTCGGAGTTCGTATGAATAAGTTATGAATATTTGAAAATTGGGAATTTTCTATAAATATCAAAAAAATGTTGATTTTTCATTAAGGACGAAAACATGTTGAATTTGCGGAACAGTCCCCGCGTTTTCTCTGTTTTCCCCTCAGACCCGGCGGGTCGAGCTCGACCCGACCCGGCTTTTTCACCCCCCTCCGGCCACCTCCAGCTCCGGACCCGGACACCACGGTGATCGCCGCTCCAAGCCCGGCCTCCCTCCGGTGTCGCCTTGCCCCGCCGCTGCCCCCAGATGGAGATCGAAGACACCCCAGCCAGGTGAACCCGACCCGACCGGAAAACCACTTTTCCGGCGTTGCACGGGCCGATCCTCCCCATTTTCGTGATCTCCTCCTCCCCCTGATCATCCCTATGTAAGTCTTTCATCACGATTTTGAGTGTAGACCGCTAGATCAATGTTTGACTTTTTGGACGCCTCTGATTCAATCTAGGATCTGATCGTGCGACCGAGATTAATCCAACTTCAACGCTTGATCTAGGACGATCTAGGCCAAACCAGACTTAGCTCCAGGTATGGAAGTCGACCACCCTTTCATTTTGAACCAGTTTGTAGTTGGTCACTTTGCCATCTGAGGTGGTTGACCGGCGTTGACCGCCGCGTTGACCGCCCACTGACCACCGCTTGTGGCGGCGCATCAGACCATATTTCGAGTTTTCATTATCTAGGCGATGATCTATGCATCCATACGAGCGTTTTGATATATAACATGGTCATGTTAGAAAAAGTTGATAAATAGTGGATTTACGTTTTGACGTTACTATTTAACGTTTTTACGTTTATCTTCGGTTTACGATCTGTGAAGATCTGACCATCGGTTTTGCTTCAATTTTGGATATGTTGATCGTATGACTGTCCCGGTGACTTTGTGAGGTCACGGGCGAAGATCCGACCGTTGGATCTTCGTATAATTGAGAAATAGTGATTCGGAAGGCGATTCGTGAGAATCTGACCGTCGGATTTTCATATAATTTTATGGAGATGTTTGTTAGAGTGATTCAAGAAGATCTGAGTCTTTATGATAATTTTGGAGGATGATCCTAAAGGCGATCCGTGAGGGTCCGACCGTTGGATCATCATTTAATTCAGATCCGACCGTTGGATCATCGTTTAATTTGAATCTGAGCGTTGGATCGTCGTTTAATTTCATTTATGAGTTGTTGGCTAAGTTAAGATCATTATTAGATTAGGTTATCGACGGATTGATTTGGCGGACAATTCGGGAAAATTGTTGTTTTAGCTGTTAAGAAGACGCAGCTGGATTAGAGGTGAGTAAACCTCACGTGGTTCATATTACGAACCCAATACAATTAATTGCTTTATTTTGTTGCAATCATATGAACTATTGTTGGTGTTACTAGACATTCCTGTGTGAATGTCTGTATATATATTATTACGTGAAATAATATGTATTGTTGGAGTTGTGTTGAGTTATTGTTGAGAAACAATATATTGTGAGAGGTATTGAGTTTATTGTTGAGAAACAATATATTGTGAGAGGTGTTGAGTTTTATTGTTGAGGAACAATAAATTGTTGTGATCTGTGGAGATCACTAGGTCACGAGGCGACCATGGCATCTATTAGTGAATCACGCTCTCGTACCGGGCTGGTGGTTATTAATAGTATTAAATCGTAATCACGTCTGTGGCCGGACGAGTGGTTACGTTCAGTTAGAGCTCTAGTCTGTCTGCCAAATGTGGAGTGACCTTATGAGTGAAATTGAGAGTAACTCATAAGTGTCTATATATATGTGGTAACCTTATGAGGGAAATTGAGAGTAACTCATAAGGGTCTATATATATATAATGAGTCTGTCTGCCAAATGTGGAGTGACCTTATGAGTGAAATTGAGAGTAACTCATAAGTGTCTATATATATGTGGTAACCTTATGAGGGAAATTGAGAGTAACTCATAAGGGTCTATATATATATAATGAGTCTGTCTGCCAATTGTTGAGTAGTGATGTGAGGGTAATGTTGAGGTTACTTGAGACTGTGAGGGGTCTTATGTGAGAAGTGTTGAGGATACTTGAGTCTTTTAAGAATGAGTTCTTAAAAGAGAGCCTCAAGAGTATCCTTCCTTTTATGGTGATCGTGTTGAGTTATAATAATTGTAAGGAAATAAATCAACAATTCTTTCTTGTTTACTCATACTGGCTGTAAAAAGCTTACCGGGTTTTGTGTTGTTGCAACTCCCGGTACACTATTCAAATTGTGTAGCGGGTAATCCTACAGGACAGGAGAACCAGGACGGTGATCGTGCGGTTAGAGCAATTGTTAGAGTTTTACAACAATTGTAAGTTGTGAGGTGTGTTATGCTCATTTGAGCTTTATAATATATTGTGAGAGTGAATTGTAATAATGAACTCGAAGTTTCGAGATTTGGATTTTGTAATTGTAATTATTCAGGTTTCGGATTTGAATTTATCATTCAAAATCCGGGGCGTGACAAAACTACAATCATATGAATGAAATCCAATTACAATTCCTATAGTTGATTATCTATGTCATGAGAAATAAGTTGACCATGTGAAACATTCGAAGCAAATGATTTCCCATATTTTACTTTCCTTGAATATTTAATCTAAGTGAAAGCACCTAAATTAAACCTATTGAACATGCAATCATAGTCTAGAAAACTAGCTAATCAAGAACACATTCAATGCATGAAGAACAAAGAAAGGATGTCAACCAAAGTGCACAACCTAGTATGAAAAAGTCCATCTATTTGCAATCCTCCTTAATTGATTTCGACTTTTGTCCAAAGCCTTTACTACTTAAATCTAGCACCAATTACATGCATATATCCTAAGTTGGCCATCAAAGAACACATACATATAAAAGTTTTCCATAATCCAAAATCAATTAAGCAATCTCACATAAGCAACATAAAAATCAACATAAAGAAATCACAATTTTTATTCAATCATAGAAATTGGGCTTAAACTTTGCCCTTAATGTTATTGTTAACTAGAAACAAATTCCTACGAAATTAAATAAGGAAAAAGAATGAATTACACCGTGAGTTGGAGATGGAGATGGAGTGCTTGAAACGTTGAAATCTTGAATCTTGGAAGCAAGCCTTCAAGGTGGACGATGGAGGATATGATATTCCTGGCTCCTTCTTCTTCTTCTTCTTCTTACTTGAAAACGCAGAATTTTGCAACTAGAGAATGGAGAGAAAAATGGAATGGAAATGGAGAGACAAAGAAGATGAAATGGATGAAGGAATATGTTTAGAGTGAGAGGAGAAGGTGTTTATATAGGGAAGAAAAAGAAGAGTGAAATGATAAATGGAAGAAAAATAATGAAAGTGGTTTGTAAAATATGGAAAAGATGGAGTAATGATGAAATGAAAGCAAGGCATGAAGGTGCAGAAGTATGGAAGTGATGATGATCTATTGGAGCAGAAAAATATATCCAAGGAAAAAGAGAAAAGCATCTAGCTTTCTTCATGTGGGTAGGAAACATGAACATGTGAATATTGAGCTGGTTTTAGGTCAATTTCTGCCCCTTTATTCCTTCAATTATTTCTCCAACAGGAATTCAGTTTTGGCTCTTGACCTCTTCATATGAAATGATCTACCATGAGTGTAGATCATTTTGGTAAAATTTCAGAATTTATTTCCATGTCTTTGGGCCAGAATCTCTACTGGACTCTTTACGGGTCCAGTTTTCCAGTTTTGCTTCTGCAGGAAATTGGGCTGACTGTTTGAAGGCCTTCCGCTCAATTCTAGCTCTGGCACTCTTCATAAGAAACGATCCTTAGGATGTCTAGAATGGATCTGGAAAGTTTCAGCTCATTTGGAGTTCATTTGGTCAGGCGACCGCTCCTTCTTCCTTGCTTGGCTTGGTTTCTCCTAGCCGGAGTAGGAAAATGTGTAAAATTGACCTTTTAGTACATTTCCATTTTTCTCCATCATTTATAGGTAATTATGGACCTAATGCTCATTTCATCATCATCTACTCCAATGTACCTAAAAAAATAGAAATTAAGTTAAAAATCGATTCGTTAAGGAATTAACTAAGCAAAATGTGAGGAATTAACTATTAAAATACCACATTAAAATGCTGCTATCAAATTCCCCCACACTTAGCTTTTGCTAGTCCCTTAGCAAAATCAAAAACTAACAAACCAAAAAGACTATGACACAAAACAAAGAAACCAACGAAAAAAATGACCAAGTATGGAAACAAAAACACAAAGACTCAAAGAAACCAAAAACGTAAAACACAAAGCAAAACACAAAGAAAAAAAATGTCACACATAAAAGAGTAAATTCAAAGACAAAGACCAAGATGTTGACATCACAAAGACCTCTATTGCCCTTTAACATATTGTCTCAGAAATCTCATACTTTCACAACACCAAGATTAGCACTCAATCAAGAATCAATGTTAAGCATTCGAGAGTTAATTAAAACATATAATCCACACATACACAAGTAGGACTTGGTTGTAACAATGGTGATGGGGTTTAGCTTAGCATGCTTCAGACAAGTATGATTCATATCCTCACAAGGTATATCCACTCTTTCTTCTCTCAGATCATGGCAATGCTTAAAAGCTTATTCACTCAAGTATATGTGAAAGATAAACAAAGTGTATCACATATATATAAACGAAAGCACATATATTTTTCTTTTAAGATCTCATGAAGGATACCAACTACTTGCACGAATGGACTGCCATAGGTTCAACTCTTGTAACTCATCTCCACATCAAAGGCTGTCCCATCTTAAGGATCAAGAAGGTCCTCTCAAAGGTTGTAATGGGGCTAAGGCTCAAGGTTTAAAGAAATGAAAGGTAAAGATTATCAAAGTGTCCTAAAAACCTAGTAGAGCTCATATGAATGTAGAGATCTCGAAATATTTCACCAAGGCATTGCAAAAACGTCACTTCCCCATAGAGGTAATATAAGAGGGCCAAATGTCTTCATGTTGGGCCCAATCTTCAATATAAACTTCCCTTGAACTCTAGTGAAATGGACAAAGGCCAAATTTTTCTGTAGTGGGCCTTCAATTCAAAGCAAACTCCAAAATCACTAAGTATGGGGGATGAAAGTCCATAAACATATATTTTTTTTTCTTTTTCTTTTTAGCCGTACACAATTTTTCTCTTTTCTTTTCATTTTTCACGGCTTCAACATATCTTTTTCTTTATGGACAAGTTTATCCCCACACTTGAACTTTCACCTCTTCTCAATCTTCATCCTTAGCACCAAACCCATGTAGTATGTCTCAAAAGATAGCTCCACTAAGTCCTTAGAACAAAGGGTAGGGTTGTAACTATACTAAGCTTCATGGTTAAGGATTTTAAGGGTGATGAACGAAAAGGCTTAATGTAGGCTCAAAGGGGCTTATCTAGGGGGGTCCCACGACGGGCACAAATGGGGACACAAGTTTATTTGGCAATGGTGGTAATTCCTAGAGAATCTCTATCCCTTCTAGAATCAGGGCCATGTATTGATATCACGTCTCAACAAGCACAAGAGCGAATTCTAGCATTCTCTAGTCAATTAAACTTAATCTATGGCAAGCAATCAATCAAGATGAAAGAATAATGAGATCATCAAAACATCGCCAAGAAATTAAGAATATATTTTTCATTTCACTCCAAGAAAAAGGGACATGGTTCAATTATCTCACATGGATTTTATGAATCACAACTCATCTTAACATGCTCATATTCTGTACCAAGGTCATGCAATCCATATCCACTACAAGTGCATACATTTTTCATATATCTCAATTAACCAAAGAATACCATGTTAAAATCATCTCAATGTTGTGATCCTCTTTTAGTCATGATTTCAGAGATATAGAATCATCCCAGACAGTTGAAAGGCATCCTAAGACTCAAAACAAAACAAAAACAAGAACAACACATAAAGTGATGCAACATACAAGAAAAAACGTTTTGGACTTAGGGATATTTCTCTTCTCCTTTCGGTAACTCCTTTGGAACATGACCAGGTGAAGAGAGGAACGATTTTGGCGGAGCTCAGCTCACTTGATTGACAGGGGACGAGACCCTTTGTCAGCACTTCTCATATCCAAACTAGACCTTTAGACATCACATCCCATTGGATGCGCCTACGATGAAGAAGATATTTACCCAAAATTCATTTTGACTCTAACAACAAATAAACAAAACAAACAAACTAAAGAACAAAGATAAACAAAAACCAAAACATGAATATAAAACCTAAAACAAAGTTAACGATTTTTTTTTTTTTTTTTTTTAATTTAATTTTTTTAATTTTCTGATTTTTTTATTTTGTTTTCTTTTTATGACAAAAACTAACTACAAGCATTAATCCTTCCCCCCACACTTAAATCATACATTGTCCTCAATGTTAAACAAGTTAGAGCATGCAATGAACAATTATCATGTGAATGGAATGATTAACTCAAGAAAACCTAAAAACAAAAACTAAAAACGCAAATAACAAAGATACAATCAGAAAATAGTAATAGAGGAGATAGAGTTTAAGAGAGCAAATCTGCGTTGATGGCTCCTCCACAGCTACGGTTGAAATGGGTTGCCTCCCATGCAGCGCTTAATGTTTAAAGTCTTTCAGCCTAGACTTGTACCTCCATTTACTCCTTTGGAGGAGCGGTATGCGGGCGAGTGGCAGCCTTCTTGCTGGTTTCAGCCTTCGGAGGAGGGTTCTGATGGAGTGACATAAATAAAATAAGCGGGGGAGGCAAGGTTCGAACCTTAACCTGCTGCACGAAACCTTTGTCCCCAACCACTGGAGCACAAGCTGTGCTTAATATAATGTGTACAAATTTTATACTTATTATGTCATAAACGAACATAATAAAAATAAACGAGAGGCGAGGTTCGAACCTCAGACCTCTTGTACACGAACTTTACACTCAACCACTCGAGCACGGCTGCTCACGTTATTATCCATACCAATCCTTTTATTTAAACCAACTGTTTCAACTGTTTCAACAATTCGGCACAAAACATCCAAGACTGTTGCAGAAACCCAGCCCAACGTATCCAAAACTGTTACAGAAATCCGGCCCAACTCATCCAAAACTGTTTCAGAAACTCGGCCCATCATGTCCAAAACTGTTTCTGAAACTCGGCCCATCAGGCCTCCACCCAAAGCTACAGTGATGCCTTGATCCGAGACAGGCCCAAGTACGGCCCACTTGTGTCACGGCTTATCCCTTCCGTGATTTACGGCAGTCAAATCTGCTTTCGGCTACAGCTGTCTGCCACAGCGCCTCGAGATTCCCTCGGTCCCCTTACACGCTCTCCACGCGCCAACAACTTTTCCGGGTTTCAGGGCGACTTTAATCCAACGCGTAGAATGAATCACAGGAATCGTCCATCCAACGGTGGAGATCTGCTCACCTCGCTCTATAAATAGGTGCATTCTGAGGGCGCAACTGTTCACTCCAAAGGAACGAAAATCTCTCCTGAGTTCCAGCCCCTCTCTCCCAACTCTTCAGCTTTCCTCTTCTTTCAAAACTCAAAATATTTCTTCTTCGATTCAATCCTTCTCTTCTGATCTTCTCTCCCATCTAGTTGATTCAATCCCATCTTTCCTCTGAACTTTCAGATCTCCAACACACCATCATCATCCTTAATCCCTTTAACAACAACTCCTTCAAACACTCGACAACTTTACTCTTCGATCTTCACATCCCCTCAACCCATCACCATGGAACCACGAACTCTGCAACTGATGGAGCTACAAACCCAGCAACAAATCGAGGATGGAGGAAACAACCAAGCAGCTGGGAGTAGTGCCAACACAGATTTCTGGCGAAGCCGTGCCAGGTGGGTTCCTACTCCAGATCAAATAAGGATCCTCAAGGATCTTTACTACGACAAGGGAGTTAAGTGCCCAACTACAGAGCACATTCACGAGATCTGTCTCCAGCTGAACCAGTATGGACATGTTGAGGGCAAGAACATTTATTTTTGGTTCCAGAATGTCAGGGCTCGAGAGAAGCAGATGAAGAGGTGCAATCAGGCTGCTCAAGTGCCCATGGGAACTAGTTCTCCTGGTACTGGTGGATCCATTGATCTCAATTTTGGGTCCACTGGTTCTACTGGTGCTGGTGGATCCATCGACATCAATTTTGGGCCAGCTGGTGGATCCATTGACATCAATTTTGGGTCCACTAGTTCTACTGATGATGGTAGATCCATTAATCTCAACTTTGGTTCCACCGATTCTACTGGTAATGAAGGATTTCTTGATTTAAATTTTGTTTCATATTCTTCCTCACACTTCAACACTAATACCAGTACAACTCTTTTGGCACAACAGGAGGACAAACATCCCTGCAACAACGAGGAGGAGATCACCAGGAGATTGAAACCCTTCCACTATTCCCCATGCATGGTGAGGACATCTTGGGCATCATGAAGACTACTTCCGAGAGAGGTAGCGGTTATGGCGGTGGCTCTCACATTTCCCTTGAGCTCAGCCTCAACTCCTACAGAGATGCAGACATGGCTTAGTATAGAGTATTATTATTATTATTATTATTATTATTATTTTTTTTTTTTTTTTTTTTTTTTTTTTGTAAATAGCTGAATTTAATAAGACTGAATGAATGCATTTTTTTTTTATTATTATTTTTTTTTAATTTTATTTTATTATTATTTTTTTTTTTATTTTTTTTTTTATTTTTTTTTATTTTATTATTTTTTTTTATTATTATTTTATTATTATTATTATTATTTTTTTTTTTTTTTTTTTTTTTAAATATAGGACTCAAAAATATTTATAGGACTCAAAATGAAAGACAAAAATATTTATAGGATTCAAAATGAAACACAAAAATATAAATCCCTTCCCCCACACTTAAATATTGCATTATCCTCAATGTAATCAATTAAAAGCATGCAATGAAATAAGTAAGCATATAGGGATGGAATTTACGAAAATAACTACTAAAACAAAAAGAAAATGGAGGAGTAAAAGGGGAAGAGAAAGCAAATCTGATTATATTCTGAATTGGGTTGCCTCCCAAGCAACGCTTGTATTTTACGTCTTGCAGCCAGACGGTACCTACATTAAATAAAGTTAGTAACTTAATATTAACAAAGAAATACAAAAAAAATAAACAAGTAACTATGAATTACAAACTACAAGTATAATTAACAAGTATTTTGTACATAAGACACAAGTTAAGTACACAAGTGAGTATAAAACGTAAAAAGTATTTTTACAAGTATAAAGTGTGAAACAACAAAATAATTTACACGTAAAGAGTATGCACAAGTATTTCTTTTGTTATAAACATTATTGATATCAAATCTAATTCCAAGCGGTAAATCAACTGGACGTGCGGCCCAAGTATAGTCGTCTAGACACAAAGTCCCTCCTACATCCGTTGGGCAACCTTACTGAAATGGCCAGGTAGGGGAGGGTGAACACGAGAGGAAAAATCCATTTTGGCATGAGCTAGGCCCATTTGTAAGCACTTCTGGATTCAAAAACCCGTCATGAACGTTGTCCCCTTCCTAGACACCATCTCACATAGGATATTCTTACTAGGATGTAAAAGGTCCTAAGTGTGTTAGACAGTTCAATGAATGTTAATAAAGGCCGCCCTCAACCTTAAGGGACCTGAACTAGGTACCAATAAAGGGTTTACGCCAATATTAATAAACACGACTTCACCTATTCCTTCTTTAATTTACAACTCACAATTAAACTCGTATTCAACAATAAAAAAAACGACTTAGTTAATTTAAACTAAGTATCAAACAGTTTATATACAATAATTAAAAACAAAAACAAGTGATTTTTCAATTCCCCGGCAACGGCGCCAAAAATTGATACGCTCAAAGCAAGCGCATAATTTAACCCTGAAAACATCGTTAGTAGTATAAGCAAATAGGGATCGTTCTATTCCGGGGATTGAGGGTACACCTGTCATTGTCAAAAAAAAACAAATAAAGAATTAAAATAATAAAGTAAAAAGTATTATGTACAAAAATAAAATAAAGAATAAAAATATATACAAGTTAATATAAAAAGGGGGGTTTTGAGATTATAGAATTGGAATTAAAATTAAATGAAATAAAGAAAGTGTAAAAACACATATACAAGGGTGGAACACAAGAAACAAAGATCAAAACTACAATCATATGAATGAAATCCAATTACAATTCCTATAGTTGATTATCTATGTCATGAGAAATAAGTTGACCATGTGAAACATTCGAAGCAAATGATTTCCCATATTTTACTTTCCTTGAATATTTAATCTAAGTGAAAGCACCTAAATTAAACCTATTGAACATGCAATCATAGTCTAGAAAACTAGCTAATCAAGAACACATTCAATGCATGAAGAACAAAGAAAGGATGTCAACCAAAGTGCACAACCTAGTATGAAAAAGTCCATCTATTTGCAATCCTCCTTAATTGATTTCGACTTTTGTCCAAAGCCTTTACTACTTAAATCTAGCACCAATTACATGCATATATCCTAAGTTGGCCATCAAAGAACACATACATATAAAAGTTTTCCATAATCCAAAATCAATTAAGCAATCTCACATAAGCAACATAAAAATCAACATAAAGAAATCACAATTTTTATTCAATCATAGAAATTGGGCTTAAACTTTGCCCTTAATGTTATTGTTAACTAGAAACAAATTCCTACGAAATTAAATAAGGAAAAAGAATGAATTACACCGTGAGTTGGAGATGGAGATGGAGTGCTTGAAACGTTGAAATCTTGAATCTTGGAAGCAAGCCTTCAAGGTGGACGATGGAGGATATGATATTCCCGGCTCCTTCTTCTTCTTCTTCTTCTTACTTGAAAACGCAGAATTTTGCAACTAGAGAATGGAGAGAAAAATGGAATGGAAATGGAGAGACAAAGAAGATG
Source organism: Rosa rugosa (assembly GCF_958449725.1). Lineage (NCBI taxonomy): Eukaryota > Viridiplantae > Streptophyta > Magnoliopsida > Rosales > Rosaceae > Rosa > Rosa rugosa. Next base: position 11,266,458 of record NC_084823.1, read on the forward strand.
AAATGGATGAAGGAATATGTTTAGAGTGAGAGGAGAAGGTGTTTATATATGGAAGAAAAAGAAGAGTGAAATGATAAATGGAAGAAAAATAATGAAAGTGGTTTGTAAAATATGGAAAAGATGGAGTAATGATGAAATGAAAGCAAGGCATGAAGGTGCAGAAGTATGGAAGTGATGATGATCTATTGGAGCAGAAAAATATATCCAAGGAAAAAGAGAAAAGCATCTAGCTTTCTTCATGTGGGTAGGAAACATGAACATGTGAATATTGAGCTGGTTTTAGGTCAATTTCTGCCCCTTTATTCCTTCAATTATTTCTCCAACAGGAATTCAGTTTTGGCTCTTGACTTCTTCATATGAAATGATCTACCATGAGTGTAGATCATTTTGGTAAAATTTCAGAATTTATTTCCATGTCTTTGGGCCAGAATCTCTGCTGGACTCCTTACGGGTCCAGTTTTCCAGTTTTGCTTCTGCAGGAAATTGGGCTGACTGTTTGAAGGCCTTCCGCTCAATTCTAGCTCTGGCACTCTTCATAAGAAACGATCCTTAGGATGTCTAGAATGGATCTGGAAAGTTTCAGCTCATTTGGAGTTCATTTGGTCAGGCGGCCGCTCCTTCTTCCTTGCTTGGCTTGGTTTCTCCTAGCCGGAGTAGGAAAATGTGTAAAATTGACCTTTTAGTACATTTCCATTTTTCTCCATCATTTATAGGTAATTATGGACCTAATGCTCATTTCATCATCATCTACTCCAATGTACCTAAAAAAATAGAAATTAAGTTAAAAATCGATTCGTTAAGGAATTAACTAAGCAAAATGTGAGGAATTAACTATTAAAATACCACATTAAAATGCTGCTATCAGTAGATCATTCCAACCTATGGAAAGCGAAGTCATACAAAACTAAGGATTCGAAGTAGAAGAAACTAACCACTACTTCATAGTTGCCAACATGATAACTTCTCCGTGAGACTACATCATCTCCTCCCATAGATTTGTCAACAAGATCCACGAGAGCTGAACTTGAGATTGTGTTTTTGGCAGGTCCTGTGGTATGCTTTTGCAACCACTGCTGAACGTTATGTTTCCTTTTGTAAGAGTATGTCATTTCACTCCTTAGCTGCTCTCTATAACCAACCACTTTCTTGGTATTGGAAGTTGAAAAACTACTGTGCAACTCATTCAAGGATATTCCTTTCGATAGCTGATTTTGTCTCTCTATCAAAGCACCCTCATAGTCTTGCTGTGTAAGACATACGAAGTAAACAATACAATGTGGTTTGTTTTTTCAGTGATAGTCATAGACTCACACTAACATATGCACCAAATAAAACTACCATGAAGTGGAAGAAATATAAGCAATATTTTCAACATTACAATGTAATTGCCTTATCCTCAGTATTTGATAAATTTTCAGTTACACACTTATTTGCTGAAGTACAGAAAAAAATCAAAACAAAAACAAAAATTGAACACATTAAAGAAAGCGAAACAAATCATCAGTTGATTGTCTAGTGTGTGTGTGTGTCATATGAGACAATAGTCTATCAATTAGATAGGGGCCATGGAAAGTCCATATAGATATGTATTCTCTTAGTATCAACCAAGAATCCTTTTAGTCCAACACAGCAAGAGCACTGTGATAAAAAAAAAATAATAATAATAACCATGGATCTACCTTTTGTTGTTGTGGCGAGCTCATGGGTCTGCCTTTGCTTTCCTAAACTAAAAATGCCTTGCGTTCAATCAGCTCTTTCGGTACAGAGGGCTTTAAAGAAGTTGGATCACTCTCAGGAATTTCTACTCAAAAATTTCCATGATTTAGTTTCAACCTAACACAGATATATAAACCAAAAACTGCTTTAAGGTCAGCTCTATAAATTAAATATCAAAGTGCCCATGAGAGAAAGAATCCAAACCATCTATCTCGACTGCCATCTTTTACAACAAATTCAATAGCATGTATATTGGGGTCCCGCAACTCAATGGTTAACAAATATAATTCTCCTTTCTGCAACTCAGAGAAGAAACAGAGGAGAGGATCCACTAACAGTTTGAAAATGGCTGTTATAACATAATGATCATTCTTTTCAGGATTTCTTATTCTTTGATCTTAGTTCTTACAGTTGGGTCAATTCTCTACCCATGCACATAATGTACAAAAAAGAGTAAGACCGGTCAAAGACAACCACTTTGTCAATGATATTCAATTTACATTGCAGAATAGTATATTAAACATACTAAGACTACTAATTGAACTGAACTAAAATTTACCACAAGTCCAAAAAAATTGAAACTTAATAAAGCAGAGGAATATGTGGAGAGAATATATTCATATATAGGAAAATGGGGTTTTGAAAAGACCTTGGTGAATGGAGTCTGCAATGAACCTTGCTTGAAAGTATACGTACCCGAATTGGGAATATACCAGTTCCTGTACATAGTAATCAAAAACCATACACACACACACACCTAGATATTAAAAACAAAAATCAAAAAAGAAAAAATTTGGGGGGTTTTGGTATTACATGTTTGCAGGGAAAACACAACCCCAGTGAAGAATCCAAGCGCTGCTGGATTTGCTAAGTTGAAATTCAAGTCTAACATTGCGTCCTTTACAAGACCCAGAGACATTAATCTGCAACATCCAATGAATCCAACACAATCAATCCACGAAATCCATTAATTGATTAATTAAGGGAATAAATTTTGGTATTATTACCTGAAGTTGCATCCCTTCGACGAGCTCGAAGCGATGGAGCCGAGGAGTTACTGGAGCCTGGGAAGAAGTGGAGGTCGCCATTGGTGAGGTTCAGAGCAGTAAGCTCGAAAACCAAGAAAGGGAAAATCCTTTCTGGGGGGTTTTGAAGGAGAGAATCGGATGCTGATGGAATAATAATTTGAGAGGGAGATATGGAAAGTGATCGGAGATTCGAAGCAGTGGTGGCACTTTGGTTCTGAAACCATCTTCCACGATTCGAATTATGATTGGCGCGCTTTGTTAGAACCTTTATTTTGGGCCTATATCTGTTCTTCATTTGGGCCTAAGAAAAATTTATATCTGGTGTTTGTTTGGGCCAATAAACATTCCGTGTGAGTAAGTTCATCGGCAACCGTATTACATTATAGCTTCCCCAACATGATAGCTTTACAATTTGATCAAAAACAATGAAGACAATGAGTATCATCCCACTGCCCTCTAATCAAGTTTATCAAGAGAAGAATCAGATTCGACAATGATATGATTAAAATTAACCATGGATGTCATCTTTAAAGTTTTGCCACTAGTTTGCAGCAAAGCCGAGAATCCAATCCCCATTGCTATTTCAAAGCACTCCCCTATTAGTATTTTGGCTATAATTTTAAGCAAAACTTTAGGGGTGACAAATATTTACACAACTTGATTTTTAAAGTAAATTTCATTTTATCTCCTTAATTACACTCTAAATCACTTGTGTTCTTGTACTTGTAATTTCATTACATGTGCCAATTTATTCCGATTAAAATCTTATCTAGCTTTTAGTTTTTTTTGTCAACTATGTGAAACTTTATGGGTAATGGTTGACGAAAAACTTCATGTGAAACACTGAAACCTTATCAAAACCTCAATTTTCTTTTCGGACATTAAACCCATGAAAAAACTCTCAAGAGAAGGACTATACCGTTTCAGACATGCAAAGCAGTTTGTTTGAATTGTGAGAAAATTGAGACAACTGAAGAGTATAATGCAAAAGAAAATAAATATTCAATCAAAAATAAGGGAGAAAAAGGATGAAATCAGCTTTGAACAGCTGCAAGTCTCTACTTAATGATTTTGAAGATGTGAAGATTAAACATATTTTTAGAGAAAGCAATATGACAGCAGATGCCATGGCTAAGAGCAGCCTCTCTCATGATCCTGAGATTGTTATTTTCAATACAAGCCGGCCCCCCCCCCCCAAGCTTCAAGTGCTTTTATGGATGATATTTGTGGAGTTATGAGGAGCAGAAGATCGAAAGTTAGCCTCCATGGCTAGTGTTTATTTTTGCTTTAGGCCCTTTGGGCCTCGTTGTAACCAAAAAAGAAAAAAGGATGAAATCAGCCTATGAAACTTTTGGGAGATGAAATACTTTTGTATAGGGTAATGGTGTCAATGACTAGAAAACAGTTTTGTTATGGTGTAAACAAATAGAAACACCCCAGACAACTTTCCAAAACTGCTAAGATCACCGATTGTCAACTGACACAGTAACACCATTGGCCAGAGAGACGAAATGCAATACAAATAAAACATCAAACATCTCAATGCTAATGTATACAGCATAATAATACTGTCCATAATACAAATGTAGAACTATTTGATCTCCAGTCCGTTTCATCTTCTCAAGAGAACAATAGAACAAGCACACACCATCCTCAATATAACAACATCAAATAACTACAGCTGTCAACGTAGAGGGCTTTATAACTTATGTGTCTCCTACAGTTTCCAGTTCCTGCAAGTAACCAGACTAACTGCTATATTCTTCCTCACCCTCCAGTACAACAGATTGCAAAGTCCTTATTTAGCATACCACCAACAGTCTGATATCTCATTGTGAGAGCAGCTTTGAGTCGCATGCCACTATTTTAACGCGGCCAACAGTTTCCGGACTATCCTCATTCTTAAACACAGCATCCTGTAAGATAAAGGTCCAAACATTGTCGCAGAATCTGTAGGTGTGCAGATGTCCCTGCATAGGATACACCTTTTGTCAGAAATAGCTCAGATGCTGCACACTTCACTCTTATGTACAAGTATTGATGGTCCACATCATGATAGAAATAAGAGACACAGGAATGAAAGATCAAAAAGGAATCATGATTCATAAGAGTGCCGAACATGTGTCCATGTGGGGAAAGTTAAATGTCATACTACAAAGACCAAAAGCAGAACAAACGAAAAGAGTTCAGTTGAAACAACAAAGACAGTGAAATCAAGGATAAACCCTGTTTAAATCAAACTATTATTTTTTACATATGATCACACTTCCTCAATTATCTTGTTTCAGTAACAACTTCGGCACATCAATCAGTCAAAATGCCAAGTGCTATTGTTTATATAAAAAATATCAGTTTCTATTACTTTCCAAAAACAGAAGTTATAATATTTAAGACTTCTCAATGGAAGACCATTGACAAGTTAACATCAATATAAACTAGTGAAGTATCAAAAATGAACTGCTGGCCCACATAACCCATTGGCAGGCAAGGGACCTCCACAAGTTCTTCAAAATCCAAATACAGCAGATATATTTGAATTTGGGGAATTCCCTAATATGGCACTTGACGTAGAGGCATGCATAAAAATGGCACTCTTGTCATGACAATGTTTCATGCACATCACATTTTCACTATGAGATGCCATTTTTGGTATATCCCCTTTGAGAAACTAAATTAAATCCTATCCAAATTGAGTGGTAGCATATTAATCCAGGGGGATTAACAGAAAATGGCACCCAAACATTATCCAAGAATAAAAATTAAGTTTTTTAAATAAAATAAAAATCACAGAAATGGAACTTATCAAATCAAACACCTTCGTAATGGAAACCGTTACAAACTTGCCATTTATGTTAACTTTTGAAGAAAAGTACATTTATTGTCAAACCATTATTATTTGCTATATTTTGGAGATTTGATTAGGGTAAATGGAATTATCGGTGAATGCTAGACTTAATAGTATGCATGCATGCAACTTCGATTATATGCCTAGATAACAGGATATCTACGACTACACAAAGGCATCATTCGTGTCGGGTAACTCTATCTACCTATAGGCTTATCAGGAGCGGCCGTACCTTGGACCCACACCCACTTAATGGTTTTCATCTAAAAGGTGTAAGCCAACAAGAAGGAGCAGCTTGTCGTGACATAAAATATAGACTCCAAACTATTAGCAGCAAGTCAAACAAGAGAAACAATATTCGAAAAATACCAACAAAAGCAAGAAGTGTTCTCCAATTTTTGTTTCCCCCTTGCGTAATTTATAAATTTATTACACAGAGAAGAAGGGCACTAAAAATAAATTCAAGAAACAAGCACCCCATGTTGAATGATACTTGACAATCAGTGGTGATAAACATAGAATAGATACAGTTTAACAATCTGCCAAAATAACAGTCCCGAAAAATCCAGTGTCAGTATATATATTTTTTTTTTGCAAGTTGCTGTTGACTGCACATATCTTAAGACATTTTAAAGTTCAGAATTCAAATTTGAAATTACAACTGAAGTATTATCCCCTGCATGTCGGATAAAGTGCAAGAATATTAAATTCCAGTGAGTAAAAGAACTTTATAAGGTTTCCTTCAACTCAAATTTTGGAACAAGGAATAAAAATAAAAATCCCAAAAGGGGGATAACCATGTTTCAAAAATAATCCTAAGTGCTAAGCGAACCATATATTAAACTTCAGCTCTGCAACTATCGTTTTGATTAAAGTTGTATTCAAATTGGAAAACAAAGTACACAAAGAGTTGAACAAATGTCCCCATCGCCCAGGAAAGTATGCAACAATTACAAAAGGACCAGTACAACTAATCGTAACTCTCATCTACTCAAAACAAATTAAACTATAAGAAAGAAAATGCACGGAAATTGATGCTCATAAAGACGCCAAAGATATGTCCAACTCATCAGTTAATACCATTACCTCGAAGAGACTGTAAAACAAAATAGAAATGCAAAAAATCCCTCGCCAACTATTTTGTACAACTAATGTGAATTCAAATTCAAACACGCATGCACATCGATAATATCAAAGCATCATAAGAACCACACTTCAATAACACAATCAACTGCAACACACCCAGATGATAATGCCCAATCAACGGAACAATCACTTAGGTTTCGACGTGAAACATACAACTGTTCTAAGACAAAATTCAACTCAAATACACAATCAAACCACACGGGAGACGCATGTTCAGACCCAACAAACCATCTCAGTAATTCAAATCTCAGTACGAAAACCCAGAAATACAAACATAAAATAAAAAACATTACCTTGATGGAGACCTTGCTCTTCACTTGGGTTTCCAGAGCTTCAGTCATAGACTAACGCAAACCCCCCACAAACCCCATCAGAAACAAAAATCAATACACAAATAAAAATCAATTAATCCAAAAAAAAAAAAAAAAAATAGGGCAAACACAGTACCTTATCGAACTGGACCAGAACCTGAATGGCAAGCTCAGGACTGAGAGTCCCGTTCTGAACCATCTCGTCCAAAGTCTCAGTCAGGCACATTCCGATCGTTGACCTCCTGTAGAGCTCAAACGTCGCCATTTTCTTCGATCTGTCACGAAATCCACACAAAGAAACGAAATTGAGAACGAATTCGTCGAACCCCAAATCCGAAATTGTTGGGGATTTTTTAGGGCTTGGGATAAGATTAGGGAAGCAGAAGAATAAATCTAGAGGGGGAAAAGGAAAAGTAGATGAAGAATTGAAATTGAGAGAGGGGGGAATGGAGTTACGGATTTTGGTGGCGACGCTGTAGAGGAGATTGTTGGGGGGTCTGAGTGTCGTGCTCTCTCTCTCTCTCTCTGTGAACGTTGAGCTTCGGAAGCTTTTTTCTGAGCGCAGAAAAATTTGGGGCTTTTTATACCTAGCTTTCGTAGTTCTGGGGTATATATAGACGGGACCGACACGGGATAGCGTGAAATGACTCATATATCCTCTCTTTTTCTTTTTCTTTTTAATAAAATTAAATAACTAGAATTTCAAATTTCTTTTTTTATTATTACGTAACAACTGAAATATACACCAGCAGCCCAGTAATCATTTGGTCTAGTAGTATGAAGGTGAAATTGAAGGTGATTCATTAAATGTTTTAGGTTTGGTGAATTTAGAAGGGACTGACACGAGTGAAATTAGTGTTGTTAGGGAGGAAGTAAGATCAATGATGAAGGAATTTGAACTAATATCGTGCAAGCATGTTTGAAATAAGGGAAACAGGGCTTACATATGGTTTAGCTCATTTAGCCTTGAAAATTGTGAACTTGATGTAGTGTAAGGAGGTTTTATAAATTTTGATGTTTGTTTCTACCTCCACATTTGGTATTCACTGAAATTCTAAAAATCTGATTTCAAACAAACCCTTAAAGGCAAAAAATATAGAGAAAAATGCACCATCAGTGCCTCAACTCTTGTGCACCGGCCAATTTGATACTCATACTCTCAATGGTATCAATGTGATACCTAAACTCATATTTTGCTATCGACGAGGTACTTCCATCAGATTTTGTTGACGATTCTGTTAAAAAAGTCACATGCCAAGCACGTGGGCCCATAAACAAAGGGCAAACACGTCTTTTTGCCTGAAATGCATCCCTAATCGATCAAAACATCCACTTTTCCTCCATTATCAGAATCATCCAAAACAACCAAGTCTTCCAATACCTACCTACACCAGCAAATCAAAAACCTTAACAAGCCTACCAGCAATGGCTCTTTGTCTCTTTGGCACCAGCCGACGCAGCAACGTCTTCGACCCATTTTCCCTCGACATCTGGGACCCCTTCATAGGCTCTCTCATCAACTCCTCCTCCACTGCCGACGACACCTTCGCCTTCGCCCATACCCGAATCGATTGGAAGGAGACCCCAGATGCCTATATCTTCAAGGCAAACCTCCCCGGACTAAAGAAGGAAGAAGTGAAGGTTGAGCTAGAGATGAATTCTGGGTTTAATGAACCTAGATGAACAACGCATCTGTGGGACTCTTTGATAAACCATATCATTCAAATGATTCAAATTCAAATTGAAGTTGTTTCTTATCATCTGTTTAGATTCAAGTATCTCACCCTTCTTATCTTGTATTTTGAACTCTAGAATATTTTCTGTTATGATAGAGTAAAATTCTGTTTTGATATTGTAATCATCTAGGACTTTAATAATGTAAACGTCTATAAATACAATCATACTGAGTTTGACTTCTCAAGCCATTCAACACAAACTTTATTCACTTCATGGTATCCAGAGCCCTTTAGTCTCACGACCAATTTTTTTTTTCTCTCCCGCAAATCCAAATGGCCTCCACTTCCTCCACCACCTCCTCCACCATTGCTTCCATATCCTCCACCAGCCACCGCCCCTTCCGTATCCAGCTTTATGACTATCAAGCTTGATCGCTCCAACTACGTCCTCTGGCTTGCCCAATTGGTTCCTGTCCTCCGTAGCAGAGGTCTCATGGGCATTGTTGACGGCTCAACTCCTTGCCCTCCATGCTTCATCAAAGATCAAGATGGTAAACTCACTGATGAAGTCAACCCCGAGTTCGAACCCTGGCTGCAACAAGATCAAATGATCTTGGGATGGATTAACACATCTCTCACTCCTGCTGTTTTATCCACCGTTGCAAGATCCACCTCCTCTAGAACAACCTGGCAATCTCTTGAGAAGGGTTATGCTTCACCATCTCACAATCGCATCTTGCAGCTTCGTGGTGAGCTCATGCGCACAACTCGTGGTTCTTTGTCCATTTTTTATTACTTGGACAAAATAAACTCAATTGCTGATCAGTTGGCTTTGGCTGGAAGCCCTATGTCTGAAGGGGACTTACTCACTATTATAATGCACAATATTGGAGCTAAGTATGAAACGACAGTTAGTTCCACTTAAGCTAGAGACAACCCCATTACTTATGATGATCTAGAAGCTCTTCTCTTGTCTGCTGAAAGAAGGTTCAATGAACAAGCTCAACTAGTTCTTGATGGTGTACCAACTGCCCTTCACGCTGCTAGACCACGCAGATCAGACCGTGGATTTCCTTTCGGTCGTGGTGGTGGTGCCCGTAGTTGTCTTATCATCTCACCTCCAACCACTTATACTGGTCGAAGCATGCCTCCCTCTCGAGCTCCTCCTCATGCTCCTGGCTCCATCCTTGGTCCTGCTCTGGGTAATCCTTTCACAACCTTTCGGAACTGGTCGTATAATATGTCAAATTTGCACTAAACCTGGACACTCTGCTTTGGACTGTTTCAATCGCCTAAATCTGTCTTACGAAGGTCGAACTCCAAGCAAGAAACTTACTGCTTTGGCTGCCAATCATGGTGCTTCCTCCTCTACATGGATCACTGACACAGGAGCTAATACTCACATAACTGGTGATATAAGTAACATTGCCAATCCGACAGAGTATCATGGTCTTGATCATGTGCTGGTAAAAATTATCCCTTGCCTATTTCTCATATAGGCTCTTCTCATCTCCACTCTCCCGCTTCTTCCTTTCATCTTAACAATAACTTACATCGTCCTACTGCTTCTTATAACCTTCTCTCTGTTTATAAATTTGCTAATGACAATTCATGTTATTTCATATTTTATCCCTCTTATTTTTTTGTGAAGGATCTTCATACCTAGAGGAAGCTTTTTCGGGGTGAATGTGAGAACGGCCTCTATCCATTTCGTCTAAATTCCAAGACCTCAGCTAATAATCCAGGGTTGTTTGCTCTCTATGGCACTCAAGCTTCGTAGTCAGTTTGGCATTTTCGCTTAGGACATCCAGCTAGTTCTATTTTATCAAATTTGCTTTCAAATAAATCTCTGCCTATCTCGGGCACGTCTAGGAACAAATTTTGTAATTCTTGTCCTCTTGGAAAGAGTCACAAATTACCTTTTACTTTATCAAATTCAGTTTCCCGTTTTCCTTTGGAATTGTTACATTCTGATGTATGGACTTCTCCATATTTATCTAATAGTGGTTACAAGTATTATTTGATCTTTGTCGATGACTTCTCTCGATATACATGGTTATTTCCAATGCGTTTAAAATCTGAAGTACTTGGGATATTTGTCAAATTCAAAGCCTATGTTGAAAATCTTTTGTCATGAAAAATCAAAACATTGCAAACTGATGAAGGTGGGGAATTTAAAAAAAATGCTCTCAAATCTTTTCTTGACACTCATGGAATCGGTATTTAGTTCTCTTGTCCAAAACATACTGAACAAAATGGAATAGCTGAACGTAAACACCGACATATTGTCGAAATGGGTCTAACCTTACTCGCTCACTCACATATGCCTTCCTAATATTGGGTCAATGCCTTTAACACTACTATCTACACCATAAACAGACTTCCTTCTCGTGTTCTTAATCTTGTGTCACCTTATCAAAAACTTTTTTATCGTGTTCCAAATTATAATTTTTTTCGTGTTTTTGGATGCAACTATTTTCCTAATCTTCGTTTCTACAATACCAATAAACTCCAACTTAGATCCAAACTATGTGTTTTCATTGGTTATTCTCTCCAACGTACACCATGGCTATTGTTGCCTTGATCTCTCTACAGGCAGAGTCTATCTCTCTAAACACGTCGTATTTGACGAGGATTCTTTTCCTTTCAAACAAGTCAATCTCACATCTCCGAAGGCGTCCTCTACCTCACCAGACACAGGTTCAAACTCATTTCCTTATCTTATCTCCACTTTATCTTCTCCTATTAAATCTACCTTATCCCCTTCATTACCCTCACCATCGCCTAACCAAATTTCATCCTTATCCTCCGCCTCCCAATAATCTAGTTAATTCCCCTACATCTTATGCAAGTCCAATTAACAACACTTCTCCACTATTTGACAGTAGCCCTCCTAGCCCACTTCTTAATTCAAATACACCAAATACCAGCTCTCCCACTCTAGCCATAATTCCTTATAATACTCCACAATTATCTATTCCTATCTCTACGTCCAATATTTCAAACACTCACCAAGTCCAAGTATCTAATCATATCTCTACGTCCAATATTTCAAACACTCACCAAGTCCAAGTATCTAATCCTATCTCTACGTCCAATATTTCAAACACTCACCATACAACTTCAAATACCACTTCAGTCATCACCAACTCTCCTCATAATAATTCACTCATCCAACCGCCTCACCAAGCACCATCGTTGATTAACTCCTCTTCCCAACATAATATGATCACGCGAAGCAAAACCGGGACTCTCTAGCCAAACCCAAAATATGCTCTGAATGCTTCTATTAATATCAGTGAAGTTGAACCAACCTGTTTTAGCAAAGCAGTGCAGCATGTTCAATGGAGAAGTGCAATGAGTTCTGAATTCAATGCACTACAGAAAAGTGGTACATGGAAGCTTGTTCCAGCTCGTCCCACTATGAATATTCTCCCTTGCAAGTGGTATTCCGCATTAAAAAGAAGGCAGATGGCAGTATTGCGCTTAGTCGCAAACGGGTTTCACCAGCAAGAAGGTGTTGATTTTTCTGAAACCTTCAGCCCGGTCATCAAGCATACTACCATTCGACTTATCATTGCTCTTGTCGTTCATCACAAGTGGCCTATACGCCAACTCGATGTTCAGAACGCATTTCTGAATGGATATCTCACTGAAGAAGTGCATATGCGACAACCTCAAGGATTTGTTTATCTTAACTTTCCCTCTCATGTGTGCAAGCTGGTTAGATCTCTCTATGGCCTAAGACAAGCTCCAAGAGCCTGGTTTCAGAGGTTTTCTGATTATTTGTTAGAACTTGGCTTTGCAGAGTCCAAGGCAGACTACTCTCTATTTATCTATAGGGATGGAAACATTATTGTCTTCTTACTTATCTATGTCGAAGACATATTGATTACTGGAAACAGCTCAACTCATATTGATACTCTCATTCATCAACTAAACTTACAGTTTTCAATGAAGGATCTTGGTCCATTACATTACTTCCTTGGAATTGAAGTTCAAAGGCAGTCACATGGCCTCTCTCTTACTCAAACAAAGTATGTCACTGATCTTTTGAAATGCACGAACATGTTGGATGCCAGGTCTCTCTCTTCTCCGGCAGCAAGTGGAAAGCGCCTAAGTATTCATGAGGGTACCTTACTTTCATATCCAACTCAGTACCGAAGCACTGTTGGAGCTCTTCAGTATCTTACTTTGACAAGACCTGACATTGCATTTGCTGTCAATCAAGTCTGCAAGTATATGCATCGACCAACTACACTCTATCGGGTTGCAGTTAAAGAGCTAAATACTGTTTAGTACCCTGTGGTTTTGGTCGAACATCAATTCAGTCCCTCGACTTTCAATTTCATCAAAAACACCCCCACATTATCATCTTCTCGTCCAATAGGTCCTCAGACTCAATTCCGTCAATTTCAGACGTTAAGTGCTGACATGGCATTTCCAACTCATCAAAAGTGGGGCCCACACGAAAGTGAAAATTCCCAAACTGACCCTGGCTGACCAAATATGGAAAAATCCAAAATAAATTCCAGACTTCGAGGTTGGGGAGACTCGAACCCCCACCAAGACACATGCAAATGAAAGCCCTAACCCACCGGACCACTTGCATGGTATTGGTATATTGCAAACAAAATTATATATATATATATATATATATATATATATATATATATATATATATATATATATATATATATATATATAGTCCGGCTACACTAAGGATGTCCTTAGTTTTTCTTAGGTACGAATTTCCGGTTTTCACCCACTTTCCGATCAAATTTTCACATCTTAACCGTTCAGTTTTTAGGTCCTAATGTATAGATCACCTCTGCAAAATTTCAGCCAAATTGGTGATCATTAAGGCATCCAAAACTGCAAATTACAACAATGTAAACGAACGGTTCCGGTTCGACAGATTCGGTTCGTTCGTGTAAATTGCAGTTTTGGACGCCTTAACGATCACCAAATTGGCTGAAATTTTGTAGAGGTGATCCATACATTAGGACCCTAAAAACTAAACGGTTAAGATGTGAAAATGTGATCAGAAAGTGGGTGAAAACAGTAAATCCGTTCCATAAGAAAAACTAAGGACATCCTTACCTGAGAAAAATCCTATATATATATATAATAGTCTTAAAAACACTTTGTCATCGTACTCACTTGGCCCATTACCCGGCAGTTGGAGCTTGGGGAAGTTATTGGGTTGAGGAATTTCCATGTGTTTTGGTGAGTAGACCACGAAAGGCGTTGTCTTTAGCTTATGGGGATTGGAGTTTCTGAATTTGGGGCAAGTTCTCTGTTTTGGGTTTTGTTCAAGTTTGGGGATTTCTGTGCTGAATTTGAAGTTTCTATTGGTAATTTTCGGTTTCTGGATGAGCTCGGTTTTGTGGATACTTGTGCTACTCTAGAGGTGTGATTGGTTGTTAGCGTTGGGTTTACACGATGGGGAATTTCAATTGCTTGAGAAAGGTTTGTGCTTTGGTTTGTTGATTGTATGCTCTTTCTCTATTAGAGTGAGGGATTTGGAAGTTGGAAGCAATAAAGGAAAATGGCGTTTCTACATGATGAGACTTTTGGCTATGGCTTGAACCGGCACGCGATATCTTTCCAGTCTGGAGCAATAAACAGCAGCTCGGAGATGATTCCGAAGGGGAATTACTTTAGTACTGACCCAGTAATGGGGCTGGGGACGATGTTCTCCCCGAATTCAGGGTCAGGGATGGGCATGGGGATGGTCAACCACAGTCCTGTAATTAGTCAAACACACTCCCACTCACGGCCTATTCTATCAACCTAGCTCTCTCTCCATTACTACTTTTTCTGATGCAGATTATGCTAGAGATCCAGATGATCGCCATTCTACTGGAGGGTATTGTGTGTATCTTGGCAAAAACATCATCTCTTAGAGTTCTAAAACTCAACGTACTGTGTCTCGCTCAAGCACTGAGGCTGAGTATCGCCAATTGGCTTACACGGCTGTTGAGATTTCTTGGCTTCGCTCTCTTTTCAAAGACTTACAGTTATCTCTTACATGACCCAAAATCTGGTGTGACAACATTAGCTCCATTTCTCTAGCTTCTAATCCACTTTTTCATGCATGTACAAGACATCTCGAGGTAGACTACCACTATGTTAGAGAAAAAGTCATCAAAAAAGAACTCGATGTTGATTACATATGCACTCAAGATCAGCTTGCTGACATATTTACGAAAGGACTGTCTCCAGTTCGTTTCAAGCTATTGGCTTCCAAGCTTCCTGCGGTTGCCCGCTCAGTCAGCTTGTGGGGGGATGATAAACCATATCATTCAAATGATGCAAATTCAAATTGAAGTTGTTTCTTATCATCTGTTTAGATTCAAGTATCTCACCCTTCTTATCTTGTATTTTGAACTCTAGAATATTTTCTATTATGATAGAGTAGAATTCTGTTTTGATATTGTAATCATCTAGGACTTTAATAATGTAAACATCTATAAATCCAATCATACTGAGCTTGACTTCTCAAGCCATTCAACATAAACTTTATTCACTTCACTCTTCTCCTCTTCCTTTCTTCTTCTTCTTCTTCTTCTTCTTCTTCTTCTTCTTCTTCTTCTTCTTCTTCTTCTTCTTCTTCTTCTTCTTCTTCTTCTTCTTCTTCTTCTTCTTCTTCTTCTTCTTCTTCTTCTTCTTCTTCTTCTTCTTCTTCTTCTTCTTCTTCTTCTTCTTCTTCTTCTTCTTCTTCTTCTTCTTCTTTCTCTCTCTGAATCCACCGCGTCTATTAGTTTCTAGACTCCGTTCTATCGATTTTTTGGATTTTAGATTTGGGTTGCTTGATCATTGTCCCATATCTGAAAAACACAGTACCAATACCAATTCATAAACCTCGATATGAAATTTGGGGTTCAGCATAAGCCACTGGCGAGGCACGTCCGGGACGCGGTGGAGGTTTCCTCTATAATCGTTGCGATTTTGTTCATTTGTTTCTTGTGGAGAAGAAAGGCGGCGTCGATGGATTGTGTTGATTGCTAATTGTTTGGGTTTTGTGTCTCCCTGCAGCTGGCGATTTCTCTAAGGTATTTGATTGTGATTTGCTTCGTACCCTTTTGAAGGTTTGTGTACAATTTGTTGGGTTTTGGTTGTGATTGGAGAACTGGGTTTTGGCAATTTGTTGGGTTTTGGTTGTGATTAGAGAACTGATTTTTTGTTTAATGGAGCATCACTTTAGTAAAGTTTGGAACTTTGGATTGAGCTGAAATCGAAATCGCATTGAACATTTTGTATGCTTAAACTTAGAGCTGAGGTCGTGGAGGTAGGAGAGGCAGGAGTCGCGGCGGTTCTGGAAAACGACGACAGAGGAGACGATGGTGACGAAGTCGTTGACGAAAGGGAATTGAATGGGAAGTTTGGTTGAATTTCTGCTCATTACACGTGGTCTCCTATATGTGTTTTCAATGCTTACCCATTCTCCCCATTAAATTAGATTTTCATTTTCATGGAAATTTGTGTGGTAAGAGTACAAACATGGAGGGAATGGTGGTCATCCCCTATGGAAAATGGCGGGAAATCAAGGTCTGGTAGAGTCTGGTATCATTTAAGTCATTTCATGCCTTTTTGGGGTCCACATGCTTGCCACGTCAGATATCTGTCGGAACCGTTAGCAAAATCTGACGGAAGTACCTCGACGATAGCAAAATATGGGTTCAGATATCACATTGATACCATTGAGAGTGCGGGTATCAAATTGGGCGGTGCACAAGAGTTGAGGTACTGATGGTGCATTTTTCTAAAAAATATATATACCGACATTGGGAATCTAAACAACAATTCAAGCTTTTCTTCCCAACCATATTAGAGACAACCAATCTAAACAAAGATACAAATAGATCTTGTTAATCTCACGTTCGGCGAGCATCAAAATAGTGGATATATTGCAAATTTTTCCATAAACATTGCACTTTATGGCTGTTGCCTCTGAAAATCACTTCGGCCTAGATAGCCGAGAGATCAAGGAACAAATGTCCTTCTCGATGAATAGTTTGCGGGGCGTGCCAACACACGGCCAGAAGGCCAAATGTGCAATTGTGGATGTAGTAGATGTAGTTCTGACTTATCAAACAATTGTTGGCCGAGGAAGGAACTTATTCTCGGCCGATAGTTCGTTGCCTTTGGATCAAGGACTTGATGGCTGAAGGTCGGGTGAATTGGGTGTGGTTGTGAGAGTATGAGTGAATATGAATTGTCTGGTCACAGGGCTTAAGTCAATTGGATCCAAGTAATAACATGTAACTGTAAAAGTGAACTCGTAACGAATGTAATTCTCAAGATTGATAGCTATTATGCGACTACGAACAGTAAACAACATGATCAAACAAGTAAAGCATAAAGCAAATAACAAAGACAATAATGACGAAACTGAAATCTGGAATGGCTGAAAATTATTAACTAGTGTTTGGAAGAAAACAAAGAAAACAATTCAAAATCGATACTAAGCTACAAGGAAAGTAAAGTAATTGAAATTGTAACTAGCAGAGCAAACTAACTAATGAACATACGGAAATTCTACCTAAGCAAAGGGTAAAACGAAAGAGAAAAGCTTGATGGCTTGAGTTTCTGGAGTTGTGTGTGTATTGTCTTCTGTCTATGCTTCTATTTGTATTGGTTGCTCTGTGACTTGAACTGATCTCTCGACTCTTTGAAGTTGAGTGGAATTCGGCCTCCTCTTGGCTCAGTGACTCTATCTTGATTTGGCTCCAATACTTATCGTCGGTTGACTTGACGCTGGATTCTATCTTGATCGGCTCTGATGGTCGTCATCAACGGCTGTAATTAATCTTGAAGTAGACTATCTTAGATTGAACTCTCCTTATCGGCTGACGAACTTCAATTCGACTGAAATACTAACTTGATCAAATTTCATCTTTATCACTTATCGGCCTTCTTTAGCTCGAGTTAAATCCTTCTAGACTGTTTTGACCTCTAGTTAGAGACTTCTTATTTAAAAAGTGTTGAAAAAATTTGTGCATATTTATCCCCGATGGAGTTACTTTGCACGCGATAATGCATAGTACAATAGTAATGGTTGGGTGCATATATTCATTGTGATACAACTCATGCCTGTGAAAATGATGTATGATTAAAGTGTATTTATTGGGAATAAATGCATTGTCAGGTTCATGTATTGACTTTTAGTCTTCCTACAACATCAATGAGGGAGATGGTGGTTAAATTATGAATGCGCATCAAAAGTAATTTAAAAACTTCTATTAATGGTATAAATTGAAGAAAGCTTGTGTGGAAGCAAGTAGAGTGAAAGGAACAACATTAAGGTCACCACAGCTTCAAAGCAAAGTGAGTTGTGTTTGAGGGTGTAACTCATGGGGTGGAGTGATTTAGTAGGTCTTAAAAGAGTGTAAACGCCAATTGGATACAAAGACTCAAGTTGCGTATAAAGTTCAGTGGTGTACTCTTATACTTTTTGTATTTCTATCATAGTGAAGATGTATACTTTTCAAGGACATGTATATGAAATTTGCCAGAATCTGGTAAAATCTTATTAAGTTTCTTGAATTTTTTTTTTTTATTATCTTTATACTATTACTTGTGTGACAAGTAGACTAACGACCCTTTGAGATGGTTTTATTTTGCATTTAGATTACAAAATACTATATCCGAGCTCTTTTACGTTGAAGAAATCTTTAAATTTAGTTATAGCAAAAAAAAATTTGATATTCAATTTTCATCATTGTGAGCCAAGGAAATTGAGATTGGCGTGGGAGAATTTGAGTATGGGATGAACCTTAGGCTCCAAATCATAAAAGCATCATATGAACTTGAAATTTGATAATGATAGTTTGGTCCGTCTAAAAAAAAAAGTATTAAAAGATGTAGCTCATCAGCTTATAATTCATCATCTACAAGCTACTACATATAAGAGAATCATTTTCTCAACATAGTTACTAAACTTTTCAACCATGCAAATACTAGATTGAAAATAGTTTAAATATTAGTAGTTACTAATTCTTATCAACATTTACTCACTTGGAAAATTCTAGTATATGTTGACGTATGTCATACATCAAGTTTTTTGAATATTTTAGACTGTTGGATTTAATTAAAAGTTGAATATATCTGACGGTCTGAAATATTCAATAATGGTAACCTGCTTACCCGTTAACCTGTATCAATTTTTTTTTTTTTTATGATTCCCAATTACATATTGAAAATAAAATTTAGAAAACCCTAAAGTAAAAAGGAGAAGAACTCCTTCGATTCTTCCATCTTCTTACACTTTCTTTGACTTTCAATCTGGGTCATCCATTTACTGAAACTGATGGATGAAGATCCCCCTTGGCACGCCTCCAGTAAAGGGAAGGAGAAGTAATTCCCTATTCCTTTTTCAATTAACCATAATTGTACTATAAGTGCTTCTGAACTCATTGCGGTTCTCCGCCTTTAGTGCTCTGTGCACGCTTTTCTTCTTCCGCTTTTTCTTTAATGTTGTAAGACTTTTGCTTACAGTTCTTTTGTTTTTACAGGGTCGCGGATCCTGTTTCCCCTACCCATCAAAAATTAAAATTATTTGAACGGGAAGAAAGAGGAATTAATGTGGATCTTTCGGCGCTGGAGAATGTGCACTCCGAATTCCGCTATTGTCTGGTGGCCGGGTACTGTTCTTTCTGAGCTACCTTATAACTATCGCTACTTCAAAACCATGGTGATCGATCTATGGCGGCATCCGAATGATTTAGTGATTCGTGATTGCAGGGACAATCGGTATCTCTTCCAGTTTACAAAAACGAACCATGGGCTTTTGACAGGAAGTTGATTGTGTTGGCTCAAGTTGGTGGTGCTTCTCCAATCTCTGATGTTGTTCTAAATTCAGTGGCCTTTTGGATTCGTGTGTATCACTTGCCACTTCTTAGTATATGTGATCGTTTGGGAAGATTAATTGGTAACCAGATCGGAGTCTGTCAAGAAGTGGACTGTGATGTTAATGGGGATTCTCTGGGTGATTACTTTCGCATCCGGGTTCGGTTTGATGTCACTCAATCTCTATGGCGGAGAATGTTAATTCATTTTAAAGATCAGAAGGATCGTTGGGTGGAATTTTCTTATGAACTTCTTCCAGATTTATGTTTCAAATGCGGCATGGTGGATCATTGGACTAGTGATTGTAATCTCCGTGGAGTTCCTTCTCCTGGTGAAGGGAAACCGTTTGGGCCTTGGCTGAAGGTTGAAATGGATCCTTTTCGTAGGCATCGCTATGGCGGATGGGGCATGAAAGGGAAAATTTTAGAAATAGTACATGAAGTTTAGCCCACTATGCATTTGTGTACAAGAAGTTACAAATTATGAACTTTGGTACACCAAATGTAACGTCCGACGCACTATATAGACACAACGTCATTAACACCGTTTACTCTAATGTCATTACTCATTTATCAGAGGGTAACTTAGTACTTTCACAAGTTTCCTCTCTCCTATTCCTTTTTTTTTTTTGTAGGTATTTCTCTCCGATTCTCTCTACACTCTCTCTTTTTCAAGTTTTCCACAAATCCACCCCTTTCTCTTCCTCCATGGCTGCGACCGGAAGCTTACCAAGCCGGAGATAGGCCACCTGCAGAAGGCAGGCGCCATGCCTCTCCGCCACCTTTAGAAGGCCCATGACTCTCACTCTCTATCAGACCCCGAAATTTCCAGAATGGAAAAGCCCCAAATCGAAGAATTCCCATAATTTCCGTCTCTGAAATTTCCCCGTCGTTATATAACCAAGAGCTAAGCTACAATTTTTACATGTCAAAATGCAAACTTACAATAGCAAAATCAACAAACATCAGTTCATCCACCTCAAAAATTACATCAAATTGACAGACTCAACAAGACCCGGATGGTAAAGTAAAAGTAAAGAACCCAAATCGAGTCTCACCAAATCGTTCCAAGAAAGTCTACAGGGAACCACATCAAGTCTCACTAGATGGGTAATGCGCTGCTATTTCGACCGTCATTACTTAGTTACGGTTTCGCTAGATGGGTAATGCGCCGCTAGATTTTGCCAGGAAAGTTTTGCCGCTATTCTATTAGATTTGTCTAAATTTGAACACAAGATTTCTCTAAATTCAAACACAAGAGAAACTAAGGATGGAAAGAAACTAAGAATTGCAGTGGAGAAGTGATAGGAGAGCGATGGTCAGGCCGCCATGGCTCTGATATACTAGAATTTCAACTATGGACGAAGAAGGAAGAAGAAAGAAAGAAGAAGGAAGGAGAAAGAAGAAAGGAAGAGAAAGGCAGATAGATCTGATCTTTTGAGAGGAAAAAAAAAAAACTATTTAACCATATTCTCTTATAAAGTTATAATAGAGGTCAAAAGTAGTAATGAAGGTTGTAATTTTGATAGTGCTTTAATATTCCAAGCCTAAGTCATATAAAATTGATGACGTAACGAATTATTGTAAAAAGTGGCAATCAAGTTGTAATTAGTGTTAATATTTCATTATAACAAGTTTGAGAGCCTTTTTACAAATAAAACAACGAATTGTGGTAAAAAGTGGTAATCTAGTTGTAATAAGTGTTAATACTTCACTATTATAAGTTTTCATAATCATTTTACTAATAAAACAACGAATGTGTTGCTATACTGGTAAAACTTCATATATTTAAGTAAATTTGTGGTGAGTTCTTTATGGTATAATAAGGTTGTCAATCTTGTAACTACTATCCTTTAGGAGTTATTTACTTATTTGACGATGTTTTTTTCCTGATTTACGACAATCGAGGTCCAAAGTAGTAACTAAGGTTGTATATATTTGTGGTAATTCTTCAATATTACAAGTTTGAAAACCATTTGATTGATGAGACAACGAATTGTTGTAGAAGTAGTAATCAAGCTCTTATTTGCTGTAATTTTTTATATTACAAGTCTGAGAACCATTTTACTACTTTGACAACAGATTGTTGTCAAAGTGGTAAAACTTTATGTATATATAGTAAATGAGGCGTGAGTCCTTAATTGTACATTAAAGTCCTCTATTTTGTAACTAATACTTTTCTTGTGTAAATCTTATCATCCATGAGATAATTACTCGTCTGACAGTGCATTTTACTATAAATTACAACAATCGAGGTGTAAAGTGGTAATTATGGTTGTATTTATGATAATTACTTGAAATATGATTCCATTTACAAAAAAGACGATCACTTTACCAATGTTACAACAAATGTTTTGTTTATATGGTAAACGATCATATTAGACCTAAAATTTCTCAAGTCCTTATTCTTGTAATCCAGTTGTTCTTTTTTATAATTAAAGACCTTTCTTTTGGAAATTATATCATCGATGAGATACTTTACAATAAACGACCACATTGGATGTATTTAGTAATAATTATAGTTGTAATAAAAGTAATTACTATATTTACGATCTTCATTACAAGTTTTTGAACGATTTACATATAAAACAATAAATGAGTACTTAGAACAGTAATTTTTTTTAAAAAAAGTACACATGTCAAATTATAAGTGGATAACTTGTTGACCTGTACAACAGGTTTCACTAATTAATTTAATTTAATATATATCTATTAAAAAGTTGATGCATGACAAACATCAACACACCTTAGACTTCCCCTACTCACTTAAGATGCATATTTTGATGGATTGTAACTAAGAGATAAATGAATATGACTATTTCCAATTTATATAAACAAAACTAGTTGTATCATTTATACTCACGCACTTATGCACAAATCATATGACCTTGAGCCACCTTATACAAGATAGATCAACTATTTTTCACACAACTTTCTTGGTCCGATTTCTCTCTCTTTACTTTTTTTTTAACAATGAAAATTTTCGTTAAACTATACAAAGGCAAGAGTCTCTCTTGTTTACCGGCTTTCCCTCTAGTTTCGTGATTAAGGCCTTTGACTTTTCGACAAGATAGAGTGGTTCGAAAGCTGATATGGAAGTGGTGGTGGTGTGGTGGCGGTGAACTGGTTGTGGTCTTTCTTCTTAAAACTCCAAAATGCAAAAGAAGTCTCTCTCTTTTACTTTGGCCTGGAGTTTTCATTTACCTTTTAGGTTGAACTCCTTCCAAGTTTCAATACGTTAATGCAACCATTTTACAGTTCTCTAGAAAAGTTTAGCATCTGATCCAGCCAAAAGATTAGTCCCTTCAAGATCCAACCCTAATTTATTCTCAAACCCTAGGAACACCCTACGTAGAGGCCAGAGGGGGCTACCACCATGGTTCTAAAAATCGGCCTGGGCGGCGTCTAGGCGCTAGGCACAGGTTGGCCGATCCGATTTTGGCCTGGGCGAATGGTTTGGGCGCTGGGCTCTCAAGCGGCCGCCTAGGCGGTCTAGGCGGAGGCTGGGCTGTCCTAGGCGTTGAGCGCTGGGAGCTTGGCTTTCTCAAATTCTCAGTCTTCTCGATCGTCGATGCAGCGGTAGAGCGGCAGTCAATGACTCTTTTCTGTCAATTGGCGCCAGACCCATGTTTATACGATGAGGATCGGCCTCTTCGGATCCCTCATGGGGTTGAAATTACTCACCTTTCTCTAGTTTTGATTTTCTGGTTTCGTCTGAAAAGTGCGATTAAGTGAAGACATGGAGCGAAGATGAAGAGAACCAAATAAACAATTGATGAAGAAAGTGTGATGTGTCACCTTCTCTATTTACCACCGTATGTAGACTTTAAGAGATAAGGCTAGACCCTTGAGTAGTTAAGAGTCATAAGACTTAAACTAATTGAGGTAACCAAGAATTTTAGACCAGCACGTTGCTAAAACAGAGGTGGTTGCATACGTTCTTAGATAAATTAATATTTATTATTTAATTAGAAGTGATACACTACTACAAATATGACATTTAATGACAATATTTAGATGACATTTACTCAAAAACGTCATTAATTAAATACCCTTTCTACGACGTTTTCTAATGGAAACGTCATGGATCAAAATTTCGTCTCAAGTTTATGACGTTTTCGAAATGTCATTGAAAGTCTTTATTTATATAATTAGTTAGTGAGGATGAGTAAAATGGTTGGTTACATATTTATTTATATAATTATATGTAATAAAAATATAGATAAAATTGAAAAAAACAAAACCGCCTAGTCCCCGCCTAGGCTCCCGCCTAGGCCCCTAGGCGCTAGGCCCCAGGTTACCGCCCAATTAGCGCCTAGCGTTTTTAAGAACCTTGGCTACCACAGGGCTGTCAACTGCCTGAAGAGGCGTACTAAACCCTAGCAATAGACCTAAAGCTTGAAGAGACTTGCTAAATACTAACAACAAGCACAATGCCTGGAGAGGCTTACTAATCCCTAACAACTAGGGATGACATAAAAACCCACGGGTATGGGTATCCACGGGTACCCGTTCAATTTAGGTAAAAAAATTCGGGTATTTATAGCAGTAAATTACCCATGGATAAATGGGTAATGGGTGTTGGATACCCGCTCAGATATGGGTATACCCGCGGGTACCCATACCCATATAACTTATTAAACTGTTTCCTTTCAAAAAACTTATTAAACTGTTTTTTCTTTTTATCAAAACTTATTAAGCTATATTCCTACAAAATTAAGTTTATGATTTAAAAAAAAAAAAGATGAAAAAAAGAAAAAAAAATGAAAAAGAAAAAAAAATTTTCACGTATCTCTATCAAGATGAAGATTCATCTCCTTTAATTTCAAAAATCTCAGATCTTCATCTTCTCAAATCCCAAATCTTCATTCCTTCCTCCTTTAATTTCGAAAATCCTAATCCCAGATCTTCATCTTCTCAAATCCCAAATCTCCATTCCTTCCTCCTTTAATTTGGAATAGAGCTCCAGATCTTCCTCCTACGTGCGCATCTTCTTCACGAACTCGGTGGCCACCGGTGAGGTGTATCCTCTAGAATCAAAGACGAGGATTTACGAGGAGTGCAGGACTGGTGATCTGTCAATGGGTTGATCAATAGCAAAACTGGTCAGCATTGAGCTTAGCGAGAGTCGTCTGATCAATCACACGTGATGAAGAATTGAAGGAATTGATTTCAGTATTCCCAGAATCCCAGCGCAAGACCCTTTTTGTTCTTTTCTTAGGGATGCTTTTCTTAGGGGAAAAAAAAATTAAAGAAAACAGATGGGTAGTCGGGTACCCATTTACCAGATGGGTGGGTATGGAAATACACGCGAAAAATAAGACTGGGTATGGGTATCATGGGTATTACTCATTTTGGTTTCTGGGTGCGTATATTACCCACGGGTATTACCCAATGGAAAAAATGCCAACTTGAAACAGGCCTAATGTTAGAGGCCCAAAGCCTAGATCCACCACTATGCGATCCCAAACGAGAAGTCACATGCATCGTCGCTGGCTACCTCAACCCAATCAGCTCCGCCATCAACAAAGCTTAGGGCCCTTGCATTTGAAATAAAGAACCATAAAGCCTGCATCGTTTGGCAGAAGCTCCACGACCACCATCACCTTAATCTAGCCAAAAAATTAATAATTATGATCTATCCAAGGTTAGCCCAATGAATGAAGAATGCCAGCACGATGCACCACCTCTCATCCCCGCTCCCAGAGAGACCCACATCCATGCTTAACGTCCCTCCATGGAGAAAGACGTAGAGGAGACTGAGTAGACAAAAGTCTACACATGCATGCTAGATGCCAAACGAAACCGCCATCACACTCACGAGAGGGCGAAAAAAGCCGGAGGCCATTCCAAAACCAACTTGCAGAGAAAACCTATACTTCTTTGTCAGGATTCCTTAATTGTTCATCTTGGTCTCATAATAGTACTTCCATAACACATCATGCTTTATACTATATAGAAGAATTTTCTTTTCTAATTTACTGCACAATTGAATAACAAACAATTACAACTATTTTTCAAACAATTACAGTTAAACAATAAATGTATTTGCTTCTCAGAAGTACACGTACATCCAACCCGTTAACATTTAATTTCAATAAAACCCATATTTATTCACAATATCAAGCTTCAATCAATTCATTTCCATTCCAAAATATACTGAATTTATACTCCAAAAAGATTAAACTTGACTTTCCATGTGGATTACAATGAAAGCAAGATGCAATTGTAAAGCAGATTTGTAATGAGTTGCATTTGCTTGATAGAGTGATTGTTGTCCGTTATCCTTGTAAACACGAAAATACTGCAACAAATGAAAGAAGGACACGTGTACAAAATAATATAATTTTTATTAAGAATTTGAGTGTGGGTTACAATCTCTGTAGATGTTCTTTCACAAGAATCTCCTCTGATTCGATCTTCGACGTTGATTTGATCCAAGGGTGGTGATCACTTGATCTTGAATCGAACGGTTGTAGTGTAAACTTCTTGTTATGTTGACGATTGACCAAGAGCTGTAGAGGCTTGATCTTGATCGGATTTAGGCCACGAGTGGTGTCACGTGGAGAGCGTTCTTCGGCTTTGATAGGGGATGAACCGGTACGTGTGTTTGGTGCTTGTTGATTCTCCACGAGCTTGATGAAGAACTTATAGAGGATTTACTTTGTTGACGACTTGTAGGAGGCGGTTGATCAAGGGATGCAGATGCTTGCTCTTGATCGGATTTGAACCACGAGCGATGTCACGTGGTGAGTGTTCTTTAGCTTTAATGGTGGATGAATCGGCACGTGTGCTTAGTGCTTGTTGATTCTCCACGAGCTTGATGAAGAACTTGGCAAAAGTTTTGCTTTGTTGACGACTTGAAGGCGATGGATGATCAAGGGTTGAAGAGGCTTGATCTTGATCAGACCTGAACCACGAGAGGTGTCACGTGGCGAGTATGGCTTTGATGGCGGATGAATCGGCACGTTTGCTTGGTGCTTGTTGATTTTCCGCGAGTTTGACGACTTCTGAGCTTGCAAGTGATTTCCTTTGTTTGTCTGAAGTCGGTGAGGTAAAGAGACCGGCTATTTGGCAGCTTGATGGTTCTTCACGAGTTTGGGAGACTTCTGAGCTTTGAAGAGGTTTCTTCCGTCTGCTTGCGTCTGTCTGTCGTCCTCGTTTGTCCTCTCATCTTGATTTGAGAGGGGGTATTTATAGTGTTGTTGCCTCCCTCAATTTGGAATGCATTGATGACATAACATTAATCACATTCCGTAAATATGTAATTAAATCAATCAGTTTAAATTCGTTGATTTAATTACCTTTTATTTAAGGAATATGCCAATCAAATATGATTTGATTTAATGCTTGATTTCAATCAGAATTAAACAATTTAATTTGATTGATATTTGAATTTAATACTTGATTTCAATCAGAATTAAACAATTTAATCTGATCGATATTTGTATTTAATACTTGATTTCAATCATAATTAAACAATTTAATACGATCGATATTTGAATTTAATACTTGATTTCAATCAGAATTAAACAATTTAATCTGATTGATATTTGAATTTAATACTTGATTTCAATCAGAATTAAACAATTTAATCTAATTAATATTTGTATTTGATGCTTGATTTTCATTGAGATCAATCAGTTTAATACGATTGATCCGCTTTAAATGCTTAACTCGAGCAATAATCAATCAGCGATAAATTGACGCTTCCACAATTGATGCTTCCGCGTCATTCAATCAATGGATCACTCGTGTTTTAACATGTGTCATCCTCAAAACTCACATAATTTTAGTGATGTACGAGCCACGTGCACCTTTTATAGGACCCATGTGCCAACTAAGCTTGTTTAGCCAAAATTTCAAAGATTGACCGATTTATTTAATGAATTTTATTTTCATTAAATTTCTTGTGTCTACAATCCTATTCAAGTACATGTTAGACTCTAGCCTGTTCTAACAACTATTGAATATAATGATATCAATATCCTTAAAAAAAAAATTAAAAAAAAAATCCCAAACCTCTCTCAAGGGTTACTAAAGCATTGCTCTCATAATTGCCCATTGCATATTTAATTCGTCATTTCAACAATTAATGCGTAATTGTCATTTTCCCATCTTCATTCTAATTTAAAAGGAATATAAAACCTGAAAATTCATTTATGTATCAACAATACAAGTGAACCAACACCTATTAGACAATCTCAGCCTTTACTATTTGTAATCATCATTTTCTTTTTCTTTTTTAACAACAGAAAGTATACAAAAAAATTCTTCTATGCATCGGTAATACAAGTGAACCAGTACCTATTAGACAATCTTGGCCTTTATTTAATATTTGTAATCATCTTTTCTTTTAATAACACAAAAATGCAATTAATGTTATCCAGTTGTTCATTCATTTTTTTTTTTTCCGATAGGTGTCCATTCATACTGGTGTAATCTGGACCTGGGCTCCTATTGGTTTGGGCTTTTCAAGATGGGCCTTTGATTGGGTTCTGTCTTCTCTTTGGATTCGTATTTGGGATCCAGGCGACTTCTTACAGATTTCTCTTTCTGCTATACTCTGGATTTGGAATTTTGGCTACCTAGGTAGAAGATTGCTCTCTACTCGACGTATTAATTTGTGTGGAGTGGGTAAGGTCGGTCACACTACCGGCGGTTACCTTGATAGAAGGTTACCCTCTATTCAACGTATTTATATGCGTGGAAGTATGGTCGGCCATACTATTGGAACCGTTTTACATCGCCCGGACTCTGTCTTGGGCGTCATCAAATGCTTAATTGCATCCCTTCGTACCTTTGTTCGGTTTTATTTCCGTTGCTTTATGGTATCTAGTATTTCCCTTATTCGTTTATATTTTGATGTAGTTTCTACATCTTTAGGTTGTAATTTTTCTTATGTTTATTATTAATAAAATGGTTGACTATTATTCTAAAAAAAAAAAAAAAAATTATTGGTGTAAGTGCATGTCGGTACTATTTTCTATAAAGTCTCCATTAACCAAATCAAGAAAAACCCAACCCACCCAAGACCTTACTATTCCAAGCATTCTTCACAAACCCTATAAAGTAACGTAATGAATAAATATTCTTAAATTTGTTTTTCAGACAAACAAAATGAAGAAACAATTAAGAAGTTCCTTCTGTAGTTCTGTTCCTACCAATCTCAACTGCTCCTACCAATCTCAACACTAAAGCAATTAAACCACAATTAATCAAACTAGATGGAAGAAGCAAACTCTTAGATTAGTAACAGGAAACATCAGAATGCCTATTTTTGTATAGCAAACCCATTTTTGTCACTTTAATTTATCTATTTATTTATTTTTGGTATAACTAATGACGCATGGTAGTTACTCAGTACTCTCTGTAAAACCAAAACGTGGATGCTTTATCTAATCGCCACGCATTCTTGACTCTGACCCAAAGCTACAAAACGTGTTGGACTCCAGCCTCAGCTATCTTAAACAAAAGGCAATTAGTTCCCTCAAGTCAAGTAGTACTGCAAATCCAGGCACCATGGACGACAGGACTGATAGAAAGCAAGCAGAGATTTCTGGTATGTCTCGCATGAAGACGGAATGCATAGCCTTCACAGTTTCGTTGCAAGAGGGTTTTCGCTATGTCAAGGCCTTCTTTGTTGGTCAGGTAACCCCCATTTCGTAGCTTTCCTGTTTTTCTTGGTTAATAACATTCTTTTTCTTTCTTTTGGGTCGAATAACGTTCTCAATCTTTCTTTCATGAAGTTATAGCTGCCCACTTAGACCATGCAACTTGAGGAAGAAAAAAACAAAAAGCAGAGAGATAAAATACTTGACTATTAGGAGTTTTAGGACCCAATGAAAAATGGGTGCTGATGGATTAATTGATTGGGTGGGAATATTTTCTATGTGAATCTGTAGGGAAGCATTTCACTTTGAAATCTTCTAAGATTATGAGGTCTTCATTTCTTTAAAGACTAAGTTAAATAATTGGATCTGTGGCGCAATGGTAGCGCGTCTGACTCCAGATCAGAAGGTTGCGTGTTCGATTCACGTCAGGTTCAATCCTTTTCTTTCGAAGTTACATTTTGATGTATGTTGGGTCTCTTTATGTTAGGCATGTGTTTTGATGATGTACTTGATCTCTAAATGTTAGGCATGTTCTCTGTGTTACATTGTTAATATCATTGTTTTTGGAAGCAGGTTCTCTCTATGTTAGGCATGTCTTCTGGGTTACATTGTAAATTTGGTTATTTCTGGAAGCAGGTTCTCTATTTGTTAGGCATGTTTTTCTGGGTTACATTGTTGATTTGGTCATTTTTGGAAGCAGGCCAAAAAGTTGACGGCAAGAAATGAGAAAGAAGCAGCAGAAGCAGACCTAGTAACTGCCAAAATGCAAGTTGAAGCTACTGATGCAGCCGAGGATACCAAAAACAGACTCAACAAATCAGTGTAATTCTCATTTCTCAAACACCCTGAAGCCTTCTATTGCAGTACACATTTTAATGACATTTATATTTTAAAGTTCAATGTTCTCTTTCATCTGGTTTATTACTATAATGTATATAATAGCGCATGGGTAGAAATAGAATAATCTATTTTCACACACGTCAATGTGAATTTTCACGGGTAGAATACATAAACCAACTGCTTATGGTGTTACAATGTTAAAATTTATCCTATTATTCTTAGAGAACAAATAGCTCAGGTAGAAATAGAAGTTGATGGACCTTCTAAACGGATATAGTCATACATGAGTCCCTGGAAAGGGCTGGTGCTCATTGCTTGGGTTAGAAACACTATGTTGTCTCCTTCCACAAGCAATGTGCCAGGTACGTCTATTGTATACAGCCAGTAGAGACCATGAATTCCATGTCTGCAAATTGTGTTGTCGTGTCCGATCACACCGGTCGTAAACACAGGTGAATCTGTCTTGGAATCATTTACGCGAATCTTTAATTGAAAAAGAAAGATAAATTCAGATTAGAGCTTTAATAAGTAAGCATAAACTCCCAGCCACTTATTGTGGCCGGTTACGTAATGTGGCCTGAAAATATGGTGCCTCTAGAATTACGCACCTGTAGTTCTGCAACGTTTGCAGTAGCAAGGGCAATTCGAAGTGTGTATGTTTTGGTCTGACTGACATTGTCAAGTCGAAACTTTATTTGCCACGTAGTGCCTTGATACTTGCCATCATCCTTCTTCCTGTTTCTCAGAACAACTTGAAGTTAAGGCCATGAATGTTACAAGTTTATCAACTGACACCAAAACTTTCAAATACAAATGATGAAACTTTGACATAGTAACGACGAAGTCGGAAGAACTTGACCTGGTAACGTGAGCAAAGAACCAGTCTCTAGTATAATCACTAACACCAACTGTAAACACTAAATCCTCCTCAGGATATAAGTCTGCATATCTTTCCCATAAACCATACTGCCTAAACCTGCAATTGTAAGGAAATGAGAAGACTGGTGTGTTAACTCTGTATAAATGATTCCGTAGAGTTCATAAATATAATGGAGTTTGAGCTAACCTGTCAGGATGGTTGACATATAGCTTATTGATATACTTTGGATTAGGATCTGGGACATAAAATTCAGCAGCAGAACGATCAGGGATGCCAATTTCCCACAATGTTGGTCCACTCCTTGGTGGTTCATATACAGTATCACCAATGTCAATATCACAACCTGCTCAATACATAAGGTATTGATCAGACTAGTTGCGATTCAACTCAATATTAGTTCTTCTATTTGTTTGGAAAAGAAACGAGAGACATTACGATTAGAAAGTCCTTTAATAAGTTCCAGGAAAGAAAAGTACAAGTAGATTAATAAGTTCCAGGAAAGAAAAGTACAAGTAGATTTAAGAGAATTAAACCTGCGGTTACGTTAATGGTTTCATCATATCGATAATCTCCTATAAATCCAGGAACCCATGCATAAAGATTGTAGTTGCCCTCACGTATATCATTTATTGAGTAATAACCATTCTGATCAGCCCTAGTCCAGAACTGGTAGCCCTAATTGAAAGGAAAATGAGAATTGTCAAGCATAGTACTGATTTGTTTGAGAGAAAACGGGATTATAAGTCAGGCTAGTCATACTTGCAATCAATAATCAGTACCATGCCATAAGTCATGTAATATAGTAGTACAGTGTCTTTGAAGTTTCCCATGGATTTGTTAATTTCACTGATTGATGTGGCAAACTAATAAACTTATATGCCATATATGACACAAGAACTCATCAAGGATCCAAAATCACCATCAAATTAATCTTAGTTATGAGGAGATCATGCAGTAGGAAAAGACCAGTTTTGATCAGTACATAATTCGGCAAATGCTGAACACCATGTCATTGCACTAAAATCCGGGGCACATTGGTTGGTTTGCATGGCACAGAAACATTACGTACATTGTTCCATAAGTAGATGAAAATAAAGCTCCATAAGTAGATGAAAATAAAGCAGCTTATAACACGTTCACTAGGCAGGGGTTGAATGTGAACCTCATGGATGCAGGTAAGTCCTTCATGTCAATAAGGGAATATATGGAGTTGTAGAAATATTACTTAGATTCGTCCTATTTGGTCTGTAAATCTAAGAACAAAATTCTTAAGCCAATAGGCTCAGCAACTGCATGTTTGGCAAACCCTATTGATACCTCCGCATCTTTCCATATGTGTCTGCATATATGAAACATTTCACCTCCTCTTACCTCATCGCCCATGTAGTGCACAATAGATACCAGTGCCACACACTTGCTCAGAGGTTGAGACGGGATCATCAAAATAGTACTAATCTGACGGTATATCCTTTTATGTATGATACTAATACACAGACTACACATATACAAATTAAATATATGTGTCATCATTTCTAGTTTCCAAGTTCCAACAAATAGAAAAACCAAACTTCTCACCTGTAGAGCATATATAGACAATTTGAGATATTAATTGGAAGAGATTATATGGCGAAAAATAACTGACATTTATATTTTACTTGAGCTATAGTAATGTCTGATTGTCTACAAACTTGCTACTTACATTTAATAAGATGCTTGAAACATACTAATCAGTTCAACCGATTTTTTCCTGAAATTTTGATCCTGAAGATTCTGTTAATTCAATGTGTAGACTATTATGTCTAAATGGAGTTCAATGAATAAATTTGGAACAATATTTGTGCGAAACAATCACCAAATTATCATAGCCAAGTAACTCAATATGATACTAGTGTGTTATCAACTTGTTTCCTTTTCTCTAGTCATCCCTTCTTCTTCTTTTCCTAATTTGTTTGTGTGAATGAAGAGCGGCAGTGTTTGTAAACATATCAACTGTAAAACTCTATACTAACAGGATCGACCTCCTTCGGTTTAAAGATATTCCGTATTGTTTGTAAATTTGTAGTCTTTATCTAGTTTTTGAGTTGGAAAATTCAATACTAATTAGGTTCGACAACCTGCTTCGGTCTAAAGATGTGTGTGATTCCCCATTGTTGTTATACAACCTTGATGATTATTATGAACCTGCTGCAGTTTAAGCATGTCTGCATTTGATTCTTAATTTTTCATGTATACGACTTCATTGACTATCTAAATAAATGGGAACATCACAATTATGAAGCTATTATATGTATATCAATCAAGGCAATAAGAATCTCATCTTTCAAGTGTGTTATCACCTTGCAATCTCTCTGCCATGATCCAGCGTCTCCCGGAGGTGCCAAGCCCACATAAGCACCGTTGGCGAGTATATAAGTATCGCTTACGTACCTGCCAGGCATAGAATTCAGTAGCACTTCAAACAAGTTTTATCAATTAATGCAAACTTTTAAATGATATCAATTATCAAGAAGAAATAATAGATATACACACACACACACACGTCTATTCTGATTCATAAGCTTTGGCGTATTATTAATTATGAAGCCAGCTAGTTTAGTAATATAGGAGCTCTCTATAATCCACACAACCGATTATTTACATTCCTCTTTGCAGGTCATCATAGCCAAAATCCGGTGCATGATTGACTATTAATATAGCAATCATTGGTTTCTCGAAAGATTGTGTTCATCCATTTGTTCCAATTGTTTGATCCGAGTTGGATGAATAAACCATCTTGAATTTGCTTGAATTCTTCATTGATGATATTCGAAGAATGGCTGAACGATGATTCGGTAAAAATAATACACCCTATCAACGATTAGGGAAATTCTAGTGTACTTGTGGGTATCTCATATCCACATTTACAAAACTGACAACAAATTTGTTGTCAGAGTGGTAATGTTGAGTCCTATTTTGTGTAATCTTAGTTCTAATAATAGTAATTACACCTCTTACGACATTGTTACAAGCTTTTGAACAAATTCGTTGTCAATGTTGTAATTTTTGTTTAACTATATGTAAATAGTGTAAATGAATATGGTAACTTTTGTTCTCAATGTTGTAATTTTAGTTCAAATAATTGTAATTTTTTGTTCAAATAGTTTTAAATGAGTGTATGAGATACCCACAAGTACCATAGCTTGTCTCCAAGGATTAATGGGAAGGAAAAGTGATTTAGTTAAGTACCTATCTTGAACGCGTATTCTGCCACTAAGATTACCCCGTTGTTCTGATGGTGGAAAGTCATGAGATGCTGGAAACTCGTATGGCCAACTTTCTACTTCTGTCATCATCTAAAGTAAAGGTCCAAATTACAAACTTAACAACAAGAATGAGAAGCATATAGTTTCCATAAGTTAATAATCTTTGTCTAATGACGTTGATTCAGAAAAATTTATGAACATTTGAACCTGTGCCTTTGCATTCTCCCAGAGTGGCAACGAGTCTTTTGCATCCGGCGCCGAATTAAGATAGATAAAAATAGGGCCAAACACCTTCTTCCAAGGCTCATCTGGTTTGAGCTTTAGCACAAGGTCCTCTCCTGAATAGTGAGCACTGAGAAACATCTGAATATAGTAGCATTTTATCAATATATAAAAAATCAGGGTTGCTTATTCATTCAAGACTCTTTAACAGGCCAGATACTGAAATGCAGGCATAATTAGAATTAAAGCAAACCTTACTCAAACACTTTTATTAGGAAAACAAAACTATTTCCATTGATCAATATTCAAGGAGTACGTTCTCTAGTAGTTGAAGATGTACATTATAGATTCAATTCAAACGCTCCATGTAGTTGTGGACCAGTTCTCTATCAAACGCACTGGGTGTAGAAGAACTTACTGCAAGACAAGTTGGGCCAACATGGGAGGTGAGGTTCTGTTTAAGAGGTCCACCAGATCGGAACTCATTGCTGGGTGTTATTTGCCAGAACCCGACGGGTGGATCCATGCATATCCAACCATGCACTTGCAGATTCTGGTTCTCGCAGGAGTACTCATATTTGTCATCGACCTACAATTGTATAATGGAATTGGAATTTACAATTTACATCGAGTGTGTGTATTGCAGCAGAATAGATCTCGTGAGCTATTTTATATACAATTTTTACTTCACCGGCCGATTCACCCACCCCACAAGGCTTAGCTCTTTGAGTGCGTGTGTGTTTTGAGTGTAATTGTTTTTGAGCTTCTTGATGATTTGTTCTCTCAAGGTCCACGGCGGTGACCTCGAGTGTTGTGACTGTTTTCGAGTTGGGGGTTGATTTTGTGTGTGAAGAATCCACCACCCCATTCTCGTCAGCTAACTAAGCCAGGGTGGAGATCAATCAAATCCTAACTGTGCTTAACCATAGAACTCGAACCCTAGTAGGGTAGTATACATGAGTGGCTCTTGGAGGAACGCTGATCGAAATATATAGGATTAAATACTCGTTACTCCTTATACTTTTGCATGAAAAACAGTTTAGTCTAAATTTTTTTAAATTAAACAGTTTAGTCCTTATTCTTTCTAATTCTCACACAACAGGTCCTAAAATGACTATTATACCCCTCACTTTTTTTTTTCTCTCTCTCTCTATATATATATATATATACACACACACACACACACACATATATATATATATATATGTGTGTGTGTGTGTGTGTGTGTGTGTGTGTGTGTGTATATATAGAGAGATATATATATAGAGAGAGAGGCAGAAAAAATAAAAAAAATAAAAAGAGAGAAAAATAAAAAAATAAAAAGTGAGGGGTATAATAGTCATTTTAGGACATGTTGTGTGAGAATTAGAAAGAATAAAGACTAAACTGTTTAATTTTAAAATTTTGGACTAAACTGTTTTTCATGCAAAAGTATGAGGAGTAACGAGTATTTAGTCCAAATATATATATACGTTCTCCTAGCTTGCTATGTACTTGTACTGTAAGTTTAAATGGATATTATTTTTCATCCTAAACTTATAATTGTAATTTACTAGAATAACATACGGTAGGCATGCATGTATAAGTTTAGCCAGCTTGTCAATTCTAAGCAAAGTTTTATTATGCACCTCTCCCTTAAATTCTGGCTCTATGGGATTGACAAGAAGAACTGCCTCTGGAAAATCTAAAGCTTTGCTTCTGTCTGGTAATCGGTCATCCGGAAGTGGCATGTATCTTTGCCTGTCATCCGCTATGGCCATGTACCGAAACCTGCATGATACATATTCACTCATACATGACATAATTGATTTATCTCTTCATGAATATGTATGAGTATTGTTTCATCTAATTAGAGGATTAGGCGATTATTTACTCCTTAGAAAAGGTCAATTAATATTAGCTAGGGTCGAATGTATATAGCGACCTACTTTTCTTGACTGAGCTTGAATGTAATCCTGGTCTGGGGAAGGTTAAAAGGAGGCCATTCTTTCAAGTGCTCATAGATGGCATACGAGTAGAAGCCCGACGAATTACGAAGCATTATAAACCTGAAAATATATATGATCATATTTATCAATAATTATCATTCATATATATAAAATACGATCGATCGACATAAGACGTCGAGATACTTAACAAAGACTATATGGGCATTAATCATACCTTTTGTCTATATTTAGCGGGACATGCTTGTTCTTATGGTTCCAGTTCCTTGTGAATGATATCTCTACCTGTTCCTCGTTTTCCACTATGACGGTGAACTTTGTTCCTTTAATTCTGTAAATAGATAAAACAATTAAGCAAAATATACTCTAAGATATAAAACTGATAAATGTATTAGTCCCGTGTAAAATGAATGCCCTGCTAAAATGCCGGACGTCTAAAGAGCAAAACTTCGGTACAGGGCTGCCCTACGTAGGACTAAGCAAGTAAGCAATGAAGTTATTCACTCCTTTTGCATCATAAATACCCAAACTCCCATACCCACCCTCTGCAAATCCATTTCATTGGCCAACGCCTAGGTAGAGCAGCCCTAGCTATCCATAGTTTTGCTCCCGTCCAAATAATGTTCCTCAATTGTTCAAACAGTGCACTCATTTTGCAAAGTTTGCTTGTCAATATATTCTCCATATATACAAAAGAGAAGAGAATGATTTAGATTAACGTGGAGTAGTAGTGTAGCTCGTACACATCAAATGTTCCGGTTATTCCGACACTTCCTGCTTCACTCCAAACAAGGTCCCAATACCTTCAATTAATGTTCAAATTTGTATAAAGACATAAATGAAGAAGATAAGAATGGTAAGTAGCCACATGGTGAAGTAGAAGCAGTACCCTCTATTAGTTTCTGTATTCTGAACTTCAAGCAAATTGTTGATGCCATTATATTGTATTCCAGTTACAATTCCACCTGGTTTTGATAGTGTAACTTGGAGTATGCCGTTATCCATTATAACCTGCAGTTTGTGCATATATCATTACGAGAGAAGTCGCCCTCTTTTCCCATATTATTTTGGCAAATATATATAAAACCATAATCTCTAGAGGTAATAATGAAAAAGAAAAAAGAACGAAAAAAATTGACACATGAGATTGCAGTAGATAAGATTGATGGCGGTACTGTATGTTACTCTAAGCAAAGAGTCTCCAGTGAGGACGTTGAATTAAGAACTACTCCATGAGAACATTAGAGCAAAAATAATAAAGAATTTCATGAGAACTTTCAAACTAATGGTTGGATGAGCAGTCCAAATTTTAGTTGAATAATATTTATTTAACACACAAGTTATCCATTAGTTAATTTAAAAGTCCTCATGAAATCTTATTTTAAAGGTCCTCAGTGGAGCCTCACTCTTGAGTTGAATATATAAATAAAGAGGAGTGAAATTCATACTTCCCATTTTACAATTCATACTACATGTTTCCTTTTTTAGTAACTTAAATTTTGTCTTTATTAACTTAAATTTTATCTTTTTATGAGAATTTTGACTAAAGAATGAAAGTGGGAGTGTGGATTTCACTTCTCTAAATAAATTATCCTAAAAACAACCCGAGACATCAACTATTTTCCTAAGAAAAAAAGAAAACTATTAACATCATAGAAATTTTGTTGTATGTCCATTCTCCATGCCTATAGCTAGGTTATGACTTATGACTAAGAACTGAATAAAAGTACCATGATGGCAATTAGACTAGTTTTGTGTGATATCATAACTTAAGAAAGTATCAGATTTTGTATCTAATCCAATGGAAACCAAAACTATTAATTCACTTCACTCTATCTGTAAATATATAAGATATTGGAACAAACTAAAATTTTCGTGTTATTACCCACAAGACCAGCACTAACATTATATTGATATATAGGCGGAGCACTCAATGTTCTCATTAGAAGTAATTAAGTCTTTTGAATCATAGACATTAGTTTTCTTTTCCTAAACATCGTCGGCATCAGCAATGTCGTTAGCCTAGTCGACCAATTGAAGTTAGTAACAAATTCCAAAGAGAAGCCAAGATGAAATAGGCCAGTGGAGCCATTAAGTGACATGTGACATGTGTGTCTAGCGTGGCATTCTGGGAGACCTCTCTCTTAAACTTATAGTGGATCGTTGATTTCCAAAAATCCTGTCTTCTCCAATGACCGAAGGAAGGAAGGATAACATGCCATATGGACATGACATCACAATAGCTATAGAAGCCGAGTTGACAGGTACCTGAGCGATCTTGGCAGTGATTCTCACTAAAACAATAAGATATTTGTTCCTAATTCAAAGGGATACGGAGGACTCAACTTTGAGGAATCGTTGATGGGTCATCTGTGAAGAATAATAGGGGTATAAATATCCAAATTTCCTAATGTGCAAAGAGAAATTCGAGTATCACTAGATTGAGCCTTTTTTATTTATTTGGTATTATGTTTCGATTGATATTTGAGTTGTTCTTGGGATTGGTTTTTTTCGAGTATCACTAACAAATGTCGAAAACTTTGGTTACTTTTTGGTAAAGATAGAAAAATGCTTAACTAAGTGCACAATTGAAAATTCAACCACCACACATCTAACTTTTAGATGTGAACGTATGAGAGCCAACATACAATTTATATTCTTAAAAATAAAAGTATAGCATATTGTTTTTTAAAAGGATGTTTAACATGTCAATCGAGCCCAGTACCATTTGGTCTAGTGGCATAGTCTCCCCTTCGTAAGTGGGAGGTTGTGAGTTCGACTCACGAAAGACTAATTGTAGCATATAAGTTGTTTATCTGAT
Organism: Rosa rugosa; assembly: GCF_958449725.1. Classification (NCBI taxonomy): domain Eukaryota; kingdom Viridiplantae; phylum Streptophyta; class Magnoliopsida; order Rosales; family Rosaceae; genus Rosa; species Rosa rugosa. The sequence goes on from NC_084823.1 coordinate 11,305,598, forward strand.
CAAAAAAAAAAAACATGTCAACCGAGACTCCGAGAGCGGATTCTCTTGAAATTTCTAGCGCCGCCTTTGGGCTGCTTCCAAGGAGGTTCTCATCGCCTCCACATCCCTATTCGTTGGTAGATCAGTTCAATCCTTGTTGGACGGTGTGGTGGTTGCGTGTTACTTGGCAGTAGTAGGATGGTTCAGCCTTGGGCTCCATGGCAAATTGTGTTTTCTACGCTGAAAATTTTAAATCGGAAGGAATCGGGCTTGGTTGACCTTCATTAGCTGGGTTCTGATTGCTCTAATCTTGCTACTACTAGCGGTAATGTTGGATGGCCGCAGCTTTGCGACTCTACAAGCTGTTTGTCGACATCAGGCTGGTTTCAGCCTTGGCCAGGATTGCAGTTGCCAGAGTTGCAAATGATGCCAAAAAAGATGGTTGCTAATAGTTGCGTAGGTGCCAGGGGCCTGGGTGTCCAAATCAATGTGGTCGGTGGTATTGCAACTCTCTAGATATCGGGATGTTACGGCCAACAAAGCCAAAGCCAAGAGCAAAGCATTTCACTTTGCTGGCGACTTCAATGTCGCCATTACCCTCTTCACTGAGGTGATTGACACTACTACTATTTGGGCACCGCCAGGCACAGCCTCAGACATCCCTACGACACCGGTTCGGCTTCCAAGGGAGGCCTCGAGATTGATCCAAAGAGATTCTACATGGATTTGGCTGAATGTCAGTCCACATCGGCCCGAGTTGCCCGAGTCCGATCTTGGCCGCCATCGCATCAGCACTCCCATGGCGCCAGTTTGGTCGATGATACAGTCAGTTTTGTTTGGGCCTATTGAGCTAGTTTGCTATCTTTGGCGCTAGAATGGGGCCTTCGGGCATTATCTTCGGCCTCACAGGAAGTGGGTTAACTCTTTAGAGCTAGGTTTTATTTAAGTTTGTTTACCTTTGCCTATTATTATGCACTACTAGTTCATAGTTGGAATGAGTTTGCTTTGTTTAAGTGAGCATGACATGTCAAATAGGACCATTCATCTTATGTATCACTGTGGTGTGTTTATCACAACTTCTTGTCTATCTATAGATGGTAGCGGAAGAATATGTAATTGTCATTCTGGCATTACCTTTATATTAATGATAAACTCTATGATAGTTTATTAAAAAAAAAAAAGGATAGTGTTTAAGAATATCTCTATTTGTGTTTGGCCCAAACTCTAGGTTACTTGACCTAGTAGTAATAGGGTTAAATTAGAATGATCTAGATTCCTATTCAATGTACGATTACTTTCCTTGTACGATTGAGATTCTATGTATTGTAATCCTCTATATAAAGAGGCCCCTATTATCAATGAGAATACACAACAATTTCCTCTCAATTTCAGTTTCTCTACAACACGTTATCAGCACGAGCCCTAACCCTGAAATCCTAAATTCGTAGCCTTCAAATCCCATAAACCATCGCCGCCCACCTTGAAGATCTCAACTCCAGGAGTCCAGAACCGGCGGCCCCACCCCCAGAACCGGCCGGAAAATATCCGAACCGGCCACCGGAATCTTCATGACCTGAACCGACAGAAAACAAAAAACAAAAAAAAAAAAGGAGGAAGCCACAGCCCAATTCCATCTGCTGCAGCCCAAGTCTACTTGCTGCAGCCCAAAACTTGAGCCCACTTGCAGTAGGCTCCAAGCCGCCAAGCCAAGCCGCCAAGCCAAGCCACCTAGCCGCCAAACTGATCTGCCACATCAGCAACGTGCCACGTCAGCACATCGGTCAACGATCAGTCAACGCTGGTCAACCCACCGGTCAAAGACCGATCAACACTTTTCCGGCCACTTTCCGACGATTTTTCCGGCCACTTTCTGCAGTTTCCGGTGACTTTTTCCGGCCACTTTCCGGTCAGCTACAGTAACTTCCGGTCAGCTACAGTATTTTTCGGACAACATTTTTCCCGCCATCTTTTAAGGTAAACTTTTCTAAAAGTTCCCGTTTTTGAAGTTTTTATTACTTTTCTTCTTCTTTTCTCGGGGACTTGCAACCTCCCTTCTTCTACCCTCCTTTCTTCTTCATAGGGGAGACCAATAGCCGAACTGTGGGGGTTCGTGCTCACTCCAAGCTTGGAGCTTGTTGAGATCTCCAAACTTAGAGTTTGTAGAGAATCTATGATCGACCACTTACATCATTGTTTCGATCTAATCCAATCCCTCTTGGAATCGAATTTCTTGGAAGCGACTACGCTCGGAAATTCCTAATTTCTTGAAAGCGACTACGCTCAGAAATTTTATATGTTTTCGTGGTAGCTTTTTCCGCTCCGAAACTAACCCTAATTTCTTGTTCTCTTTCAGGATGAGTAACCTGAACAAATTGGACTTTGCTCCATTGGGAACAACTGGCTCTGGATATCACAGGTGGGTTCGTGATGTCCGCCAGCATCTCAAGGCCAATGGAATCCTGGATACGATTCTCAAGCCTAGCCAGGACGTGCTAACTGTTGAGCAAGCTCAAGCTTTGGAAGCAAATAGAGCAGCCTTCGAGGCAAATAAGGCGAAAGCCATCATCCTAATGACTCGTCATATGGATGATTCGCTCCAGTACGAGTGTATGAATGAAGAAGACCCCAGAAAGCTGTGGGCCTCACTCGAAGAAAGATTTGGCAACGTCCGTGACTCCCTGCTTCCTGACCTAGAAGTGAGATGGCATAGCCTCCGCTTCTGTGATTTCAAGTCAGTTCTTGACTACAACTCGGAAGCACTTCGCATTAAATCCTTAATGGAATTCTGTGGTAAAGAGATCACAAATGCGATGTTGATTGAGAAGACTCTCTCTACTTTCCCCGTCTCTGCATTGATGGTTGCTAAGAACTATCGAATCGATGTTAATGCAAGACGAATCACAAGGTTTCATGAGCTCATTGGAGCTATGAATGTCGCTAAAAAGCATGACAACATCCTTGTGAAGAACTATAATTCGAGATCCGTGGGAACAGAGCATATTCCGGAATCCAATTATAGTCGCGCCCTAAAGAGAGGGCGCCAAGAGCGAAACCCTAATATTAGGGATACTTCTGGACGTTCTGGTCCATATAATCGCTCTACTTGGGAAGGTAACCGCCAAAATAGGCGAACACGAAACCGAAGAGGTAAACGTGGAAAGAGAGAGGGAGGCAACGCCTCTGGCCATGTTGGTGGCTCCACCAACACTAAGAGCCATCTAAATGACGCTTTCAAAGCGCCTCAATCAATGGAGTTTGAGCAAAGAGATGTATGTTCCCGATGTGGAGTGTCTGATCATTGGGCACACAATTGTAGAGCTCGTGAAGAAATTGTCACCGCCTACAAAGCATATTGTGAAGCAAGAGAAGCTCACTATGTGGAACAAGAAGATCAAGAAGATGATCTAGAGTAAAGGGTTGAAGACTACAAATTTGGCTGGGATCAATAGATCGCCAATTCTGTTTAAGCCTTTATTTTTCAAGAGATGTAGGCAATTGCCATATCATTTTTGTAGTAGATGCCAATGTTTTTGTCTTTCTTCAAAGTAGGCGTACTTAACGTAAATGTGATGTCTAGGAAGGTTTTGAGATTAGTGGTACTTAAGCGAGCCTTGCTCCACCGACATCTCTCTACTCACCTGGTCACATTTATTTTGGAATTACCGAAAGAAGTTAGACGACTACCATTGTTTTGCATTAGCTAGCATTTGGATTAGATTCTCCTAATGATTAAGGGACAATGATGTACTCCGTTGGCTTATGAATAAAATTTTGAGTTCTTTTCATTATGACTCCATTTTGATTCATGAGCATGCTACCTTGTGACTACGATGGCTGGGCCATCAGTATTAATTCAAGGACATGGAATAGCCCAAGTCTCTTTGCCAAATGGCACCTTGATTAATGTCACAGAAACTCTCTACGCTCCTAGGGCAACTCGCACCTAAGGATAGCCAACGGATTCCATGCGAAAACGCATATAGAGAACGGAAATGAGTTCCTTTGCAATACCTCTAATGATTGCGAACAAAGGCGCATCTTAGAGAAGTTTATGTGTCTCTCTAGTGGACTCTATGTCACTATTCGAGCTATTAAATCCAATACAGTTATGAGAGAAGATCTCTTGGATTTAGACACATATTGGCTTTGTCTCGACAGGATAAGTCACCCTGGTCATGATATGGTGATCCGTCTACTAAAGACTTCATATGGACACCCTCGAGCGAAATGAAGCAAGAATCAAAAATTGGTTCCTGGACTTAGCAAGATCGCAACAATTGCAGCATCTGGCGCTGCAGCTGTCTTGGGGCGCCATATGGCCGCCCAAGTCCCTTGTGACAACGCCATATATGGCGCTACCCATGGCCATGACGCCATGGATGTCAATCCCCATGGTTATAACGCCATGGATGCCACTTCCCATGGTCATGACACCATGATGGGTGATGTAGTCACAAACTTTGCTTCAATATGCGTTTCAGACGCTCAGGCCCAACCAAAATTCTCATTGGTTGCTTCTAAAGCCTCTCGCTCGTTTTACAAAGCCCGTTCCTTAGGGAAATTAGGACTGAGACCGTCCTATGCAAAGGATATGAAAATACTCATTATGTTCTTACATAGAATCCGTAGGGATTCTGTGGACTAATTCCACCAACTTGCGGACGTTTAAATCTCTCATGATGTTGGTTGATATGCAAACACGCTGGTCACGTGTTGTGCCATTGTCCACTTGTAATGCTGTTTATGAAACACTCCTAGCACACATCATATGACAACGGGCTCACTCCCCGAATCATCCTATTCAGTCAATTGGATTTGACTATGCTAGTGAGTTTACATCGAAGACTTTCGATAGTTATTGCATTTGGGACTGATGTTGGACATCATATTCCCATGAGCACACCCAAATGGTCTCGCGGAAATGACTACGATAGTAGTCCGGACATTGGTAATGCGCACCAACCGCCTTATATCCGCTTGGGGTGATGCAATATCGCATGCAGCAATGCTAATTCGTCTACGACCCACCGCCACTCAATGTACCTCTGCGTTACAGCTAGTGACTGGGTACAAGTATCGTACTTACGCGTATTTGAGTGAGCCATTTATGTGCCAATTGCGCAGCCACAGCGCTCTATGATGGGTCCTTACAGACGAATGGGCAACTCAGTTGGATTTGAGACTCCAACAATCGTCCGCCACTTAATGCCCTTGCATGGCGATCTCCTTACCGCTAGATTTGCGGATGTCACTTTGATGAGACAGTCTTCCCGTCGTTAGGGGGAGATAAGAACACAGATGTTCAGCAGGAACGACAGGAATTGTCGTGGCCTGTCCCCACTATATCTCATCTCGATCCCTACTAAAGTGACGAGATCACACAAATATGCTGCAAACATGCCTGCAATGATGGACATCCCTACGAAAGGACGTAGCGCCACCCTACACAGAGGTAGGCATGGCGCCAACGCCATAGAGAGTGGCACTCTGGCGTTACAGGCCATGGCCCCAACTAGGATGCATGGGAGGCCCGTGGATTCGAAGGATACTTTGGCACATTCCAATCCTTTGATCATCGACACTCATAATCCGTCTCATGAGAATCTTCCGGGTTATGGTTATCGTTGGGGGACGCCTCAACGTTAGAACCCTATTCCTGAGAATATAGAGCTCTATGAAACTTACACTAGTGTACATGAGACGTGGGATAAAAACTCCTTCATAATTGATGATGTAGTCACGCATTTCGTTGCGCATGAGTTTGTTGAGTCCGATGATATCGAACCACGCTCCGTTGATGAATGAATGCCAACGTAGAGAGATTTGGGCTAAATGGAAATATGCGATCCAGGTTAAGATGGATTCTCTAACGAAGAGGAAGGTTTTCTGAGCTAGTGATGCCAACACCTCCTGACATAAAACCTGTTGACTAAAAGGGTCTTCGTTAGAAAGCGTTATGAGAAAAAGAGATGACAATCTCGCCTTATGGCGCAAGGCTTCTCACAAAACGCCCTGGAATCGACTACGATGAGACATATTCTCTCGTAATGGATGTCATTGCACTCCACTACCTTGTCAGTTTGGTAGTTTCCGAATAACTGAACATGCAGCTTACAAATGTGGTCACTACGTATCTCTATGGGGATCTAGATACGGAATATACATGAAGGTTCATGGTGAACTTCATTTACCCAAGTCAAGTGGCTCTAGACCACGGAGCGCGTTTACAAAGAGGTTGAAACGCTCACTAAAGTGACTACTTGATTGGGAAGGGATATGCCCACGCGTTTCCATAACAAGTTTCGGATTCTATCGCGGTTCATGTTGGACATGATCTTCATTAGAAGCCCTTAAAGAGTTAAGGGAAACCACTGAACACTAGAAATCCGAGTTTGAGATGAAGGATTTTGGGAGAACACGATTATGTCTCGGTTTGGAACTTGAGCATCGTGTTGATAGATGCTTAGGCATTTTGACAAGGTCAAACCTTCAAGCACCCCCATGATCGTCCGTAGTCTTGATCCTGAAAAGGATCCTCTTCGTTCAAAGGATGATGACGAAGATGTGCTAGGGGCAGAAATGCCCTAGTTAAGTACAATATGCGCATTATTGTACTTAGCTCCATGCACAAGACCGGACATCTCATATATTGTGAACTTGTTAGCTAGATATAGCTCTGCGCCAACGCGACGCCATTGGATTGCTGTAAAAGATATCTTTCGATACTTGAGATGTACGATTGATATGGGCTTGTTCTATCCCTACAGAGAGATGATGGATTCGGACCCATCACACACCAGGAACGCCGCCAACACTGGCCTGCGTCCCCTCTCCCCATCCCAAAAAGAAGTTAGCGTTTTGGAAGGTTTTGCTGATGCTGAGTATCTCTCTGACCCACACAAAGGTCATTCCCAAACTGGTTAAGTGTTCACCATGGGTAAAGACTGCGATATCTTGGAGGTCTACAGAAATAGACCCTAGTCGCTATATCTTCGAACAATGCAGAGATCATTGCTCTTCACGAAGAGATTCGTGAATGTATATGGATTGGATCCATAATTACGCATGTTCGAACAATTGTGGTTTGAAGTCTACCATGGATGAGCCTACGAGCATTTAGGATAATGCAGCTTGTTTTGAACAAATGAAGTAAGGCTACATCAAAGCGACAACACCAAGCTTAATCAGCAACAACAGACTCTCCTCAAGATCAAAATGAACTAGGTTCGATCTGAGGACAGTGTGGCAGACTTGCTCACTAAGTCATTGCCTAAATTCCACTTTCGAGAAACATGTTGGTAGCATCGTTTACGGAAGTTATCCGAACTCCCATGACCGTAGTCATCAGGGGGAGATGCAGACATCAGGGGGAGATGTCTACATGTATGGTCTCGAAACGTGAAGGGTGTGTTGTGCTCTTTTTCCCCTTCGACCGAGGTTATTTTTGTCCCACTGGGTTTTTGTTACTCGGCAAGGTTTTTAACGAGGCAACGAGAGAAGCACCGCGTTTGGACAACACAAGGGGGAGTGTTTAAGGATATCTCTATTTGTGTTTGACCCAAACTCTAGGTTACTTGACCTAGTAGTAATAGGGTTAAATTAGAAGGATCTAGATTCCTATTCAATGTACGATTACTTTCCTTGTACGATTGAGATTCTATGCATTGTAATCCTCGATATAAAGAGGCCCCTATTATCAATGAGAATACACAACAATTTCCTCTCAATTTCAGTTTCTCTACAACAGATAGCATATTTATATTGGAGTTTTATTAAATTTCATTATCAATCTATAATATTATTGAGAGAAAAGAGCTTGCTCTTCATAACTGAAGTTTTTTAAGATTATAACCGGGAAATGTTGGTAAGCTTAAAAAAACAAAGGGTGCGGCTATTGCCACCCTACCATTTTCTTGTTCACCCTACTTGCTCATTACACCCTACATTTTAATTTTAGTTACTAAATTTACTTATTTAACTCATTTCTCTTTCCAAGAATATCCTTATATGACATATCCAATTAAAAAATAAATATTTTTAATGAAAATCTCTCATTTAATTTATACTCATAAAAAATTAAAATTTATTAAAGTTTCCTAATAAAATCATAATCTGATTTACTCTCATTTTTTTAATTTTTTCTTTCAATTTCAATGTTCTCTATTTCAATCTATGTAAAAAGATTAGTAAATTTACAACTATGATCAATGAAGAAGACATTGATTTTTTTTTTCTTCGTGTTTTAAATTTTTACTTTCGGTGTTCACAAAGAATATTGCAAAGATTTTGATAAAGTTAAAGGTAATGGTTTTGTGAATTGAATAACGAATTAACGATGAGGAGGCAACAAAAAGACAAAAAAATAGTAATAAATTCAAATTTGGGTGGAGAAGATAAAGATTAATGTTATCCAATGAGAAATGACGTAGTCTTTGTACTTAATTAATTACTTATATATTTATTTTTTTTCTTACATATTTGGATTTTAGAAAATTAGTGTACTTATTAGTCATTTTGCACTTGGGTAATATAGTCTTTCAATAATTCAAATGTTTGTAGGGTGAACTAAGAAAATGGTAGAGTGGCAATAGCCACACCCAAAAACAAATTTAGTATATTCATAAATGTAATATAAATATAAATAAAATAAAAAGAAAAAAATGGAGGAAAGAAACACGGTAACTTCCCCCCTCCCCAAAATGACTATTTCATATCTCCCCACACGTTACTAGTTTAATTAGGGTCCTTGACCGTAAGGACATTTTATTTTTCCACAAGTTGAGTGAATATTATTGATAGAATAGAGCTTGCTCTTCATAACTGAAGTTTTTTAGGATTATAACCCGGAAATGTTGGTAAGCTTTAAATAACAAATTTAGTATATTCATAAATGTAATATAAATATAAATAAAATAAAATAAAAAATGGAGGAAAGAAACACCCTACCCCCTAATAAAATAAAATAAAAATAAAAATAAAACTCTCTGCTATTTCATATCTCCCCACACGGCCACACCCTCCTAGTTTAATTAGGGTCCTTGAGTCCTTGACCCATAAGGACAAAAGTCCCCCAATATTTTATTCCCTCAAGTTGTCAAAAAAAAAAAGTTCCCCATAGAACACTAAACCCATATATATATATACTTTATCTTGCTCTCAAAAAAAATGTACTAACCCTCAAAAAAAAATTCACGACTCTAAAAAAGAGACACAGAGGTTTCCAATTTATACTAACAAAAATTTCTTAACCCTCAAGGAAAAGAAAAAAAAATGGCTCCCAAATTTTACTTACAAAAAGTTCTTGACCCTCCGGGAAAAAAAAAAAAAGGAAAAATTTCCTCAAGAAACATTATCTGACCCTTAGGAAAAAAGAAAACACAGAGGCAAATATCCTGACCCTTAAGAAAATTTTCTGTAATAGGTTGGGATGTGGGCGATTGTTCAAGGCTTACTGTGGACTCCATTGGAGAGATTGCAGAAGTTGGAGAGCTGAGAGAGAGAGAGAGAGAGGAGAAGACGGGAAGATTTAAGGACAAATGGTCAGAAAAATATAACAAAAAAGCTTGGGCTTTATAAGAGCTATTGGGAAAATTTTAAGTTGGACTTAACTTGTGGCGAAAACGTGAGGGAAAATTAATACTTGGGAGAATTTTTCTTTTTAATTAGGTTTAGTAAAAGGTCTAATTATGCTCAAATGTAAAATTTTTTTTTTTTTAAAAAAAGACTTTCTTGTCAATTTCATTATTTTATCCTTATATTATAGTATTTAATTTTAAAATTTTAACCAGGATTTAAAATTCTCTTTTGCCAATTTTTTTTCCTCTATAAAACAATATGAAACTCGAGCATCCGAGCTTTTGATCCTTTAGTTTTAAATGCCAACTCTTTCCCTACTAAACACCCAACGAGGAGGCTGGCAGCTCTGTAGCTTTTCTTGTGAAACAACCAAAGTTAGGTACTTAATTAAGTTGTGCCAGAGCAACCAAAAGTTATCCTCTATCATATTTGCAAATCACAGTAATTAATCCTCTTATACGAAATTCACTACAAGTCCTTCAGAACTCAGTACCCAATTGACCAATTCTCCTCACGATTGATACATATCATGCAAGTAACCACGACCAAAGGTAGAAAAGTAACTCAAACAGTTACTACAATCAACAGTGTATACCCATTTACTGCATAAGCTTTCGTTATTTTGTTACTGTGTATATGATTATTGTCATATATAGACAGGTCTCATGAAAAAAGAAAAAAGAAAAAAGTAATTACAGCATATATGACTTACATGATGATCCTGAATATGCAATTGCACAGCTTGGGACGACATTGCAATTGTGAGGACTCCCTTTGAAATGTTAGTGTGGATTTGGAGGCCGAATACAATTACTTTTCTGCAAGTCATAATGGGTTAGCTATATATAGTTCCATTTTCTTATCGACAAATGATCATTTGGCTTCAAACTTAGAAATGAAGGGTTCTTTCTGGTGCGATTTCTTTACTCAGTCGTCACTACTACTGTAGACGTGTTGGGCTCGTCGAGTGTTTTATAAGTTAGCTTAGAAACCATCATACATAGTCATGAGTGGTGTGTGAAATACTATGGTAGAGCATTACGATTTTCTAACATCATCAAATACTTGTGATATTGATCCAACAAAAACTTTGCTCACGAACGGAAGATATTTAAAATGAAGACCGGAGAGTGAAAATATTAACAATTTATTATCAAAATAGTGGAAAGATTGGCTGAAATTAATAGTCAGTAAGAAATTTCATCATAAATTTTTATAGTGTCTAATTACTATTTTATTCTCCAAAGACCTGTATTGCTAACATCAACGAGACAAGCTATGGTACTTGTGGGTATCTCATACACTCATTTACAACTATTTAAACAAAAAATTACAATTATTTGAACCAAAATTACAATATTGAGAACAAAAGTTACCATATTCATTTACACTATTTACATATAGTTAAACAAAAATTACAACATTGAGAACAAAAGTTACCATATTCATTTACACTATTTACATATAGTTAAACAAAAATTACAACATTGACAACGAATTTGTTCAAAAGCTTGTAACAATGTCGTAAGAGGTGTAATTACTATTATTAGAACTAAGATTACACAAAATAGGACTCAACATTACCACTCTGACAACAAATTTGTTGTCACTTTTGTAAATGTGGGTATGAGATACCCACAAGTACACTAGAATTTCCCAACATCAACATGACATTATATACAGTATGAAACCTATCCGAAAACCCACCCAGCCATAACCACATACAGATTCATCTAGTTCTAAAACCAATAGCCCATTTTTCAGTTGGAAATTATTCTATACAAATCTCTCAAAGAAATTTCTTAATTTTTTAGCTTCCTTCAACATCTTAATATAACTCATTTAATTAAAGTAATATCCATAAGATGATCTCTTATATATATATATATATATTTTTTTTTGGGTCGTCGAGAAACTTTTTTTTTTTTAAGGGCAACGAAATCAAGTTCCATTAGGTATATCAGTCAAGTTAGATGGATTCGAAAATCCCTCATATTACAATTCGATACAGAAAACAAACTGCACAAAACAGAAAGCCCTAAAGAAAAACAAAAAACTAAAAAACAAAAGTCAAACCCCTCCACCTTAAATCAGAACAACCAATCAAAGGAAGAAATAGGGTTAAGAGTAGAGTGAAGCTTCGAAAACAAAAGTAGAAAAAACCTACGCCTACACAATCTTAGATTAAGGCACTGTCTTGGAACTTTGACTCCTAGAGACCTCAATGGTGTACATCGCGAAGCTCAATTATTCAAAACAAAAGAAGAAAAAATCTACGCTTACACAATCTTAGATCAAAGCACACTCTTGGAACTTTGACGCTTAGAGATCTTAATGGTGTACATCACAGCAACCAACACAGGACCAACTTTAATTTAAGATAGTATAGGACTAGACCACTCCTCAATAGCCCATCCCAAGTCCAATCCAAAAGGAAAAGGTAAAAATAGTGGGCTAGCCAGCTAGCTAGGCTGCACTGCTACAACCCAAAGCAGGTTGATGCCCAAAAGCACGAAGCCCACCATCCCTACCACATCCCCCCAAATCGACTAGCACCAACCATTAAGATAGCTGCAGTCAGTCACCACTCCGGCGGCCGGACTCGACCCTCCACCATCATCTTGGTCTAAGGAAGAAACATTGACCCCAATTTGGACTCAATCAACCGCGATCAACAGCAAAAGCAGATGGCTACCGTCTTTAGAACCAACAATCTCCGATGTAGCTGCTGTAGGACCCTCCAATGCAGCACACCGGCACGAGAGAGAAACACCACCCACCGAACTACGCCCCCAGATCTACACCCTCAACATTCTCTAACAAAAACCGAACGGGCCTGCGGGGCCCACCTTAGGTAAAGTTTTATCGAAAATTCGGCAGAACTTCCCCTAAAATTGGACTACCCAAATTTAACAAAACTTTGACATGAAGCTCAAACTAACAACACGACACCAAAATGTATATCCCAAATATATACATTCCAGGTATATTACATTTCGGATAGTAATTCACCTTAGCACAACCATAACAACCAATTTAAGGTATTAGACATTCTTCCAACTTAAGTTTGGTTATCATAGAAATACTACGAAAATTAAGCTGATATCTTACATAAGTAGGTTAAGTAATAACCTACAGTCAAAACGGAAGCGATGAATCCTAAGCTTTGAATTCCTGAACGCATGACCTCGACAATCTGAAATCTGGGCAGTTGAAAAACCAAAGGACCTAGGGAAAAGCATTGAAAACCATTAGAGTGAGTGGACAAAAATAAAGTAATTTACTAAAGAAATAAAAGTAAACTGAATTCTTTCCCATTTTCTTCATCTTAAATCCGGCATGCAGCGTAGTAAAATCACCATTCAAATCCATCATTTTAAAATCAAGGTTCAGTGTAAAACATTCGATGACTAGAGGGTACTGCCGACTAGTCACCTCATGCCATCTGGAGGATACTATTGAATAGATGACGCATTGGAGGGTACTGCCGACCGGAATCTAGGAGGTAGTGGTTAGAGGGTACTGTTGACTAACCACAGATAGTTAGAGGGTGCTGCCGACTAACTACCTGATGACATCTGGAAGGTGCGGCCGACCAGATGACATATCGGAGGGTACTACCGACCGGAATATAGTCTTGAGGGTACTGCCGATCAGACTATTACCTGGAGATTACTGCCGACCAAGTAATGCATGCATGCAACATACGATAGCCTCCTTGTCAAGTCACGTTTTAAAACTCATTTCCTTTCGATAACAATGAAATCACATTTAATCAAATATTTTAAATCTCAAGTTGAAACCATAATCGAAGATTTAGTACTGCATGAATAATTTAATTTAAAAGCAAAGGTCTACTGTTGAGTCACAAATTACTTATGCAATTGTGCCCCATAATTATGAAAATTGATTAATTTGTCTTCCATGCTCTTTTACTCTTTTTAATCCATTTCCCATTTCATTTTATTTGTAGAAAACCTTGCATTGAGAATAAAATGACTATTTGAGGCTTGAAATGCGGAGATTTGAAGCTAGTGGAAGAAGACACGGAGATTGGAAGAAAATTGCAAATCGACTTTTCCGGCGAACTTTTCTGGCGAGCCGGCACTCATGGAGGGTCCTTTCTCCAGCAAAGGAGGACCATGGTGGTGAGAATATCTCATCACTTGAAATTCAAATATCTCCCTACACTTTGTCCTTTTGTCACCTTGCCAATTTGGGACAATTTGGGGGACAATGGTGTAAGAGCATCTCTTGCACACTTGGGGACCAAAGATGACACACAAAGGCTGATCAAAGAGAGGCCAAAGACTCATTATTCAGCATTCTTGACTCCATTCAATCATCTTCATCCTATCCAAGATCCTTTTTTCTCTCTAGAGAAGACACCACCATTTCCACCACTAAAACCACCATTTCCACCACTACAACCTCCATTTCCTCCACTACAACCTCCATTTCCTCCACAACTCACCTTAGAGATTCCAAATTTCGCTATTCTTATCAATATCAAGAGCTTGGAGCAAGGAGAAGGAGGTGACTACCACCACATCATGTTCTTGGTGACCCATCTCCACCACCTCTTCCGGCATCATCAATAGTCACCATTTACTCCCTATCTCTTTATGTATTTGATGTTTAATAGAATGTTGAAGCTTGTGTATCTAGCTATGTGTGAATAGTGAACTAGTTGGGGCTAGGGTTGAAAGCCCTAGCCAAACTTGCTTGTATTGATGCTTTTGTTTATAAATGGATGCAAATTCATGTTGTCATTCTCACATGCTAAGTCAATAGTTGAATGCATTACTTAGACCTAATCAATTTGAGTTATGTGTTTGCCATGACATGAAGTTTCTCCTAGAGATTGATTACCTTTAGGCAAAAAGGGAGCATGAAAGCACACCATGTGTGCATGTGAGGGTAGTGAGCTAAAATCACCTAGAGATAGGATTGGTTTGCTTGCTTGGTTATCTAAACTCTAAGCTTTATGCATTTAGGGGCAAATGATTGAGACCTATCCGGTAATTGAATTTGTCTATAGGTAGTTAGCTCTAAACTTATCCGGTTAGAGTTAATAAAATGAAAGGGGTTTAAGCCTTAGTAGTCCTATCTGGATGCTAAGAGGGATGCTAAGAGGGTAGTTGGACAATTTGCTTTGCATCATTCATATTCAATTGCTTTAGTGCTTGCAAGGGAGGCAAAATGTGAAACCCGATGCCCTAACTCCCATCCATTTGATAACAATTTGTTTAGTTTAGCTTAGTTTATATTTCAATTTGAACAGAAACCAATCTCAAAATCAAAATCAAATCTCTACACACCATCTTGCACATACTCACCATGAACTTTGGTTCACTTGTGAGCCTTTGTTTGTGATTGTACATTTGCATATTCTTCTAGTTTTTCCTTAGGTTTTCCCTGGCTAGGAAAGGATTTACCAATCCTCGTGGGTTCGACATCCTTACTTAATCCCCTATTCTATAACTTGTACCTCTTGCACTTGAGGGTGACTTCAATGCTAACATCTACTCACAGGTAAGCCTCACAGCTATGCTTGCTGCCTGCAGGGATCCTCCTCACTCGAGTGCTCACTACGTCCTGTACAAATTGGCAGCGTATAAATAATAAAACGGGAAAAGTTTTAAATCGACAATTTCTTTCACAAAATATTAATAACACAAATTACTCATAATTTTCCTTAAACCTGACTTTTCCAATTTAAGGTTCTTAATACTTGAAATCCAAGATTCTCAACCATTTAACTGTCCCCAAATCCTCTTCTAGCATTCCTTTATCTTCTTTTAACATGCTACAATCCAATAAGGATACCATCGAGTTTGACCCAATAATTTCAAAACTAACACTTCTCGATCAATATCTAATTTCGAATTTTCTAACACAAAGTGTGGCAAAAGGTTCCTAATTGCAGGAGCCAGGATATGATTTATAAGCTAAAACAAAGCATTTTAAGTGGCTGCATGTGCCTTCACGCGCCACCGCACCAACACCAACACCAACATCCGGCCACACCACCTACACCAAAATGATTTCCACAACATACAGAACAACTTTTACTGCAACAACAATCAATTCACAACCAATTGGCTGGAAATCGGCCCGAAAGCAAAAATCTGACAAACCCTAACTGCGCCTCTTTAATTTCTCCTCATCTGGTCGATTCAAGCTACAAGAGGGTTAGCAAAGTGATCAGTGCCTCCTTAGAAAAAAAAAACCCCCCAAGATTTCTGGCCGGAAACATCCGGAAATCGGAAACCCAAACAAAATCGGCAAAACTCCGACTTGAACAATCCCACTTCAATTAGCTCGATTCAAGGCTTCTCAACGGGAAATACTTACATGGATTGGAAGAGGAGGAAGAAAGGATCATTTTGTGACCAGTGGCGTGCTCAGCGGCTGTTGGACGGCGGAGAACTCGCCTAAAATCTATTTTCGGGTCCGTACAGCGTAAAAGAAAAAACAAGTCGGGGCCTTTTGATGTGTGGTTGACTGAAATGGAAACCCTCTCTCTTCCAAAAGTAGAAACCTCAATATATATATATATATATATATATATATATATATATATATATATATATATATATACAGGCCTTCTCCACTGCGGACGTCCGCAGTTTTTCATTGGTGCGGATTTCCAGTTTTGACCCACTTTCCGATCATATTTTCACATCTTAACCGTTCAGTTTTTAGGTCCTAATGTATAGATCACCTCTGCAAAATTTCGACCAAATTGGTGATCGTTAAGGCATCCAAAACTGCAATTTACAACAATGTACACGAACGGTTCCGGTTCGGCAGATTCGGTCCGTTCGTGTAAAATGCAGTTTTGGATGCCTTAACGATCACCAATTTGGCTGAAATTTTGTAGAGATGATCTATACATTAGGACCTAAAAACTGAACGGCTAAGATGTGAAAATGTGATCGGAAAGTGGGGAAAAAATGGAAATCCGCACCTTTTTTCTTAGGTGCGGATATCCGCACCTGAGAATGATTCTATATATATATATATATATATATATATATATACAAATCCTATTCAGAGCGGAGCTCCGCTTTGAAATTAACGGTGTGAAGTTCGAGTTTTGGGTCACTTTTCGGTCGCACATCCAAATCTCGACCGTTCAGTTTTTAGGTACTAGTGTATAGATCATCTCTGCAAATTTTCAGCCAAAATGATGATCGTTAAGGCATTGATAACTCCCGTAAAGCTAGTACGGTTCAAGTTGACAGATTCAGTCCGTCCATTGGTTTAAGCGAGTTAGATACCTTAACGATCATCAATTTGGCTGAAAATTTGCAGAGATGATCTATACACTAGTATCTAAAAACTGAACGGTCGAGATGTGGATCTGCGACCGAAAAGTGACCAAAAACTCAAACTTCACACGTTAATTTCAAAGCGGAGCTCCGCTCTAGATAGGATCTGTATATATATATATATATATATATATATATATATATATATATATATATATCCACAATTACCTAGAATAGTTACTTAGGGTTTTTTATTATAACTTTTCCGTACAAACTCCGTTTTGGGCAAAATTCAAGTCTATGAACTCGGTTTAATGTATTCTACAACTTCCACAAGAAATTTTATAAATTATCGGGTCAAAGAAAAAGTCAACTCTTTGTCCCCTAAACGTAAAGTAGAAACCCACGAAGTAAAAATCATTTTTTACTAATTGTAACTGTAATAAGTTAAAGATTTTGGTAAATGGTATAACAGTCTCAGCCAAAGACCGCTGCTATCGGAGCCTTGAGCAGCTCCTCAATCTGTTTATCGAGCTACACCTAGAAAGAAACACAACCACGCCGTCAAAAGAGAAGCCTGCAGGAGCATCGCCTTTTCCAACCACGCCGTCATCATCACGCTGCTGTTGCCTGGTCTGGGGACCTTAAGGTCACCGCCAACACCACACGAAACCTAATTTTCCCTCTCAAGGTCACTTCATAAACTACGGAGGCCTCATACAGAGCTAATATTATAATCTTTATCTGATTTTGAATGTTCGTCGAGAAACTTGTTCGTATATCTAATTTTTTATAACAAGTTCCTTTGGTGCATGTAGATTACTGTAGTACACATCAAATAGCATACATTTCTTTGTCAACTTGTAGGATTGTGTTGTTTAGCTAATTGCTTTAGTTAATTTCTACTATTTTGTAATAAGCAATTAGGGTAATTAGCCTATGTTAATTACGTTTAGTTGCATGCTTTAGTTCATTAGTGCTCCACAGCTGTCTTGACACGTGTGAAGCTTAGGCGTTTTCTTGAGTACTATATAAACTCTTCTCTGTGCCAGCTCAATTGAATAAGGCTCATTTTCCAGATATTTTCTCTTCGTTTCACTATTCCTCTCTAGAACTTTCATGGTATCAAGAGCCTAGGCTGCGATCGTGGTTGATCTTCGTGCTTGATCTACAATCTTAGCTGGTGCTCATCCTCCTCTTCCTCTTGTGTGAGATCTCTGATTTAGATAAGTTTCTTTTTCAAAGAATTTTGAAGAAATTGAGAAGTTCATGACTCGAATCCTGAAGATTTTATGGTTATTGATACAAGATTGTACTATTCTATAACATCGATACTTGGAATTAAGCTCAGATTGTTCAGAAATTGCGTATGTTCATTAAAAAATAGCTAAAACTGACTAGATTTGTGCTTCTTTTTGATCTGTGAGTTGATATCTTTGTTATCAAAACCGTAGCTCATATTATGTTGTAGATCGAAGCTCTAGTACTTCATAAGGATGATTTTGGATCTGTGAGTTGATATCTTTGTTATCAAAACCCTAGCTTATATTATATTGTAGATCGAAGCTCTTGTACTTCTTGAGGATGATTAGAATGATGTGTGAAGTTCGTTTTTCATGCCTAAAGTGGAAAAACTATTCATACTCACTGCAATGATGCTCATATACTGATTTCTCTCCCTAGTCATATTATATTGTAGATCGAAGCTCTTGTACTTCATGAGGATGATTAGAATGATGTGTGAAGTTCATTTTCATGCCTGAAGTGGAAAAACTGTTCATAATACTCACTGCAATGATGCTCATATACTGATTTCTCTCAAGAGTACTGTTCATCTACATCCTATTGCTGTTTGAAGATACTGTATGAGGTGTTGATGTACTCTGCTGCAATTAATTCTCAGCAAAATGAGATTTTGAACCTAGCCAAAACTTCTTAAACTGTTATGCTGATGTGTTCTGCAATTGTGATTTGCTCATACTGACCTGTGATCTCATGCACATAGTGGAAACATGACTACTTCACGCGCTCCTCAATTTGCTTCATCTGCCACAACTCAGACTACCGTGTACTTGCCTAACATCTTACTTGATGAGACCGATTACCCTACATGGCTGTTCAGAATGGAGTCCTTCCTTAGAGGTCAAAATCTTTTTGGATTTGTGGATGGTACAACTCCTTGTCCTCCACAGTTCACTCAATCCTCTGATGGCACTACTTCTGTTCCCAATGCTGAGTACATTGCCTGGAAAACACAAGATCAAAGTATAGTGAACATGATGGGCCAAACATTGAGCACTGTGGCTATGGTCTGTGCTGTGGGAAGCAAGTCTGCTCAAGATATGTGGTCTAGACTCAAGCTGAAATTTGCAGCTCCAAATAGACAAAACATCCTCCAGCCAGTGTTCTAAAAATCAGTCTGGGCGGCCACCTAGGAGGCGTCTAGGCTCTAGGCGCAGACTGACCGCCCCGATTTTGGGCTAGGCGACAAGGGAAAACGGCTTGGCTTTCGACGTGCGCCTAGACGGAGAAGGCGGGCGTTTCGGCGTTCTAGGTGGTGAACTGGGCGCTAGGCGGTGCATATCTGTTCACTTTCTCTCTCTTCTCCAGGCTCGACGACTCGACTTTCTCTCTCTAGTTTGTACTCTGAGTCCTCTTGACTCTCTCTGATTTCTCCTATGAGTCCTCTCACCATCACTCTCTCTCTCCTCAACTCTGATCCTTCATTCTCTCTCTCCTCAACGACTTCGATTTGTCCCTCACTCCCTCCAAACATCATCTTGATTTAATTTCAATCATATAATCAAACATCCATCACAAAACTTTCAAAATCAATACCTGGGAAACCTTGAAATCATTGAGATGAAGAAATTGTGGAATCATATAAGGGTGTGGGGCGACAACTGTTCAGTTGGGGACTTGGGGTCGGAGGCGGATGATGAGAGGAGAAGGAGAAAAGAAGGCTGAGATAGGTTTGATATGTTTTCCACTTTTTCCTTAATTGTTCCATGGGTTTGGTCACTGACCCATTGTCTCTTCTAGCCCACTAGACTTTGTTTCTATACTATTTGTCAAAAAAGAAATTGAATAAAAAGAGGGCTATGTTGAATGAATTAACCCAAAGACATCCTTATGTTAGTTCAATAAATATATAATTCAACATGTTGATTATTTGATTAGATGGCACTGATGCAATAGGCTGTAATAGACTAATATATTAATGGTTGAAGATCTTATTATTTTATTTACATAATTATATGTAATAAAAATTAAATTAAATTAAAAAATAGAAACCGCCTAGTCTCCCGCCTAGGCCCCTAGGCGCTAGGCGCCGGGCTACCGCCCAACTAGCGCCTAGCGATTTTTAGAACCTTGCCTCCAACTCAAGTCCAATTCGCAAAAATTAAGGAAGGGGAATGATGATATTGAGACTTACCTGGACAAAATTAAAGCAGCTAAGGATGCTCTCGAAACTGTAGGAGTTGTCATTGATGATGAAGACATTGTTGTCACTGTGTTAAGAGGTTTGCCTGCTGAATTTGCAGCAATTAAAATTGTCATTCGAGCTCAGTTTGTGAGCTACTCACTTGGTGAACTTAAAACCTTACTCAAACCTGCAGAGATTGACATTGGCAATGAAACTCAAGGTTTGCAAACTCTCTTGACTGCAATGTTGGTGAAGACTAACTCTGATGGTGTTGGTTCTACTGCTTCTGCTGTTCCTGTTGGAACCACTCCTGTACCAGCTACCTCAACATCAAATATTTCATCTACATCTGCCAATATTGCACCAGCCATGTCTCAGCCCTCATATGCTGCACCTAGTGTTCCACCAGGTTTTCAACCACCAACACAAGCTCCTCTTCCTGCTCCGATTTCACATCAAGGTTCCTTTGTTCCTATGTCTCTTGTTTCTTATGGGTACAATCCCTACACACCGTATCCTGTGTTTGATTTCAATGCTGGTATGACTGGTCTCTTTGCTGGACGAGGCAATTCTAGACCACCTGCCAATTTTGGCAACAGAAATTTCAAATATGCTGGAAGAGGCATTGCATCACCTGTTAATGCTGGTTTTAACTCGAACAATGCTATTGGAGCTCAGAACAACTTTGTTGGTTTCAGAAACAACACTGCTAATCCTGGAGCTGGTCCCTTGATTTGTCAACTTTGTGGGAAAATTGGTCATAGTGCTAAGACCTGCAGAACCCTGTCGAACTATCAACAAGGCAACAACAACTATTCTAATTCTGGATGTCAGTATTGTGGGAGACAAGGACACACAGCAGAAAGATATGCTACTTCATTATTGGTTTCCCTGGTCAGCAGCAACAACAATCTTCTAAACCTGTGACTGGGACTGCTATGCTTGCAGCATCTAATCTCGCACCTCAATTTTGGTTGGCTGACACAGGGGCCACCAACCACATGACAAGCAATGCTCAACTTCTTGATAATGCTGTCTCTTACCCTGCAACTGATACTGTGCAAGTTGGTAATGGTAATCACCTTAAAATCACACATTCTGGTAGCACTACTTTGGGACCCTTATTACTTGATAATGTGCTACTAATTCCTGAACTTGCAGCACATTTACTCTCTATCTATCAATTGTGTAAACAAAACAATTGTAGTGTCTGGTTTGATGAATTTATGTGTGTCATTCAGGACAAAGTGCAGGGCAGAATACTCTATCAGGGAATGTGTAAACAAGGCTCATTTTCCAGATATTTTCTCTTCGTTTCACTATTCCTCTCTAGAACTTTCATGGTATAATGCGTTGATACAGCAGAATACTTGGACCCTTGTACCTTTGCCTCCAAACAAGAATCTAGTCTCATGTAAGTAATTGTTCAAAGTCAAACGAAATGCAGATGGATCCATAGCTCGACACAAAGCCAGACTTGTGGCAAGGGGATTTAGCCAGGAATTTGGAATTGACTATGAAGAAACTTTTTCTCCTGTTGTGCGTCACACTACTGTTAGATTGATTATGTGCTTGGCTGCTCATTATAACTGGAAGCTTCACCAACTTGATGTTAAGAATGCTTTTTTGCATGGCTACCTGAATGAAGAAGTATATATGACTCAGCCGGGAGGCTTTGTTGATCAGAATGCACCAAATCTTGTGTGCAAATTAAACAAATCTCTGTACGGTCTTAAGCAGGCACCTAGGGCATGGAATGAGAGGTTTACTGCTTTCCTACCTTCAATTGGCTTTACTCCATCTTTTGCAGATCCCAGCTTGTTTGTCAAACTCACAGATACCGCTCGAGTGTTCCTCTTACTATATGTGGATGATATCATTCTGACTGGTGATTGTGAAGACCTCATTGCTGTTGTCAAACTTGCTCTTCAACAGGAGTTCGATATGAAAGACCTAGGTAAATTGCATTATTTTCTAGGCATTGAGATCAAATATCTCAACTCTAGATTGTTTGTCTCTCAATCTAAGTATGCAAGAGATCTGTTACACAAGGCTGGACTTGATGATTGCCACACTCATTCGACACCTTGTAAATCTGGTGTAAGGCTTATGAAGGATGCTGGATTCCCTTTACAAGATCATGATATCTCATTGTTCAGAAGCTTAGTGGGGTGTCTTAAATACCTAACTTTCACTAGGCCTGCTATCACTTTTGCAGTGAATTCTGTGTGTCAATTTTTGCACTCTCCTACAGATTCTCATCTTGTGGCAGCTCAAAGAATATTGAGGTATGTTAAAGGTACTATGGAGCATGGAATACACTTCAAGAGGGCATCAAGTGCCACTGCAACACAACTATATCTCAAAGCATTTTGTGATGCAGATTGGGCAGGAGATCCCAATGATAGGAAATCCACAACAGGTTTTGTCATTCTGCTCAATGATTCTCCCATTTCCTGGTGCAGTAAGAAGCAATCTGCTGTCTCAAGGTCATCTACAGAGGCAGAGTACAGATGCATGGCTGATACCACCTCTGAGATTAAATGGTTGTCTCATCTCCTGAGTGATCTGCATACAACTCTCTCTGATGTGCCTACTTTATACTGTGACAATATATCAGCTCTTGCACTAGCTACAAATCCAGTATATCACTCCAAGCTTAAGCATATTGAAGTGGACCTTCACTTTACAAGAAATCAAGTCAAAGCTAGATCACTCAAGCTTCAATTTGTCACTTCCAGAAAGCAACCTGCAGATTTGTTTACAAAGGAACTTTGTGCTCCTCAACACAACTATTTCTGCAGCAACTTGATGTTTCTATCCCCTCATCAAGTTGAGGGAGGGTCTTAGGATTGTGTTGTTTAGCTAATTGCTTTAGTTAATTTCTACTGTTTTGTAATAAGCAATTAGGATAATTAGCCTATGTTAATTACGTTTAGTTGCATGCTTTAGTTCATTAGTGCTCCACAGCCGTCTTGACACGTGTCAAGCTTAGGCGTTTTCTTGAGTACTATAAAAACTCTTCTTTGTACCAGCTCAATTGAATAAGACTCATTTTCCAGATATTTTCTCTTCGTTTCACTATTCCTCTCTAGAACTTTCAGAAACTCCCCAGTATATCATATTGGGTCTTACTAAATAAATCCAACAAATTTCTTAGTATTTCCAGCACACAAAAATTTGTCATTTATTTCCAACTTCACCCCTAGTTGTACCCAGCACCAACTTCCCCGTCGTCATGATTCCACTTCGGCTCCGCTTCAAAATTCTTCCAAGTAACCATAGTTTGTGGTCTCTCTACGATCATTTGTCTATACATGTATAGATTAATAGTTCGAGTTGTTCAAATTGGACATATATCTGTTGTAATTTAGTGAAAGCTCAGTGCAATCATATATATACCTAATTTTTTTTGAAACGATCATATATATACCTAATTAGTTCTTAATGAAACTTTTTTTGCCTCGTTTCATCAAGATGTTTGTGGAGAATTCCTTCTTATATCGCTTCAAGTAACTTGCTTGCTTTTAATCAATTGGATCTTTGATTAATTGTAATTTTCTTTTGACATGGAATTCTTTCATATAGGGACGATAACACACCAATGAAAATTCTCAACAAGCTAATTGGAATTTAATAAACTGTTGAATCATTCCAACATGAAACATGGGTGTTTTTGGACTGAGGAAAGAAAACCTCAGTTGGAGAATTTCGTCAAACGGAGAGAATTTCGCCAAACTCCGTTTGATGGATTACCAAGAAAGATAAGCCGCATTTGATGCAGAGTTTGGGGGCAGGGGAGGTGAGGTTGGCGTTTGACTTTTAGAAATAGGGGTAAAATTGGAAATTTGAGGAAAAAAAAATTATTCTGGTTACACCAGGATATATTTGCTGGGTACACCCTTTCATATTTCACCACATACATAGGATGTTGGCTCTGCTTGTACACACACACACACACATGTATAACATATATATATTAGACAACATGCATCCTTTCTTATTTGTGGTATGGAATTTGTATGTTTCCAGTTCATTATTACCATCCTCTAGGATTAATTAGTATCTAAAAAACATTAATTTTCTCTGTTACTTCGCATCACACATTTGATATATATATATATATAGACTTACAGTGCTACGATAAAATATAATTGCGAATTGTGAACCAACAAATCTTTGCAGAAATAAACAAAGTAAACACAACAGCAGCGATATTTCACTTCATTTACAAACGAAGTCAACAACTTATGGTACACTATGCTTAAAAGTTTTGTTCTTTGAGAAACACAAGTATGTAGATATATATTAGGCGGAAGTTGAAGATGATGGGGCTTCTAAACGAATATAGTCATACATGATCCCCACGAAAGGGCTGGTGCTCACTGCTTGCGTTAGAAACACTGTATTGTCACCTTTCACAAGCAATGTGCCGGGTACGTCTATTGTATACAGCCGGTAGAGACCATGAATTCCATGTCTGCAAATTGTGTTGTCGTGTCCGATCACACCGGTCGTAAACAGAGGAGGGTCTGCTTTGGAATCATTTATGCGAATCTTCATTTGAAAAAAAAAAAGAACCTCAGATCAGAGCTTTAGCATGTGTATATCTCCACCGCACTCCATGTTGTTAGCTAATGTACGTAAGTGGATCTAAAAATATGGTCGCTCTAGCGTTACTGACCTGTAATTCTGCAATA
Source organism: Rosa rugosa (assembly GCF_958449725.1). Taxonomy (NCBI): domain Eukaryota; kingdom Viridiplantae; phylum Streptophyta; class Magnoliopsida; order Rosales; family Rosaceae; genus Rosa; species Rosa rugosa. Next base: position 11,330,557 of record NC_084823.1, read on the forward strand.
TTTGCAGTAGCGAGGGCCAATCGAAGTTTGTAGATTTTGGTCTGACTGACATTGTCAAGCTGAAACTTGATTTTCCATGTCGTCCCTTGATATGTGCCATCATCGTTCTTCCTGTTACCCAACAACTTGAAGCTAGGTAAGGCTATGAGTTTTTCCATATTTTATCAATGGGATTACCAAATTCTATTTAGACATTAACTTTGAGAATATATATAGGAAGAACTTGACCTGGTAACTTGAGCAAAGAACCAATCTTTAGTATAATCACTAGTTCCAATAGTGTAAACTAAATCCTCATTAGGATATAACTCGGCATATCTTTCCCATAACGCCCACTGCCTAAACCTTCAAGTGTAACAAAATATGTCAGGACACAAAACTTCAGACATATAGAAAAAAGTTGATGGAAGTTAGATTGGTGTGACTAGATTAAAGTTTCATGGAATGCTCAAATATAACAAAGTTCGAGCTTCACCTGTCAGGATGGTTTACATAAAGTTTATTGATATACTTTGGATTAGGATCGGGAACATAGAATCCAGCAGCAGAGCGATCCGGGTAACCAATTTCCCACAATGTTGGTCCATCCCTTGGAGGCTCATATACAAGACTACCAAGGTCAATATCACAACCTGCTCAATGCATGTGCATATAGGGATGATATCGATCAGTTTTAATTTAGTTCTACGTAAATTCATCAAATTTCAGAAGAAAAAAAAAAGAACACGAGAGAAGTAGACCTGGAATTATGTTAATGGTTAAACCATAGCGGTAATCTCCAATAAACCCAGGAACCCACGCGTAGAGATTATAGTTCCCCTCGCGTATATTTTTGATAGAGTAATAGTCATTCGCATCTGCCCTAGTCCAGAACTGGTAACCCTGCTAGCAAGTAAAATATAAAATTGTCAAGCTTGCATAGAAAATTGACTTAGAAGGTAATTAGCTAGTGTGGATGTCTACAGAAGAATAAAGAAGCTATTTTAAACAAGAAGCAACTCCAAAATTGGTGTACAATAAAGAACAAATTAACAAGGCAAACCTTAGTGACACGAAATTAATGATCCAGCAGCTCGTGCAATGGATAAATCAAAACTCTTTTATTTGGTATACCCTAAATATGTCTCATTTCTCTTGGTCACATTGGCAACATTTATAGACATGAAGAAATGTAACAGATCGAGTTTCCAATTAACATTAACTTTGTGATTAAAACATGCCTAAGCATGTATAAACTATTTTGATGTGATAGTGATACCAAAATATATACTAACCTCAGCTGTAGGAGATTTAAATAGCAGAAAATATTGGAAGAGATTAATCTTAAATTCTTTGATAGAATACTAACACAATGAGATAAATTATACCATTTGGATTACTAATTGTAGGGTGGAAAAAGTTAGGGTAAAGAGGGTACGTAATTACATATCTCAATCTCGCATGCATGTCACAATTAATTTAATTATATAAAAAGTAATTAATGAGGCGATAATTAATTAAGTAAGCCAATACCGAACTATAAGATTAATAAGGCATGCATATATAATGTACCCCTTCATGTTGTTTAAAGTATTCTTTAAGAAAGACTGTTTAAAAATAAATTTACCTTGCAATCTCTTTGCCATGATCCAACATCTCCAGGTGGTGCCAATCCAACATAAGCACGATGGCTGAGTATGTGATCGTGGCTAACAAAGCTAAACAACCATTACCCTTTACGTAAGATTTTCAACTAACTTGATCAGAAATCGAAATATATAAACTACTTCGTTATATTTGCTCAACTTTGTTAATAAGCTAATTTAACAACATGTTAGTGCTTAATTAGATTAGATATAACCGCCAACAAGATTAACAGGAAAAGAAGCAGAGAAAGAATGACCGAGTTAAATTAGTACCTATCTCGAACACGTATTCTACCACTAACATTACCCCGTTGCTTTGACGTTGGAAAATCAGTGGAAGCTGGAAACTCATAAGGCCAGCTTTTTACTTCTGTCATCATCTGAAATGTCGAAAACACGCACTTAACCTTAAGAATGAAAATGTGGACTAAAAGAAAAGTACCATATTTTTGAAACTAGCTTGTTGATTCTCTGTTTTCAAATTTATCCTCCTAATAATAATTGAGAAGAAATTATGAAATAAAAACCTGTTTCTTTGCATCTTCCCAGAGTGGTGATGAATCTTTTGCATCAGATGCAGAATTAAGATAGATAAAAACAGGGCCGAAAACTTTCTTCCATGGCTCATCTGGTTTAAGTTTCAGCACAAGATCCTCTCCTGAATAGTGAGCACTCAGAAACATCTGAATTATATAGTAGTATCATATCAACATTAATATTGAAGGCATCTTAATTGATTCAAGATTCTTGAATAAGCATACTTGATTGTATGATTATATATCAGAACTCTTTATGAGAAGCACAAAGAATTCGATAAAAAATTTAGTACTTATGAAACCTTGGATCACTTATCGAAGCGCTTCTAAAAGAAGCATGGAATTGATATATAGTTGCTTGTTTCAGAACTCAGAAGTACTGTCAAGAGCTTCATTACCCTAAATTAAAATATTGTTAATGTATAAAGTTCATTCAACTTACTGCAAGACAAATAGGACCGACGTGGGATGTGAGGTTCTGTTTAAGAGGTCCGCCAGATCGGAACTCATCACTAGGCGTTATCTGCCAAAACCCTACATGAGGGTCCATGCATGTCCAACCGTGAACCCGCAAATTTTGGTTCTCGCATGAGTATTGGTACTTGTCATCCACCTGAAAGTTTATTATATTTTTGTTTTGTTTTTAGGAATCTAACACGAAACAAGCGGGTGGCTACTATGTGTGTGGAAATGCATATTTCTTTCTCATTTCTTACACCTGAAATTTTAAACTTATGGGACATTGCCTTTAAATCTTTAACACATATAAGATATTTAGGTCACCATAATATAGGTAAATCCGAAAAAGAAATGTTTTAATTCGGTGAAAATACATGAATTGCTAACCCTAGCTAGGTGGTATATATACATCTATAATCAGTGGGTTTGAATTTATTTTGAAAATTATTAATAATTTTCATGGGTACACGTAATTGACTTTTGTAATGCAATGATAGAGTTTCTCTTAAAAATAAATATAGCAGATAACATGGGGTTAGTTTGTGTGTGTGTGCGCGCACGTATATATTACCTCTCCCTTATATTGTGGCTCTATAGGATTGACAAGAAGGACTGCTTCTGGGAAATCTGAATTTAGGATTTGGCATCTTTCGGGTAATCGGTCGTCAGGAAGGGGCATGTTTCTTTGCCTGTCATCAGCTATCGCCATGTACTGAAACCTGTACGTTCAATCATATATGACAGCAGTAAATAATTGATCATATAGATAATAGAGTTAACATGGCTAAATACGCACTTCTCTTTACTGAGCTTGAACACAATCCTGGTTTGGGGAAGGTTGAAAGGAGGCCATTCTTTCAAGTGCTCGTAGATGGCGTACGAGTAGAAGCCTGACGAATTACGAAGCATTACAAACCTGACAAATATATCATTCTTTTGTCATATCGTATAGTACGTATACAAAGATTATCTATGGTAGGGTGTGTGTGTTTGGTGGGGTGTTAAGGCTTTGATCTCATATATAAGAGGTCAGGAGTTCGAGCCCCATCAAGGGTGGGAATGGGGTGGGGTTTTTTTTTTTTTTTAAAAAAAAAAAAAAGATTATCTATGGCATCACCTAATCAAACCTTTTGTCTATATTTAGCGGGACATTCTTGTCCTCGTGATTCCACTCTCTAGTGAATGATATCTCTACTTGTTCTTCACTTTTCACTATAACCGTGAATTTTGTTCCTATAATTCTGCAATTAATGGATAAACAAGCAAGTTAAATCTCGATCACATGTGGAAATGTGGAATTATAGAAACTTCCATATCATATGTTAGGGTTTATCTAGTAGTCTCGTACCGATCATAGGTTCCGGTTGTTCCGATACTTCCCGTTTCACTCCAAACAAGGTCCCAGTACCTTTAAAATTCAAAAGCATAGTAGCACGATCATTAAAAGAAAATGAACCATAAATAGTTTCAAGTAGGTGAATTACACATGCACGTACCCTCTATTATCCTCTTCATTGAGAACTTCAAGTAAATTGTCAATGCCGTTATAATGGATCCCAGTAACAATTCCACCTGGATTTGATAATGTAACTTGGAGTGTGCCGTTATCCATAATCACCTGCAGAGCATTGTGTGTACATAATATATTTGTTATTTGGTATATGTTAGTGTATTGGTAGTTCTATTTCTTTTGGTATTTGTAGAAAATGCCTCAAGTTTGAACCCCTTTCTCATCTAATATTGATTGATAAAAAAAAAAATGATTAAATACTGTTTAGTCTCTGAATTTTTACTAAAAGACATTTCAGTTCATATCTTTTTAATTTCACATGTTTAATATTTGTACTCTCAATTTTAGACCAATAAGTTCATTCAGTTACTTTCAATCCAGAAGCTTGTTAAGTTATTGACGTGGTAATTTTTTCTCACCAAAATGTCTATTATACCTTCACTTCTTTTTTTAATTTACTTTTTTTTATATTTTATTTTATTTTTTTCTGCTTACCACTTCTCCAAAAACCCCCCAACATCTTTTTCCAATACCATTTGGTCTAGTGACACAGTCTCCTCTTTATAAGTATAAGGTCTTGAGTTTGACTGACAAAAAACTAGCTGTAGCATTTAAGTTTTTTCCCAACCACCACCTCCCGCCCACATTTCTTAATCTCAACCCACACTCTCACATCATTTGGTTCTTCGATTCTTGGACACAGTCTTAACCCAAACGAGATAGTCCGGCCCCAGGCTCCAGATTTACGCCGAGAACAAGAACCACCTCTGCCGCCTCCTCCTCAACTCCGGCCTGTCATCCGCGGCCCCGGTCGTCGAGTCGCTCCAGATTTCCTTCTTGATTGTCACTTTTCCCTATCAATCCCCAAAACCCTAATCGATTTTCTCTTTTCATGTCAATTTAGAGGAAGGTCGGAGTGCAAGTTTAGCCATGGCCAATGACAAAAGCTTGTTCAAGAAAGAACACGGTCTGGAGAGGAGGCAAGCAGCAGCTTGTCGAATCAGGGAGAAGTATCCGGAGAGAGTACTGGTAAAGTGGTGACTGTGGAGAAGGCTCCGATCAGTGCGTCGGGGTTCTGGGACTGATCGGATGTCTGGGCTGAAATCTGGGTGAAGTTCTTGAGCGTCGGGTCTACCGGCGAGTGAATCTGACAGAGTGTGGGAGAAGCCAAAGGTACCAAGTACCAACTGCCAAGTCTTTATCTTGGTCAAATTGTGCTGAACTGCTATCTGGGCTGGTTTATTTGGTTGGGATTGTAGTAGAATATTGTGTTTAGCGACGACATTCCTCTAAGATCTGGTGGTGGGTTTCGGCAATCAAGGTCAGTCTTTTCGATCTGGTTTTGCCTCATTATGAAGCTCGCAGCTTTTTCTACAACGTTCTGTTTTGTATCTTGGAGTTTTGATCTGTTCTTGGATGTGTGAATCTATATGAATTCTGTAAAAAGTTTGTTTCTTTGTGTGAGACTTTTTCTGGGTTGTGTACCATTTGTTGTTAATCTGCTGTGTTGTTTGGAAAGAACCATTCTTTATTGCAAAATCTAATCTGGGGTTGTAGTGTAATATGTTTAGCTCAAATGTTTGGAAAGAACCATTCTTTATGGTCTCTCCGTCTCTGGTAGTTTATCTTCTTTGATTAGAATTGTCTATTAATACATTGGTGTTATGATTTTGTCGTGCGTTTGATCTGATTCATGGTATTGTATATTTATCAAGGAACAATGGCCGAAGCCAAAAGCAGATACACCCTTGAACTCTTGAAGGTGGAAGAAGAAGAGATAAACGGGAAAAATAAAAGAAAAAAGAGAAGAAAAAAAATTAAAAATGAAAGAAGAAGTGAGGGTATAAACATTTTCGCATTAAAAAATTACCAAGTCAGCAATTTAACGGAGTTTTTGGATTGAGAGTAAAAGAATGAATCTATTGGTCTAAAATTGAGATTACAATGATTAAACATATGACATTACAAGGACATGCATTGAAGTGTGTGAAATTAGAAGGACATGCATTGAAGTGTTTTTTTTCAATAAAAGTTCTGGAACTAAACAGTATTTAATTCAAAGAAAAATGAAAAATTAATGCAAAATGTATGACCAAGATGCTTACTTGTTAAAATCAACATGATGTTGAGTATACTAAACTTTGTGTGATAAACATATGTTAACCTCAAGTTCAAAGTTCAATCCAATGTAAATAAAAAACAATCCATTAGCTCAACATGTTAATATATCTACCCATTCGTAAATTAATAATCCAAAGCTGACACTTTTTTTCATATATAAAAGAATTTAAGTGAAAGTACAGTGTATGTTTAATCTCTGTCACTAAAATTTCAGTATGTGATTGATAATTACAAATAAAACTAAATTTCTTTCAGAAGTTGTACAAAACAAAAAACTCATCATTCTTTCTCCAAAAGTCTAATACATGAACTTTCTATGAGCGATTACCAGTTAATTAGTAAAACATGCTATAGTATTCCTAGTTAATTTTTTTTTTCCTTTTCTTTTTCTTAATCATTTGATCATTATCCACTACATATGTATAATATTGCTTTCTTCTTGAAACTTATTTGATGAATTGACCAGAATTATGAAAATTTGATTGAAGTTCTCTAAATATTTAACTTATTTAATTAATTGTGTAAAACTTATCGGTTTTAGCAGGATTTATACGCATGTTTTCTTAACAAACATGTCATATATACAATTTATATGCATATAGCCATGCATACACAGATTACAAAAAAATAAGAACTAAACAAAACGAAAAACTTAAAGTATATATGACTTACATGATCGTCCTCAATATGCAATTGCACCCCCAGGGACGACATTGTGTGAAGACTCCCTATGAAATCTCAATATGGGTTTATAGGCAGAACTGAATTTTATGAAAGATATGCACATTGCTTCTTCATTAATCTGTTATATATAATATATCCTACCTACCCTACCCCTAGATGGTTGGGTTCAACTTAGGGGTTGATTAAAAGAAGCATTCTTTCTTTACTTTTCCTTTGCGTGTGGTTTTCATTTACTCATGTATAATGCTTGAAGTTCTTTGTATCCTTCTTCAATTATTAGCTTTCGATCAAAAGACACAGGAATATCTGCTAACATCTTCAAATACGTGTGAACGAGTCTGTAATAAGAAACCAAAAATGTCCGTGATTTGGAGTCTTCTGTCTATGTTCTATAATAAGATCTGGATGGTTTTTTTTTTTTTTTGAAAGGAGATCTGGATGTTGATATTGGATTGTTGTTTAAAGGCTAAAGGTCACGGACTCAAGGGAGCTTATTTTCAAGCTTAAGTTTGCTTGACTGCATTGGAAGTCATGCTAGTAAAAGTAACATCTCGCTCAAGCTCAATTTTCATGAAGTTCCCATAGGTTTGATTAGACTCAACAAATGATGAAAACTTGGGACAATTCAACGTTGGTCGCCCAACTGCGCAAGCATATGCATCTGTTCTGGGCCACATCAAAATGTAGTTCCATATGTTACACCTTCGATAGCAAATATATATGACGGTGAAAGGATGTGATCTTGCAACATGCAGGTCACATCGAGAATCACATACACCAACCGATAAAGCACTAATGGTTGCAAATTGCTTACAAGCGTGATGCGTGCACCGGAATACAATATGCAATCCAATGCCAATATTGAAAATTATGTCCAAAGGAAACGTGAACTTGCCCCTTTTTTTTTTCTTCCTTTATATACCAACAAAAATTCAAGGGAAATTCGTCCAAACAGTGTCTGAACTTTTCCAAACTATTAATTTTCATACCTATACTTTGAAAAATGTCATAATGGTACCTGAAGTTTTGGCCCCGACCCAATTTCCGTACCTAGCAACAGTAAAGTCGTCAACGGCGTTAAATTTTGAGGGGTAAATCTGGAACTTCAGGTATTCTCAAGAGAAAATCTTCCAAACAGTGTCTGAACTTTTCCAGACTATTAATTTTCATACCTATACTTTGAAAAATATCAAAATGGTACCTGACGTTTTAAGCCCGACCCAATATTCATACCTAGGAACAGTAAAACCGTTGACTCCGTTGAACAATACCAGAAAAGTATGCCAATAACTACCGTTGGGTTCAAACATTGCCCCCCAGACCTCGAAGTCAAAGGTCTTTGTCTTACCTCAGTTGAGAGCAGAACTCAGCTACCTACCTCAGTTTTCTATCAGGAGAAAAAATTGAACTCGGGTTCTTTACTCCTAACAGAAGCTCTGGTACAAGAAGATATGTTGGAATTCGCTATTACAGATCGAATCCACAATGTGAGGTGTCAACCACCCAATTATTCCCTCTCAGTGATGGCTTCGCCGGCAACGCGATCTTCTCCAGCATCTTCTCTGCTTCGATTTCAATCAAAAATCCCAAAACCCACAATCCAAAAAATCAAATTCAATTATTTGCAGCTGAAATCAATTTCAATTTTTCTTTTTTTGATGGGTTTGGGAGAAGACAACAGAGAAGAAGGAAAGAAAAGTCGTGATTAGGTAGATGCATGTGGAAATTTTGGTAGCTATAACAGCAAAAATGGTTTGGTTTGCAAGTGTTTGCTCGGTTTTAAGCCTAGTTCACCAGATAATTGGAATCATGGAGATTATTCGGGTGGATGCACAAGGAAATTTCAATGCTTTATGTTGGAATCCGACGAGTCTGATAGCAAAGGAATCTGAAATTTTGGTAATTCCACTTTCAATGCTTCTTCTCTGTTGTCTTCTCCCAAACCCATCAAAAAAAGAAAAATTGAAATTGATTTCAGCTGCAAATAATTGAATTTGATTTTTTGGATTGTGGGTTTTGGGATTTTTGATTGAAATCGAAGCAGAGAAGATGCTGGAGAAGATCGCGTTGCCGGCGAAGCCATCACTGAGAGGGAATAATTGGGTGGTTGACGCCTCACATTGTGGATTCGATCTGTAATAGCGAATTCCAACATATCTTCTTGTACCAGAGCTTCTGTTAGGAGTAAAGAACCCGAGTTCAATTTTTTCTCCTGATAGAAAACTGAGGTAGGTAGCTGAGTTCTGCTCTCAACTGAGGTAAGACAAAGACCTTTGACTTCGACTTCGAGGTCTGGGGGGCAATGTTTGAACCCAACGGTAGTTATTGGCATACTTTTCTGGTACTGTTCAACGGAGTCAACCGTTTTACTGTTCCTAGGTATGAATATTGGGTCAGGCTTAAATCGTCAGGTACCATTTTGATATTTTTCAAAGTATAGGTATGAAAATTAATAGTCTGAAAAAGTTTAGACACTGTTTAGAAGATTTTCCCTTGAGAATACCTGAAGTTCCAGATTTACCCCTCAAAATTTAACGCCCTTGACGACTTTACTGTTGCTAGGTACAGAAATTAGGTCGGGGCCAAAACTTCAGGTACCATTATGACATTTTTCAAAGTATAGGTATGAAAATTAATAGTCTGGAAAAGTTCAGACACTGTTTGGACGAATTTCCCAAAATTCAATAGAAAATCTCTTTTCCTATTTTTTTTTGACAGGAGTGAGAGTGAAAACTTTACTGTCAAGTAATTGACTATACGTCTTCGGAATTTAGATCAGTATTTTGGGGTACTTGCGATGCCTGATTAAATCAGTGATGGTTTGAGTTGTAGTAGGTTTAGATGGCCAGAATTGATTGGTTACCTCAAATGTTCACTTTACCAAGTATATATAGGTGAGTTTGAATGCATATCTCGATACTCGAGTACTGCACGTAGTGGTGTGCATAGTGCGCAAGTCATGCCTTAGTGGATCCACTAAACCGGCCAAGAAATTATGAAAGGAGGTGGTCTGGAGTTCTGAAATGAGGGTCACGCAAGTACGAAATTCATCAAGGCATGGTACATCAAGACCTTGACAAGAAATTATGCGTAGGAGGACAAGGTGGTAGTGACGAACCTCATACTAAATATTCAGAATTGTCAAAGTTGCATGTGAAGGCTGACGGTAAAGTTTGAAAAGTTTTTTCTTACCCCACTCTGAGCTCATGTGGAAAGAAAACAGAGGGCATTGTGGGGATGAAAATTTTTTAACTTAGGTTTTAGTCACGGAATGGTCTGATAGAGAGAGAGGCCAACTTGTTTGAGATAAATTCGTCGAGGTAAAATTCCATCCAAATAAGGTGCAATGAAATCCTCTCAAAGCAGATGTGCAATTCTCTTAAGACAGATTTAAGTGAGATGAAATCCACACAAAACATAACCATTTATTATCACTAAAGATTATTATTGTCCAAAAATCATTAATTTTGTCAAGCGTATATAGCTAGCTAGTAACACCGTTACTTCCTCGTTTTGGTCGAAAGTAACACCTTTACTTCGCACGATACATTTGATTTCTTGTGGTACGTACAATAATGACAGTGCTAGCTAAAATATTATTGCGAATGATGAACCAACAAATATTTCAGAAATAAATCAACAAAAATAAACACAACAGCAGAGATATTTCACTTCATTTGCAAATGAAGATCAACAAGTTTTGTTACACGATGTTTAAAAGTTTTATTCTTTGACAAACACAACATGCAGCAGAGGTATTTCACTTCATTTGCAAGTATATGTAATTTAGGCGGAAGTTGAAGATGATGGAGCTTCTAAACGAATATAGTCATACATGATTCCCACGAAAGGGCTGGTGCTCATTGCTTGAGTTAGATACACTGTATTGTCACCTTTCACAAGCAATGTGCTGGATACGTCTATGCTATACAGCCGGTAGAGACCATGAATTCCATGTCTGCAAATTGTGTTATCGTGTCCAATCACACCGGTCGTAAACAGAGGAGGGTCTGCTTTGGAATCATTTATGCGAATCTTCATTTGAAAAAAAAACGGAAACTTAGATCAGAGCTTTAGCATGTGTATATCTCCACCGCACTTCATGTTGTTAGCTAATGTACGTAAGTGGATCTAAAAATATGGTCGCTCTAGCGTTACTGACCTGTAATTCTGCAATATTTGCAGTAGCGAGGGCCAATCGAAGTTTGTAGATTTTGGTCTGACTGACATTGTCAAGCTGAAACTTGATTTTCCATGTAGTCCCTTGATACGTGCCATCATCTTTCTTCCTAGTACCCAACAATAACTTGAAGGTAAGGCTATGAGTTTTTTAATATCTTATCAATGGGATTACCAAATTCTATTTACACATTAACTTTGAGAATATATAAAGAACTTGACCTGGTAACTTGAGCAAAGAACCAATCTTTAGTATAGTCACTAGTTCCAATAGTATAAACTAAATCCTCATTAGGATATAACTCGGCATATCTTTCCCATAACCCCCACTGCCTAAACCTTCAAGTGTAACAAAATATGTCAGGACACAAAACTTCAGACATATAGAAAAAACTCAAAAAGTTGATGGAAGTTAGATTGGTGTGACTAGATTAAAGTTTCATGGACTGCTCAAATATAACAAAGTTCGAGCTTCACCTGTCAGGATGGTTTACATAAAGTTTATTGATATACTTTGGATTAGGATCGGGAACATAGAATCCAGCAGCAGAGCGATCCGGGTAACCAATTTCCCACAATGTTGGTCCATCCCTTGGAGGCTCATATACAAGATCACCAAGGTCAATATTACAACCTGCCCAATTCATATATACATATGGATGATATCGATCAGTTGTAATTTAGTTCTACGTATAAATTCATCAGAGTTCAGAAAAAGAAAGGTAAAAGAACAAGAGAAGTAGACCTGGAGTGATGTTAATGGTTAAACCATAGCGGTAGTCTCCGATAAACCCAGGAATCCACGCGTAGAGATTGTAGTCCCCCTCACGTATATTTTTGATAGAGTAGTAGCCATTCTCGTCTGCCCTTGTCCAGAACTGGTAACCCTGCTAGCAAGTATTTTAATCAAGCTAGCATAGAAAACTAATCTAGAATAGTGTTGGAGTCGGCCCATAACCGACCTTATTTGGGCCGAACCGCTGCCAAACTCCAAAACCGAACCGGTCAAAGAGCAAACCGATATTTCGGTATTCGGTCGCTTTAATTCGGTATTAGGCAATTACCTTTTTTTTTTCAGGGCCCATTTCAGTTTTGTGTGAGGAATTAAAACATTAAACTCTTGAAGCACAGTTTTACAGCATTTTCTGAGTTTTGAACTTTTAATTGACATCTCCGGCTCATTTGGCATGAAATGAATCAACATACCACAAACCACAGTACTCCACCGTCAATATTACATCCTATTGAAGTCACAACTCCATTCAAATTTGGCAAATTCTGTTAGGAGTTGAGACTTGATGAGGTATTTCTAGAAGGGTAATTAGTCTGCGTGTCTAATTAAATAGAATAAAGAAGGTACAAAGAAAGCAATAACTTTAAACAGTTTTTTTTTGGATAAAATTCTCCTTTCCAAACTCTACACCATGGAGCAACCCCAAAATTAATGTACAATAAAGAACAAATAAGGGAGACCTTAGAGCATCTCCAACAGTAATACTTATATTCATAGCTAAAAATAGCTAAAAGTGAAATATAACTAGTTAGCTATTGAATTATGCTCCAGCAGAATACATAAATTCTAAATTAAATTTAGGTTTTAGTTAAATTTTCTCTCATCCTAGCTAAATATAGCTAGAAAATTTAGCAAAAGCTAAATTTAACTTTTGTTTAGGTATTCTGCTGGAGTAGAATTTTAGCCTAAAATTAGCTAAATATTAAATTTATTTTGAAATAAGTAGTCTGTTGGAGATGCCCTTAGTCACACAAACTGGTCCAACAACTCGTGCAACGAGTATATCAAGGCTCTTTTATTTGGTGTACCCTAGATATGTCTCATTTCTCTTGGTCACATTTACAACATTTATAGAAAAAATGAAATGTACCTGAGTAATTTCCAATTAACATTAACTTTGTGATTAAATCATGCATGTATAGTGCATGGCTAAGGATGGATAGACTATTTGCATATGATACCAACTTATATACTAACCTCAACCCGTAGAAAGATTCAGATAACGTGAGATATTGGAAAAGATTAATCTTATATTATTTGATAAGATAGAATAATGTGTTATTAACAGGGGCAAGAATAATTTAAAAGATGCTCTACCCTAGCCGCCGCTTGCTAGGTTTCCAATGGCGCTCCCTTGCGTCAATCCAAATCGGTGATCTTTCTTTGCCTCGAGAGGAGAAGAATGATAACCGCCCTAAGAGTGTCGAGAATACGCCTCTGCCGGCCGAACTCGTGCTCCAATCTTCAAAGGAAGGCGCTGTTGTGCGTCCAACAACAAGTGACGAGCGATGTAGATGGGGGACTACGAAATACTCTTCTCATGTGAACGTCGGGGGCCGGCGTTGGCAGTCGTGGGTGATGGAGATGAGATCCTCTGTCAATCGACCACGCAGAGGACGTCTGAAGAATCGGGATGATTGGCTTGCACAGCTAGAAGGGATCTGCTCTGGCCGGTTGTGGGATGCGGTAGAGGATCGCTTCCGCCCCCAAAACAAGGTGGTGGCGATCTGGTATTCCAGCAATGCAACAATTCGACTTCGAATTGCAGAAGCTGTGAAATCGCACGTTGGTCTTGCCATTGAGTTGCGTCCAGATGCAGCGAGAAGACCATGGCGGGTTGTGGCGATGCTGGGTGTTGGTACTGCTGCTGATCGAAAGGTGGTAGCACGGTTGGAGGCTGCGGTGCCCAGCATGCACTGGGCGGCGGCGATGTTGACCGCGGATGCAGAAGAGGGTAGGCCAACAGTGGGTTGGGTGCCCAGATCGGTTTTGTGGCCCAAGTCACGGTGGTGGCCCATTGCAATTTGGATATTCAAGGTAATGCCTGGCATGACTTGGGTGTCCAGAGAGAAGTGGAAGCCCAACTCTGTTTGGGTACTAAATAGGTGTTGGGTGGCCAAAACAGATCGGGGTCTCTTATGGATTGTGCCTCTTTCGTGGGACAAACTCTTGGATTCAAATTCTATGGGGTTTCGTATTTGGGATCCAGGAGGATGGACCCAACCAAACCTCCTAGCCAGGGTGTGGAAGACAAGGAGAAAAGTTAGTTTTTTGTTGAACTATGCCTATTTACTGTGTCCTAGTTTTGTCATAGTTATAGGTTTGCTTTTAATCAGTGAGCACTGGTTGTCTAATGAGTGGTGCTAGCATACCACGTCCTAAACTTGCCCTTGAGATTGGCAAGAGAAGGTATGTATCTGTGCCATTCTGGCTTGAGATGAATGAATGATTACTTGGTTCAAAAAAAAAAACAGGGGCAAGAATAATATACTTATTACCAAACAAAAAAATTGATTTGCTTAATGCAACGTCCATTCTTATACATTTTCTATTTGATTTTCCTTATATGTGATTTAGTCTCATTAAACAAGTTCTTTTATATTTTAGCTAGTGAATACTTAATGAAAATTATTTTTTGATAAGTACATAATTATGAGGTGTAATTAACATTTCTATCTCATCATCTTGTATCAATTTATTTTTCAGTTTTCTTCTTCATCATATGTTTTAGTATTATATATTAAATATATAATTATGACCATGTTAATTAGCTAATTAGTTTAATTCCTCAGGGAGTCTGGCCCCCTGCAGACCAAATAGTGGTTCCGCCACTGGTTATTAAGCTAAATTATACTATTTGGTGTATACTAACCTCAAGTCCTCAACCGTAGGATCGAAGACAGATATTGGAAGAGATTAATTTTATATTCTTTGATAAGATAGAATAATGTGTTATTGAGATAAATGATGCTATTTGGATTACTAATCAGGGTGGAAAAATAGAGGGTAATTATATATCTCGATCTTTCATATACATGTCATGTAATCTTATGAAAAGTAACTAATGAGGGAGATAATTAATTTAAGCCAATACTGAAGTATAAGATTAATCAGGCATAATTAATGTGCCCCTTTAATTATGTTATCTAAAGTATCATTTAAGAAAGATTGTTTGAAAGTACATTCACCTTGCAATCTCTTTGCCATGATCCAACATCTCCAGGGGGTGCCAACCCAACATAAGCACCATGGCCGAGTATGTGATTGTCGCTAACAAAGCTAAACAACCATTACTTTTTACGTAAGACTTTCAACTAACTTGATTAGAAATCTAAATATATAAACTACGTGGTTCTATCTGTTCAACTTTGTTAATAAGCTAATTTAACAACATATTAGTGCTTAATTAGATTAAATATAACGGCCATCATGATTAACAGGAAAAAGAAACAAAAAGAATGACGGAGTTGATTAATTAGTACCTATCTCGAACACGTATTCTACCACTAACATTACCCCGTTGCTTTGACGTTGGAAAATCATTGGAAGCTGGAAACTCATAAGGCCAGCTCTGTACTTCTGTCATCATCTGAAATGTTGAAAACGCGCACGTAAGTAACCTTAAGAATGAAATTATAGAATAAGAGAAAAGTACCATAATTTGGAAACTTGTTGATTCTCTGTTTTCAAATATATCCTCCTAATAATAATTGAGACAAACTTATATATGAAATAAAAACCTGTTAATTTCTTTGCATCTTCCCAAAGTGGTGATGAATCTATTGCATCAGATGCAGAATTAAGATAGATAAAAACAGGGCCGAAAACTTTTTTCCATGGCTCATTTGGTTTAAGCTTCAGCACAAGGTCCTCTCCTGAATAGTGAGCACTCAGAAACATCTGAATTATATATAGTAACATTAATATTCAAGGCCGTCTTGATCAATTCACTATTCTGGAATAAGATACAAAAAACTCATATCTACTGGGAAATGCTTTTGATGAAAACCTCTTGATGAGAAACACAAATAATTCGATAAAAGTTCTAGTACTTCTCAAATCTCAAACCTTGGATCACTTCTCGATCAAACATTTCTAAAGGAAGCATGCAATTGATAGGTAGGTGCTTGTTTAAGCAGTATTATATATAGAGAGCTTCATTACCCTAAATATATGCTAAATGTATAAAGTTCATTCAGCTTACTGCAAGACAATAAGGACCGACGTGGGAGGTGAGGTTTTGTTTAAGAGGCCCGCCAGATCGGAACTCATCACTGGGCGTTATCTGCCAAAACCCTACATGAGGGTCCATGCATATCCAACCGTGAACCCACAAATTTTGGTTCTCGCATGAGTATTGGTACTTGTCATCCACCTGAAAAAAAATTATTTCAACCTTATTTTATTGGTAAGCTAAACACGAAACAAAGCGGGTGGCACGATTAAATAGTAATGTGCGAGGAAATGCTTATTTGTTTCTCATTTCTTGCACCTGAAAGTTTGGACTTATGGGACATTAATTTCGTTTAATATATTTCAGATATTTAGGTCACCAGATATAGGTAAATCCAAACACGACTTGTTTATAAGCCGGTGAAAATCTGAACATGAATTGCTAACCCTAGGTGTATATATAGGGGCATTTCCTTTAATTTAACTGCCATTAACAACGGCTTAGAATTAATTTTGAAAATTATTCAACGCCATAGGGTAGACGTAATTGACTTTTGTGATGCAATGATACTGAGAGTTTCTCTTAAATATAATAATATAGCGGATAACATGGGGGTAGTTTGTGTGTGTGTGTGTGTTATAATAGATATATATCCTAATGTCGGTGTAGATATTACCTCTCCCTTATATTGTGGCTCTATAGGATTGACAAGAAGGAGTGCTTCTGGGAATTCTGAGTTTAGGATTTGGCTTCTCTCTGGTGATCGGTCATCAGGAAGGGGCATGTTTCTTTGCCTGTTATCAGCTATCACCATATACTGAAACCTGTACGTCCAATCATATATGACAGCAGTAAACAATGATCATATATATAAAGGAGTTAACATGGCTAAGTACTCACTTCTCTTTACTGAGCTTGAACACAATCCTAGTCTGGGGAAGGTTGAAAGGAGGCCATTCTTTCAAGTGCTCGTAGATGGCGTACGAGTAGAAGCCTGATGAATTACGTGTTAAGTATAACACAATTGAGAGACTTAATTGTCTTGTTTCATTTACCTCAAAACAGAGGATTATATAGGAAGATTACAGAATAAACTGTTGCTAATATATATAGGAATTGCTAACTCCACTAATGATAATGCTAACTCCATGATGATAGTGCTAACTACACTAATGATAATGCTAACTACACTATAGTCCACTCATGACAGACTTTGTTCTTCATGTTGATATTAGCTCACTTAACACTCCCCCTCAAGTTGGGGAATAGATGTCTCGCATTCCCAACTTGTCTAGTGAGCTGTGGAACACTTTTCCAGAAACAGCTTTGGTAAGAATATCTGCAAGTTGATCTTCAGTAGGTACATGTGGCATGTTGATGATTCCTGACTCCAACTTCTCCTTAATGAAATGTCGATCAACTTCAACATGTTTTGTTCTATCATGTTGAACTGGATTGTGTGCTATATCAATGGCTGCTTTATTGTCACAGTACAAATTCATAGCATACTTGGGTTTGAATCCCAAGTCTTTCATTAAATTACGAAGCCATAACATTTCGCATACTCCATGAGCCATTCCTCTATACTCTGCTTCTGCACTAGATCTAGCAACCACTTTTTGCTTCTTGCTTCTCCATGTGACCAGGTTACCTCCCACAAAAGTAAAATAACCTGAAGTAGATCTTCTATCAGTGATAGAACCAGCCCAATCTGCATCTGTGTATCCAGCTATGTCTGTATGGTTGTTCTTGGAGAACATGATCCCTTTACCGGGATTTGTCTTCAAATACCTCAGAATTCTATGTACTGCTTCCATGTGATCTTCACTTGGTGCATGCATGAATTGACTTACAACACTTACAGCATATGCAATATCAGGTCGGGTGTGTGAGAGATAAATGAGCTTGCCTACTAACCTTTGATATCTCTCTTTGTTAGTAGGCACTTGGTCTGGATATTCTGCTAATTTGTGATTTTGCTCCATCGGTGTATCTGCTGGTCTACATGCTAGTAAACCGGTCTCAATGAGTAAGTCAACCACATACTTCCTTTGAGATAGGGTAATGCCTTCGTTTGATCTAGCCACCTCAATTCCCAAGAAGTATTTCAGTCCTCCAAGATCTTTCATCTCAAAAACAGATGATAGATGTGCTTCCAGTTTCTTGACTTCTTCTGGGTCATTTCCTGTCACAATCATATCATCAACATAAATGATAAGTGCAGTAAGTTTATCTTTCCTGTGCTTCAGAAACAGTGTATGGTCAGAGTTGCTTTGTTTGTAACCAAACTGTTTCATAGATTGGCTGAATCTTCCAAACCATGCCCTGGGGGACTGTTTTAGTCCATAAAGGGACTTTTTCAACTTGCACACCATTCCTGCTTGTGAAGGTAGAGAATAGCCAGGAGGTAGATCCATGTAGACTTCTTCCTTCAAGTCTCCATGTAGGAAGGCATTCTTTACATCAAACTGCTTCAGAGGCCAGTCTAGGTTAGCCGCTAATGACAGTAGTACTCGAATGGTATTCATCTTGGCCACTGGTGCAAAAGTTTCTTGATAGTCAATACCATATGTCTGAGTATACCCTTTTGCAACCAACCTGGCTTTGTATCTATCCAGTGTACCATCAGCTGCGTACTTCAATGTATAGATCCATCTGCACCCTACTGTTCTTTTCCCTGCGGGTTTTGGCACTAGTTCCCATGTGTGATTTTTTTGCAAGGCTTCCATTTCATCTTCCATAGCTTTAGTCCACTTAGGATCTGCTAGAGCATCCTGCACTTTATTTGGAATGACAATAGCAGATAAATGAAATACAAAAGACGCATATGACTTGGATAACCTATGGGATGACATGTAATTGCTTATGGGATATTTGGCCTTGGCTTTAGGATCTGGTTCATATTGAGCCTTTGGTTGACCTCTATTTTTTCGAAATGGCAATTGATACATGCTGGTGGTGTTACTTGGTCCTATTTCAGGGGAATGTTCAACATTTGTATTATCATGGGATTGAAAGGCAGGGTCAGTAATTACCTCTGGATCATCCTGAAGGGGCATTGGAGTTGATGTAGTAGTAGAAGGGGGGAGGGTGTCGTCTGTATCACCTTCTGATACTGGTGAGTGATTGTTACTCTCAGTTATCGCAAAATCTGGTGAATCTGCGCCTGCAGTTGGTAATTTGTCACTATGTACTTGATTGTCTATTATCTCGAAAGGACAAGATATATCCGAAGGCTGCTCTTCTATATCACGATTCTCCCCCTGAAGAGGAGTCTTCGGGGCAAAATAGAGATCATGTTCACAAAACGTGACATCCATAGTAACATATGTCCGTTTAGTGATGGGATTAAAGCACCGATATCCCTTTTGAGTAGAAGCATAACCAATGAAGACACACTTTTCAGCACAAGCCTCCAACTTAGTTCTCTGGTTTCGATGGATATGTACATAAGCGACACAACCAAAAATCTTTGGATCAAGGGCATGGGTAGGTGGTAAAGGTAAGTGTTTGGACAAGGCTTGGATAGGTGTTTTTGGTGGTGGACTATTTTCCCCAAGAGAGGTTTAGAGAGCTTGTGTGGGAAGTCGGTTTATGAGGTAGGCAGTAGTAAGGATGGCATCACCCCATAAATACTCTGGCATATGAGCTCCAAGCAACATAGATCGGGCAACTTCAAGAATGTGGCGGTTCTTGCGTTCCGCCACACCATTCTGCTGAGGTGTATAAGGACAGGTGGTCTGGTGTATGATTCCATGAGTGTTGAGATATTGGCGGAAGGTATGTGTGACATATTCTCCACCATTATCTGAGCGTAAAACTTTAATGGGAGTTTGAAACTGGGTATGGATCATGGCATGAAAGGACTGAAACACAGAGAACACATCACTCTTATGTCTCATCAAATAGATCCAGCTCATTCGGGTGCAATCATCAACGAAGAGAATAAACCATTTCATACCAGAAGGGGTTGCTGGGCCTGGCCCCCAAACATCAGAGTGAACTAAATCAAAAGGTGCAATGCTTTTAGTAGAACTCAAAGGATAGTTCACACGGTGACTCTTGCCCAAAATACAAGTATCACATTTAAAGTCTGATGCTTTATGATGCTTAAACAATGAAGGTAGTAGAGTTTGAAGATAACCAAAGGATGGATGTCCCAATCTTTTATGCCATAACCAGATCTCTGCTTCAGTAGACGAATGCTTCTGAACTTGATTCACCTCACTTACACGACGATTACCAGCAGATGTCATTTCCATGTAGTACAATCCCCCCTTCTCAATACCACGCCCAATGATTTCCCCTGTTAGGATGTCTTGAAATATACAACACCATGGGTAAAGAATCACACAACAATAGAACTGTTTAGTTATCTGTTTGACAGATAAAAGGTTATGTGATAATGATGGCACATGTAAAACAGTATCAAGTGTAATAGAATCTGTCAAAATGACAGATCCAGCACTAGTAATAGGATAGGAAACACCATTTGCATTGGTTACGCCAGATCGTTGAACGGGGGTCAAATTTTGAAGGTTCCTAGAGTCATTAGTCATATGGTCTGTTGCGCCTGAATCAATTATCCACATATCTTTCCAATTAAAGTCAGAAACACTAGACAGAGAGGAACTCAGTGTACCTGAATTAGTCATGAAAGTGAAGGCAGGGTCACTAGTGTAATCACCTTCAGTAGGTTCTTCCGGAGCTGGTGAGGCAATTGGAAGGGTCGCCTTAGGTTTACCTTTGGGCCGATATCCTTTTTCCTCTTTCGCTTGGATTTCCTTACGACGGGCAACATGCTTATCCCACCATTCTGGATAACCTTTCAATGGAAAACAATTATCCACAGTATGCTTCAAAGACTTACAATGAGTGCATTTCATAGGTCCTGGAGGTGGTGCTTTCCAAGAGGAGGCAGATGGTGAAGACTGGGAATTACGAATATGTGGTGGCCGGTATTGAGTATGCATGGCAGATCTAAGTAAAGAGAAGAGAAATCTGATTCTTGGGTGTTGCCTATCGAGCAACCTTTCGGTAACTCCTTTTAATGAAGCCAGGTAGTAGAGGAACGATTTTGGCGGAGCTCAGCTCACTTGTTTAGCAGGGGACGAGACCCTTTGCTAGCACTTCTCGTATCCAATCAACCTAGACACCCCATTAATTGGATGGACCTATGTGGTTGAACGAGTAAGCTCGACGGTACAAGAATAAAATTTCTAATCCAATTTACCTTTTTTTTTTTTTTTTTTTTTTTTTTTTTGAATAGGTCTGGTGAAGTGGGCCGGCCCAAATCAGCAACAAATTGACAAATAAGGCTTTGGAACGTCTCACCGAGTGATAGTGAGCAAATGAAATTAAAAAAAAAAAAATGATGGAGTAGAGGAAGAAAAAGAAAAGGCTAAAAAGCTTTCTTTATTAAAAAAGAAAGTGGATTTGTGGATGGAGAAAGGAAGAATAAAGTAAAGAAGACAGGAGAAAGGAAAAGTAGAGAAGTTGCCGTGGGGTTGTAGTGGTGGGTGGAATAAAACAAAACAGGAAAGTAGGTGGGTGGAGATATAGAGGCAAGGATGGCCGACAGAGCATCCACTTTTGCTTTCTTCACGTGCACAAATCAAAGTTTTAGGAGTTATTTAAAGAAGAGAGGGCGAGATCGACCTCCTTGGCTGAGAACCATGTCTACACGGCCAAGCTTGCGGAGCAAGCCGAGCGCTACGATGATGGACCTTCTTCTGGGCTCTGAAGCTCCGCCGGAGAATCTTGTCTGACGAGGATTCCGATCTATTAGATGCGGAGCTCGACTGTAGTTTAGTTCCCGGCAACGGAACTAGTTGCAAGCGGTGGATCCGAGCGACAGAGAGACTGCAGTTTACTGGAACCAGTTGCAGGCGGAGAGAGTCGAGGTCAGCGATCGCAGTCCGGGCAAGGTGTCCTGGCGATAGGTCGTACGCCAATTTTTTCAAAGTCAAAATCTCCGAGGTCACCAGCGATAAAGAGATCAGGTAATGTTTGTCAATTCTGGGTATGAGCTTGTGCTCGATCTTGAGCAAAAAACTTGGTTATGGGTTATAGGTAGTGTGAAGAATAGAGTTCTTCTGGACACTGGGTACTGGCACTGGTATGGTTATGTTTTCTGGTTACTGAGTAAGATGAAGAACAGAGTTCTTCTCTTGGTGTTTCTGGCAGCGGAATATGGGTATAGGTAATCTAGATTTCTAGAAATGGGTATAGGTCTCAAGAGCAAAAATGCTCTGATACCATGTTAAGTATAACACAATTGAGAGACTTAATTGTCTTGTTTCATTTACCTCAAAACAGAGGATTATATAGGAAGATTACAGAATAAACTGTTGCTAATATATATAGGAATTGCTAACTCCACTAATGATAATGCTAACTCCATGATGATAGTGCTAACTACACTAATGATAATGCTAACTACACTATAGTCCACTCATGACAGACTTTGTTCTTCATGTTGATATTAGCTCACTTAACATTACGAAGCATTACAAACCTGAAAAACATATCATTTTTTTGTCATATCGTACAGTATGTATATAAAGATTATCTATGGCATCACCTAATCAAACCTTTTGTCTATATTTAGCGGGACATTCTTGTCCTCGTGATTCCACTCTCTGGTGAATGAGATCTCTACTTGTTCTTCACTTTCCACTATAACGGTGAGTTTTGTTCCTATCATTCTGCAATGGATAAACATGGTTAAATCTCACATGCAGAAACTTACGTATCACGAGGTGAGTTTTGTCCCTATATACACAAACACACACACATATGTATACATATACATATATACACATACATATATGTTATGTGTGTGTGTGTGTTAGAGTTTAGCCGTTTAGGTGTAGTAGTCTCGTACGGATCAAAGGTTCCAGTTGTTCCGGTACTTCCCGTTTCACTCCAAACGAGGTCCCAATACCTTCAAAGTTCAAATTGTAGTATCTCGATCATGAAAAGAGGAACGAATTGTAAGTAGTTGCAAGTAGGTGAAGTAGCTATGTACGTACCCTCTATTAGCTTCTTCATCAAGAACTTCAAGTAAATTGTCAATGCCGTTATATTGGATCCCGGTAACAATTCCATCTGGATTTGATAATGTAACTTGGAGTATGCCGTTATCCATAATCACCTGCATGCATTGTGTGTATATAATATATTTGTTATTTGGTACATGTTAGTCTATTAGTATTTTGATTTCTTTTGGTATTTGTAGAAAGTGCCTCAAGTTAATTTGAATCCCCTTCTCACATACTGATTGATCGATAAAAGATGAATGAAAAAATAATGCATAGTGTATGACGAAGGATGCTTTACTAGATAAAATTAACATGATGTTGAGCAATACTAAATTTTGTGTGATGGAAACATATATTAACCTCTGAAAATGCTAACCAAAAACTCAAAAAGAATCCATTAATTAGCTTATATACAAAAGAAAAAAAAAATTCATTAGCTCTACATAGTAATGAAATATTCGAAGAAATTAAAGTTTATTAATATATAAATAATTCAAAGCTGACTAGTTCTTCAGTATATAAAAGAATTTACTTTGCAGTATATAAAAGTTTCCACCAAACTCTTCTTTAAGTGAAAGTGTAGATTCTTCTTTGAAACTTCTGTCACTCAAACTCTAATATGTGACTGATGGATACAAATAAAACTAAATTTACTTCAAAAGTAGCACAAAACATAAAACTCATCATTCTTTCACCTATTAGTATATTTTTCCTTTTTCTAATCATTTAATTATGTAGTGGATAATATGTATAATATTGCTTTCTTTTTGAAAGTTTGATGAATTGACGGAATTATGAAAATTTGATTGAAGTAATATTTAATTTATTTAATTAAATGTGTGAAAAAAGAGAATCGATTATAAAACTTATCGGTTTTAGCAAGTTTTCTATACATGTTTTCTTAACAAACATTTCATACAATTTATAGGCATACAACCATACACTCACGATAAAAAAATAAAATAAAATAAAATAAAAATAAATAAATAAAATGAAAACCTTAGAGCATGACTTACATGATGGTCCTGAATATGCAATTGCACACCCAGGGACGACATTGTGTGAAGACCTCCCTAAGAAAATCTCAATATGGGTTTGTAGGCAGAACTGAATTTTATGAAAGACGTACACGCGCGTTGCTTCTTCATCATTAATCTGTTATATATAATGGTTGGCTTCAACTTAGTAGTTGATCAAAAGATGCGTTCTTTCTTTACTTTTCCCTTGCGTGTGGTTCTTATTTACACATGTATAATATAATGCGTGAAGTTCTTTGTATCCTTCTTCAATTAGTTACTTTTCGATCAAACGACATTGGAATATCTGCTAACATCTTCAAATACATGTGAACGAGGCTGTAATAAACAACCAAAAATGTATGTGATTAATTTGTAGTTTTCTGTCTATATTCTATTATAAGATCTGGATGTTGATGTTGGATTGTTGTTTAGAGGCTAAAGGTCACGGACTCAAGGGAGCTTATCTTCAAGATTAAGTTAGCTTGACTGCATTGGAAGTCATTCCAGTGGAAGTAACATATCGCTAAAGCTCAATTTTCATAAACTCACATGAAAGTAACCCTCCAACGACTACTTGATTAGACTCAACAAATGATGTAAACTTAGGACAATTCAACGTTGGTCGCCCAAGCATATGCATGTGTTCTGGGCGACATCAAAATGTAGTTCCATGTGAGTTTACACCTTCGAAAGCAAATATATATGACGGTAAAACTCAACTGTAAAAGGATGTGATCTTGCAACGTGCGTGTCACATCAAGAATCACATTCACCAACCAATAAAGCACTAATGGTTGCAAATTGCTTACAAGCGTGATGCGTGCACCAGAACACAATATGCAATCCAATGCCAATATTGAAAACTATGTCCAACGGAAACGTGAACTTCCCCTATATGTTTTTTTGAGTAAATTTGATTCTTTACCTTTTGGTGCGGAAAAACTCCTCACTTTTTTTTTTTTTTTTTTTTTTTTGTAATTGGAGTAGGAGCAAAAACTTCACGGTCAAATAATTGACTAGGCGTCTTCAGAACTTAGATCGGTGTTTGTCAAGCCAAGCTTGAGAAGGGAGAACTTGCAAATTAAAGATATTATGATGTCTAAGCCAGTGAAAGTTTACGTTGTAATAGGTGTAGATGAGATTGATTGTTTACCTCAAATGTTCACTTTACCAAGTATTTATAGTTGAGTTTAAACGAATATCTCGATTAGTGCTTACAATGGTGTGCAAAATTCGCAAATCATGCGTTACTAGATCTACTACACCAAAAAATTATGAAAGGAGGTGGTCCAGAGTTCTGAAAGGAGGGTCACGCAAGTATGAAATTAATTCATTGAGGCATGAGATATCAAGACACTGACAAGAAATTATGCATAGGAGGATCACATCAAGGTGGTAACAGTGACGAACCTCAAACGATATATTCAGAACTGACAAAGTTGTGAAAGTCCGACGGCAAAGCTTGAAGAGTTTTTCCTCTCCCACTCTAAGCTCATTTTTTTTTTTTTGAAGAATATCATGTCGATATATATTAATTCTCAGGCCAGAAAGGACCATTACATATCCTCCCTCTACCATCTCTGGGTAGATAAAGAGTTTGTGGAAAACCACAGCGATACATAGATTAGGTCCGATCATTTGACAGTACCCATGCTCACTTATTTAAGCAAGCCTACAGACTATGAAAAGACATAGTAAATAAGCAAGTCTACGGTAAAAACTTATAATTTCCCAAAAACAAAGGAAATAGAGTTCCCTAAATGAAGGGAATTATTGAAAAGACAAACAACAGCCTTAAAGTAAAAGCTCATTAAAAGGGAACATTGTGGGGATATTAAATAATAATAATAATAATAATAATAATAAATAAATAAATAAATAAATAAATAAAATAAAATTTAAAACCATTTTAGTCACAAAATTGCTTGATAGAGAGAGCCAAACATGTTGAGAAAAATTTCTCAAGCTAAAATTCCCTCAGGGAGGATTTAAGTGAGGTGTAATCCCCCTAAGACATATCTAAATAAGGTGAAATCCTCATAAGACAGATCTAAATGAGGTGCAATCCGCTCAAGACAGATCCAAGTGAGGTGATCGAAATCCCCTCAAGACATATCAAAGTGATGTGAAATCTCTTCAAGGCGGATCATAGTGTGGTGAAATCATGTTCTAGTTAAGAGATGAGCTAAAAGAGAGACGGTCCGATCTATTTGTGGAGCTCTGAAAATTGTTAGATCCCCTCAAGAAGAAATCCTCTCGAGGTGAATTTAGATAAGGCGGAACCAGTCAGCTCGACCGAATCCGTAGCGAGCGGGAAGCATTCTCCCATGTTATCTTGAGACTTGAGAGTGACGTAGTAAATCCACGCATGACTTGAGGACTTTGCACACTAGTCGAGATTTCGTTCAAGTTGCTTATAAATACTTGGTAAAGTGAACATTTGAGGCAAGTAATCAATCTCATCTACATCTACGATCTTTGGACATGTCTCGTTCGCCTGATGCACCAGCGGCGCTTCCAGAAGGTGGAGAATCGTCCTGAGAATCAAGATTACCTATGTATCATTGACTTAGGCATTGAATTATCTTTTGCAGGTACCATCTTTTTTAAGGTCAGCTTGTGAAACAGCGATTCAAGTTTTGAATACGCATAGTCAATTTCTTGAGCGTGAAGTTTTCACTCTCACTCCAGTCAGAAATAGATGAAGAGATTTTCTATAAAATTTTTCCGTACGAGAAATATTTTTTTCTTCTTTTCTATACTATCAGATTAGTGGCTACATAGTAAAATGAATGATTAATTTCTTATTTCTTTCTATGAACTAAATCCAATAGTATTGTTGTCATTAGAAGATTGGGGGCCTTCTAACCGAATATAATCATACATGATTCCCTGAAAGGGGCTGATACTCAATTCTCGAGTTAGAAATATGGTATTGTTCCCTTCGACTAGCTGAGCGCTTGGAATGACCACATTGTATAGCCTGTACAGTCCATGAATTCCATGCCTCGCGATCGTGTTGTCGTTCCCAATCTGTCCGGTAGTAAATAGAGGAGGATTCTCTGTATCGGGGTCATTGATCCGAACCTTGAAGAGTTGAAAAAAAAGTTATCATTAGCAAATAATAATATATGTTAATTACATGATCATGCACTAGAATACTAAAGTAAAACAATTTAATATGCTATGTTGACAGATTTTCATTCTCAACCAATTCTCATTTATCAAGCCAGTAGATTGTTATTAGAATAACAACCTTGCATATAAAATGTACACGTCATATTATGTTATCTAGTTAAATAAATCATTTGCTATATTTTGTAAGTGCGCAGTAAAATATTAGATGTACTATTTCTTGGAAAGAGAACATTTTTCGAGTACTGCATCTAAATAGATATTATATATATGGGTAAAGCTATGGTATGTTAACATTTCTCATACATCAACTATTTTTACCACTTTAAGGACTCATGTTACCACTTTGAGGACTAATATTACTATTTTGAGGACTCATATGGTAAATTAAGAAAATTTACCACTTTAAGGACTTATGTTACCACTTTGAGGACTAATATTACTATTTTGAGGACTCATGTGGTAACTGAGAAAATTTACCACTTTAAGGACTCATGTTACCACTTTGAGAACTAATATTACTATTTTGAGGACTCAAATTACCACTTTTAAGGCAATTGTATGCATGTCATACATTAACATTTTGTAGAATTTTCCTATATATATATATATATATATATATATATATATATATGAGATTGAAATTTTCGTGAGTATAATGATTTTAGGGAAAGCTAATAAAAAATTAATCGAGTTCAAGAGTAATACTTGTAATTCAGAAACATGTGCTGTTGCAAGTGATACTCGTAGTTTGTAGGTAGTGTTCTTGTCCACATTGTCTAGGTTAAACCTAATCTGCCATGTTGATCCTTTGTATGTGTTATTACCTGTCTTCCTGCGAACAATAAAACAAGGTTTAATGTTGTTATCTGATGATATATGAATTGGAAACACGTAATATTAAATATTAAATGAAATCCTGCTATTAAACAAGCAGTAGATCGATATTTAATTGATCATTTTTTCTACTATACGCTAGAAGCTGGCATGCATGTGTAGTAGTAGCTAAGTAACGGTGGTTTCATGAATTTTTCCAAAGAAGAAGAACAATTGAAGAGTAACCGAACCTGGTAACCTGAGCAAAGAAGAAATCCTTTCTATAATCGCTAACTCCAATTGTGTATACCAAGTCATTGTCAGGATATAACTCTGCATATCTTTCCCACAATCCATATTGTCTAAACCTGTCGATCATAATAAGCACATAAGTTTCATAACATACCTTTTCCAATCATTAAGAAGATAATTACCAACTAGTGTAACAAACCTGTCAGTGTTGACGTAGAGTTTGTTAATGTACTTTGGATTAGGATCTGGGACGTAAAATTCTGCTGCAGTTCGATCGGGGACGCCTATTTCCCACAGAGTTGGGCCAGTTCGTGGAGGCTCATATACAAGTGTACCCACATCAACATCAACATCTGCAGCGTAATTTACATTAGTATAAGATAAACCAAAATATTATGTATGACAATTTATGTAAAGATCGAAGTAGAATAAGACCTGGAGTTACAACAATTTCAGAAACATCTCGGTAATCACCAATAAAACCAGGAACCCATGCATAAAGATTATAGGTCCCTGGGCGTACGCCATGAATAGAGAAGTAGCCATTATTGTCTGCTTTGGTCCAGAATTGGTAACCCTACGGTTTTATATGAAAATATGTTATGTGAAAATACAAAATTGCTATCTTAACAGACCTTGCATGAGAGATTTAAAATAATGTACCTTGCATTCTAACTGCCACGATCCAACAACTCCTGGAGCTGCCAATCCTACCAAAGTTCCATTTCCCGGTACGTCTTTATCATCCGTAACATACCTATATATGCAAGTGTATATACGTACTTGGTGAAAATTTTTCTGATCAACTTGTGAACATTTCTCGATATATAGGGCAAGCGGAAAGGGAAATTCTACGGTATCTGTATGTATGTGATACACTAATTTACAGATCTGACAACAATTTTGTTGTCATTGTGGTAAATAAAGTTATTTTTTGAGTAATTTTAGTTCTATTACAGGTAATTACTCCACCTACTATATTTTTACAAGTTTATGAACAAATTGTTGTCGATGTAGTAATTTGGTTCAATTATATGTAAATGTGTAAAACAAATGTGATAACTTTGTTGTTAATGTTGTAAATTTGGTTAAACTAAATTGTAATTTTGGTTCAATTAGATGTAAATGAGTGTATGATAAACATCCAAGTACTCTAGACAATCCCAAGTGGAAAAAGCTCTCAAACAAATAAATTTTGCCGGTCGTTTGAGACATTTTATCGAGCAGATTGCACTCATTCTTATAAAACAATATATCAGGCTAGAAGTTCAATTATATATAAGCTAAGAATCAGCAAAGTAAGTACCTTTCGCGGACCAATAGTCTGCCGCTAACTGTTCCTCGTTGCTCAGGCGACAGAAAGTCCTTTGAAGCTGGAAAATCATATGGCCACCTTTCAACTTCATCGTTCATCTGCAAAATGTTATTTTTATAGTAAATTTCCACCCATTTACCCATTGAAGTTGTAATTATATGCATAACTTTAAATATTGAAGCTTTGGACCTGTTGCTTAGCATCCTCCCATAGACACTGGAAAGGGTTAGCTCCATCAACCAAAGAATTAAGATAGAAAAAAACTGGGCCAAACACTTTCTTCCATGGCTCATTGGACCCAAATTGTATTATCAGTTCCTCTCCTGAGTAATGGGTACTATGAAAGATCTGTTGATTATTCCATTGCAATCGAAATTAGCATGGTAGTTGCATATTGTTACTTAGTGATCTTCGATCATATTGTAGTAGAGAAAACGTTATGTGTATAAAGAATCCTAATTACAAGCATCATTTAGATTCAGAACCTAACAACATAACAGATATTCAACAAAAAACAACTTTACTTGTTGAACAATACTTACGGCAAGGGTGATGGGTCCCACATGTGAAGTAAGGCACTGCTTGAAGGGACCTCCAGATTTAAACTCTTCACTGGGAGTAATCTGCCAAAATCCAACCTGTGAGTCATTTGCTATCCATCCATGCACCCGATTATGTATGTTCTCAATCGAATATTGATATTTGTCATCCACCTGAAAAATAGATCAACCAAAAGTAGAAGAAGGAGATTAATGTGATTAGTTAGTCGCAACACTAAACCCTAACTCTGTTGTATCAAAGATGTTATGTTTTATTGCTAGACTATTATCATGTATTTGCCAACATATCAGTTGGCACCATTGAATTATGGGTTATTATGCTCATTTTTTATGGCGTGTCAAATTCTTGGTGCGCAAGAAAATTTTATCGATAATGTGAATATAAAAGTCCAATATAAATACAGTGCAAGGTTTTATTGTTTTATTTTATTTATTTTATAAGTTATATCAGGAAGAAAACAATGCATACCTCTCCTTTGAACTCTGGCTCGACCGGATTGACGAGCAAGACCGCCTCCGGGTAAGCCAGGGCTTGCCCTCTTTTTTCTGACCGATCATCTGGAAGGGGCATGTGTCTTTGCCTGCTGTCTGATATTGCCATGTAATGAAACCTATGCAAACATCAAAACTAATGAAAAAACACACATGATGAACAAATTTTACAATTAAAAACCTCATATTCACTAGTGAACACGTTTACCTACTTAGAAGTATAAGTTTGTAAATCATTTGAGGTTAAATAGCTAACGAGGATAAAATATTGACCAGCGTTCTCGACCTTCCTGGGTTTGTTGGCCAAGACAAACCTAACACAAACTAAATCCTACACTACAGTTAGGTTCTAAATCCTAATGCATTGATTTACTCTTTGTTGAAGCTAAAGCTGGTGCCTCTCTATTGGAGGTTTAATAATATTTCTGGATCTGCTTGCATGAGATATATTTGAAAGGATCATAACCATCACGAGAAAGCGACCGTTTGTTGTCTTTTGGATCAGAAATCACGAGAAAGGTTAGCCGTACATTTTTCTTTTATCTCTTTGTTTATATATGGGGTAAGAATTAAGCTCCCAACTAACCCAGGAAGAAAATGAAAAGTTGAGTAAATAAAAGAAAAAATGGAGGAAGTTGTAAATTACTTGTCTTTTCTGAGCTTAAACACAGTCCTGGTGTTGGTCAAGTTGAAAGCAGGCCATTCCTTCAAGTGTTCATAAATGGCGTAAGTGTAGAAACCCGACGAGTTACGAAGCAACACGAACCTTCAAAATTCACATGTCATTGTGTTATTATCATTTTAATCACCTATTAATCAAAGGAAACTAGTGTAATATAAAAGACCTTTTGTCTATGTTTAAAGGGACAACTTTGCCCTCTAAAGAGGGATCCCACATTCTGGTGAATGAAAGCTCTATCTGATCCTCAGTTTCCACTATAACCGTAAAATTTGTTCCTTCCATCCTGCACATAGATGTAGCAAGCTTATTATGTTAACTTAAACAGAAAACTTGCATTATTTTATTAGAGGGTCTTAGTAGAACACTATAGTTGAGCAAAATGCATGTTCAACTATCTAGCAAGAGAACATTTCTTGTCATAATCGATGATTGTAGTAATCTTATTGACCAAATTAAATAGACAATCACTCTATGTAATGTAGTACCTATCAAATGCGCCTTTCTTTCTCGTAATTCCTGGTGCAGACCAAACCATATCCCAGTACCTACATCGTTATATTATGAGTTGATAAGCATGCATGCATATATTGACTAAAACATTAGTTAGATACATCTTTCTGTACGTTTTGGTTGAAATAAAAGTAATCGTAATTATTTTCTCATCATGACTAGCCACTTAGGGAAGGAATTATTTATATGGATTCCAAATAAAGCGAGTCGTACGTGAATTGATACATACAGCATTGAATACTGAACATGCCTTATCTAACCGGGGTTATATTGAGATTCCTTGTATGTCATAATCAATTAATATAATCCTTAATTTGAAAATAATCAATTAATATAATCCTTAATTTGAAAATTATGTTGTATCATGACATGAAATAGTAGCAAGCAAGAGGCCGGTACCCTCTATTGGTTTCATCTTCAAGAACTTCAAGCAGATTGTCGATGCCTTTATATTGTATTCCAGTAACCATCCCCTGTGGTTTTGAAAGATTGACTTGGAGAATGCCATTATCCATGACCACCTGCGCATATAAAGTAAAATCGGTCAGAAACTGATTCCTTACCTCAATGTTTAAATCAAAATGGTAAGAACACTATTATACAGAGACCACTTATTTCTACCATGCACCGGCTTTGTTCATCTATTCCAACAGTACGTAAAACACTGGTGCATGGTTGAGTTTCGGACTAAACTTACATATTGATTGAAGATATGCAGTTGCAGGCCTGTTGTATTTTCTGAAGCAGTGGCTTGGATGAATATATCCTCATCCAGAAATGTCTGGCTGGAGAAGAGGAGGAGAATCATGGTACCCAACTTTGCCGAAATCCATGTTATTGTGGAAAGCGAAAAAATGGTGCGGATTTGTCCTTTGCCTAATCCAACAGGAAAGGTCGACATGTGAACTTTTTGGCCAAGCTTCCGTGAACAACAAACAAAAGGCTAGGCTTATGATGATATGTAGATATTCTCTACGTTGCTTTCACTTTCTTCTGATTGATTGCTTTACTTTGTCGCTACCACTGTACATTTGTGTTTGGTGAACCAGATGTGGGTGAAGCATGATTCCTTTGTTGAGAAACAGATGAAAATATTTATATGAGTTGGGAGGGGAGACTTAGCTAGGTAGCTGTTTAATTACTACCGAATTACAATTAGGAAGTGATCTCATGCATGATCTTAACGGTCTGCTTATTGATTTGGTGAACTGTCAAGATTCAGTCATAAATATAATTGGGTCAGATTATTAAGAAATTTCAATGTCATTACATTTATGGAAAATGTAATATGTGCATTTGTTAGAAATATTTAAGTCTTAAAATCATGAATCATTAATACATCGTTTGGTATACATTTGAAATATCTAACGATGCATAATTATTTCGTTCTATATATAGAATACTTAGCAAATTAGCACTTTGACCATTGTTTTTTTTCTTTGGACAAGCACTTTGACCATTGTTAAGTATAATACTGAATCACAGTCTATACTGAGATGCATCTTCTGTTTGTATTTGTTTGGATAAATCGCAACATTTTTTTTTTTTTTTGGCTAAGAGCGAAACTCTTTTTCTGTCCATGATATTTGATCTCAAATCATACATACCCAAAGTAACATTAATTCAGGATACCATTTAGATTTATCATACACGGGTTCATTAACACCGCAATTGATGAATATTTACAAATCATATCATTAATATCCTCTCTGTTATGATCGACTAAATATGTTCTTCTTTGGTTCCTGCAATCTTTAATAACCAAATCTAATCTTCGATTTGTTTTTCTTTTTTCTTTTAAGGAATCTTCAATTTATTTTTATTCCTTCAATTCCTGTATGATTAATCATAATTTCATTCTACGACAGTGAATAAATAATATATTTAGGTAATAGGTAATACTTGTTACCCTTGGTCGAAGCAGCTAAAAGTAATTTACTGGAAACAGGCTCATTTGAGAATAATCCTCACTAGACACGCCATAGCCTTCTTTGGAGTAGAGGAATCTCTCGAAGTAATAGTTTGGCTGGCAGTACCCTCTGGACAGTATTTTGGTTGGCAATATCCTCCAATATATTATATATTCGGGTCAGCAGTACCATCTGATGTGTCATCTTGGGTAGTATTGTGAGACCTCTGAAATTTGGTTTCCTATTTTTGAAAGGGAAAAATATTTTGAGCCTGTTTAAGTAAATCTCTATTCTGTGTCTGGCCCAAACTCTAGGTTACTTGACCTAGTGGTAATAGGGTTACATTAGAAGGATCTAGATTCCTATTCAATGTATGATTACTTTCCCTTGTATGATTTGGATTCTATGCATTTTAATCCTCTATATAAAGAGGCCCCTATTATCAATGAGAATATACATCAAATTCCTCTCAAAGAGAAAACACGTTATCAGCACGAGCCCTAACCCTAGCTTTAGAAACCAAAACCCCAGAAATTGATCAAGCTCCACCGGATTAGCCTTGCCTGCGCTACCACTGCCCTCGCAGCCCCAGCGTCGCAACTCAACGCTAACCCTACCAGGTTAGCCTCGTTGCCCCTGCAGCGCCCGCAAGTCCTGTTTTCCTTCTGCCCCAGCGCGCGCTCGCATGCCCTCGCAACCGCGACTCACCAGCGACCCTGCGACCCCAGTGTCACCGCAACTCGCTCGCGACCCCGCAACCTCACAACCACGGGAATCTGTGATTCCGCGACCCCCGCGACTCCGCGACCACGCTGCAATCCTACGACAAGGACCAAATACGTTCCGCAATCCTAACTCCTAAGAGGTATGTTTTACTATAAGTTCCCGATTTTGAGTTTTTCTTCTTTTTCTCTTCTTTTTCTCGGGGACTTGCAATCTCCATTCTTCTACCCCCCCCCCCTTTCTTCATCATAGGGGAGACCAATAGCCGAACTGTGGGGGTTCGTGCTCACTCCAAGCTTGGAGCTTGTAGAGTCCTCCAAACTTAGAGTTTGTTGAGATGTTATGATCGACCACAAACACATCATTGTTTCGATCTAATCCAATTCCTCTTGGAATCGGATTTCTTGGAAGCGACTACGCTCAGAAATCCTTAAATTTCTTGGAAGCGACTATGCTTAGAAATTTATATTGTTTTCGTGGTAGCCTTTTTCGCTCCGAAACTAACCCTAATTTCTTATTCTCTTTCAGGATGAATAACCTGAACAAACTGGACTTCGCTCCATTGGGAACAACTGGCTCTGGATATCGCAGGTGGGTTCGTGATGTCCGTCAGCATCTCAAGGCTGATGGAATCTTGGATATGATTCTCGAGCCTAGCCAGGACATGCTAACTATTGAGCAAGCTCAAGCTTTGGAAGCAAATAGAGCAGCCTTAGAGGCAAATAAAGTGAAAACCGTCATCCTAATGACTCGTCATATGGATGATTTGCTCCAGTACGAGTGTATGAATGAAGAAGACCCTAAAAGGCTGTGGGTCTCACTCGAAGAAAGATTTGACAACGTCCGTGACTCCCTGCTTCCTGACCTAGAAGTGAGATGGCATAGCCTCCGCTTCTGTGATTTCAAGTCAGTTCTTGACTACAACTCGGAAGCACTTCGCATTAAATCCTTAATGGAATTCTGTGGTCAAGAGATCACAGATGCGATGTTGATTGAGAAGACTCTCTCTACCTTCCCGGTCTCTGCATTGATGGTTGCTAAGAACTATCGAATCGATGTTCCTGCAGGACGGATCACAAGGTTTCATGAGCTTATTGGAGCTATGAATGTCGCTGAAAAGCATGACAACATCCTTGTGAAGAACTATAATTCGAGATCCGTGGAAACAGAGCATATTCCGGAGTCCAATTATAGTCGCGCCCCTAAGAGAATGAGCCAAGAGTGAAACCCTAATCTCAGGGATACTTCTGGACGTTCTGGTATATATAATCGCTCTACTCGGGAAGGTAACCGTCATAATAGGCAAACACGGAACCGAAGAGGTTAACGTGGAAAGAGAGAGGGAGGCAACGCCTCTGGCCATGTTGGTAGTGCCACCAATACTAAGAGCCATCTAAATGACGCTTTCAAAGCGCCTCAATCAATGGAGTCTGAGCAAAGAGATGATGTTCTCGATGTGGAGTATCCGGTCATTGGGCACACATTTGTAGAGCTCGTGAAGAAATTGTCACCGCCTACAAAGCATATTGTGAAGCAAGAGAAGCTCACTATGTGGAACAAGAAGATCAAGGAGATGATCTAGAGTGAAGGGTTGAAGACTACAAATCTGGCTGAGATCAATAGATCGCCAATTTTGTTTAAGTCTTTATTTTCCAAGAGATGTAATAGGCAATTGCCATATATATTTTTGTAGTAGATGCCAATGGTTTAGTCTTTCTTCAAAGTAGGCTCACCCAAAGTAAGTGTGATGTCTAGGAAGGTTATGAGATTAGTGGTACTTAAGCGAGCTTTGCTCCATCGACATCTCTCTACTCACCTGGTCACATTTATTTTGGACTTACCGAAAGAAGTTAGACGACTACCATTGTTTTGCATTAGCTAGCATTTTGGATTAGATTTTCTCTGGCCAAAGAGACAATGATGTAACTCCGTTGGCTTATGAATAAAATTTCGAGTTCTTTTCATTATGACTCTATTTTGATTCTGAGCATTGACTTTGTGACTACTATGGCTGGGCCATCAGTATTAATTCAAGGACATGGAATAGCCCAAGTTCCCCTTGCCAAATGGCACCTTGATTACTGTCACAGTAACTATCTACGCTCCTAAGGCAAATCACACCTATGAATAGCCAACGGATTCCATGCGAAATGCATGTAGAGAACGGAAATGAGTTCCTTTGCAATGCCTCTAACGATTGCTAACAAAGGCGCATCTTAGAGAAGTTTATGTGTCTCTCTAGTGGACTCTATGTCACTATTCGAGCTATTAAATTCAATAAAGTTATGAGAGAAGATCTCTTGGATTTAGACACATATTGGCTTTGCCACGACAGCATAGATCATCCTAGTCATGATATGATGATCCGTCTACTAAAGACTTCACACGGACATCCATTCTTTTGAGCGAAACGAAGCAAAAATCGAAAATTGATTCCCGGACTTAGTGTGACCGCCGCTACCGCCGCATTTGGCGCTGCCGCTGTCCTTAGCCACCGTAGGGCCGCGAAAGTCCTTTGTGATAACGCCATAAATGGCGCCAACCATGGCCATGTCGCCATGGATGTTCTTCCCCATGGCCATGCCGCCATGGATGCCACTTTCCATGGTTCCAACGCCATGATGGGTGATGTAGTCACACATTTTGCTTCTAATAGCGTTACAGACGCTCATGCCCAACCAAACTCCTCATTGGTTGCTTCTAAGGCACTTCGCTCATTTTTGCAAAGCCCGTTCCTTAAGGGAAGTTAGGACTGAGACCGTCCTATGCAAAGAATATGACAATACTCATTCTGTTCTTACATAGAATCTGTGGGGATTTTGTGGACTGATTCAACCGACTTGCGGACGTTTAAATATCTCATGATGTTGGTTGACACGCAAACACACTGGTCACGTGTTGTGCCATTGTCCACTTGTAATGCTACTTATTCTACACTCCTAGCACATATCATATGACAACGGGCTCACTCCCCGGATCATCCTATTCAGTCAATTGGATTTGACTATGCTAGAGAGTTTACATCGAAGACTTTCTATGGTTATCTCAATGGGACTGATGTTGGACATCACATTCCCATGTACACACCCAAATGGTCTCGCGGAAACGACTACGATGGTAGTCCGAAAATTGGTAATGCGCACCAATCTCCTTATATCCGCTTGAGGTGATGCAATATCGCATGCAGCTATGCTAATTCGTCTACGACCTACCGCCACTCAATGTATCTCTGCGTTACAGCTAGTGACCAATGTTCTAAAAATCGGGCTAGGCGGCCGCCTAGGCGCTAAGCGCCTCCACCCCGTTCCGATTTCAGACTAGTCGAGTGAGCTAGGCGCTGAGGAGAAAATCGGCCGCCTAGGCGGTGCTGGGAGGTTCTGGGCGGAAGCTGGGCGGGAGCGATTAGGCGTTTCACCCCTTTTTTTTTTTTTTTCTAGACTGAAGCCAATTTATCCCAATTCCCAAATCGAAGAATCGAAGACAGAACCCTATCATGAACTAAGTCGCCGTTTTCACGTTTTGAACCAAAACTGGAGTCGCCCTCTCTCAGTCTCTTTCTCTCAGAGACTCAGAGTCTCAGTCTCTCCCTCTCTCTGTGGTCCTGCCGCACGATTCTCAGGCTCTCAGTGGCTCAACCTCTATCCGACTGTCGGAGTCGCCGGTGACAACGAATTTCTGGGTTTTCAATGATTCAATCGAATTTGGAATCATGATTCTCACAATCTCAAGAACTCATTCTGGGTTTTCACTTTCCAGTCATCACTCATTCACTCTTGGTTTGCTTCTTCGACTCCTCCTCAAGCTGTCAAGCGGTCAAGCCACTCACTCAAGCTGTCAAGCCACTCCTCAAGCAGCAAACTTTGGTTCGATTTATGGGTTTTTGTCTTTCAATTTTTCAAACTTTCAATCGAATTTCTAGGTTTCATTGTTTCAATCTCACAATTTCTGGGTTCACACTTTTCAGGGCTTTCTGGGTTCGATTTCTGGGTTCAAGGCTTCAAGGAGTTCAAGCTCGGTGATTCTGTAATACATTGTGAGTCTTGTTAAGTTGCTGGAATGCTGGGCATTGAATCATTATCTCAAAGTATCAAACTGTGAATGTTTTGTACTTGTGTATCTCATTCTCAAGTTTTGGATTTTGGTGTTTCTGATTCATGATTGTTGGAGGCTTGGAGCTGTGTTGAACTTTGCTTACTGAGTTACTGTATTGTTTTGAGATAATGATATTTGGCCTCTGTTTTGGGAATTGAATGTTTTGATTAATTGAATTGCAGCTTGTTTTGGCCTCTGTGAATGACTGAATGGGAATTGAATGTTTTGATTAATTGAATTGCAGCTGGTTTTGGCCTCTGTGAATGACTGAATGGGAATTGAATGTTTTGATTAATTATATGTTATAAAAATAAAAATAAAATAAATAAAAAAAACCGCCTAGTCCCCGCCTAGGCTCCCACATAGGCCCCTAGGCGCTAGTCCCCGGCCTTCCGCCCGACTATCGCCTAGCGTTTTTTAGAACCTTGCTAGTGACTGGGTACAAGTATTTTGTACTTACGCACATTTGAGTGAGCCATTTATGTGCCAATTGCGCCGCCACAGCGCACTATGATAGGTCCTTAAAAACGAATGAGCAACTCAGTTGGATTTGAGACTCCAACAATCGTCTGCCCCTTAAATGTCATTGCAAAGCGATCTCCTTACCGCTAGATTTGCGGATGTCACTTTGATGGGACAATCTTCCTGTCGTTAGGGGGAGATAACAACATGAATGTTCAACAGGAACGACAAGAATTGTCGTGGTCTGTCCTCACTATGTCTCATCTCGATCCCTGTTAAAGTGACGAGATCACACAAATACACTGCAAACATGCCTGCAAGGAAGGACGTCCCTACGAGAGGACATAGCGCCACCCTATACAGAGGTAGGTATGGCGCCAACGCCAAAGAGAGTGACATTCTGGCGTTATAGGCCATGGACCCAGCTAAGATGCATGGGAAGCCTATGGGTTCGAATGATACTTTGGAACAACCTAATCCTTTGATCATCAAGACTCAAAATCCGTCTCATGAGAATCTTCCGGGTTATGGTTATCGTTGGGGGACGCCTCAATGTCAGAACCTATTCCTGAGAATATAGAGCTCTATGAAAATTACACTAGTGTACATGAGACGTGGGATAGAAACTCCATCATAATTGATGATGTAGGCACGCATTTCATTGCGCATGAGTTTGTTAAGTAAGATGATATCGAACCACGCTCCGTTGATGAATGAATGCCAACGTAGAAAAATTTGGCCTAAATGGAAAGATGCGATCCAGGTTAAGATGGATTCTCTAACGAAGAGGAAGGTTTTCGAGCCAGTGATGCCAACACCTCCTAACAGAAAACCTATTGACTAATGGGTCTTCGTTAGAATGCGTGATGAGAAAAAGAGATGGTAATCTCGCCTTATAGCGCAAGGCTTCTCACAAAACGCCCTGGAATCGACTACGATGAGACATATTCTCTCATAATGGATGTCATTGCACTCCACTATCTTGTCAGTTTGGTAGTTTCCAAATAACTGAACATGCAGCTTACAAATGTGGTCACTACCTATCTCTATGGGGATCTAGATACAGAATGTATATGAAGGTTCATGGTGAACTTCATTTACCCAAGTCATGTGGCTCTAGACCACGGAGCGTGTTTACAATAAGGTTGAAACGCTCACTAAAGTGACTACTTGATTGGGAAGGGATATGCCCGCTCGTTTCCATAACAAGTTTTTGGATTCTATCGCGGTTCATGTTGGACATGATCTTTATTGGAAGCCCTTCAAGAGTTAAGGGAAACCGCTAAACACTTGAAATCCGATTTTGAGATGAAAGATTTTGGGAGAACATGATTATGTCTCGGTTTGGAACTTGAGGATCGTGTTGATAGATGCTTAGGCATTTTGACAAGGTCAAGCCTTCAAGCACCCCCATGATCGTCCGTAGTTTTAATCCTGAAAAGGAACCTCTTCGTCCGAAGGATGATGGCGAAGATGTGCTAGAGGCGGAAGTGCCCTACATAAGTACAATAGGAGCATTATTGTACTTAGCTCCATGCACAAAACCGGACATCTCATACGTTGTGAACTTTTTAGCTAGATATAGCTTTGTGCCAACGCAATGTCATTGGATTGGTGTAAAAGATATCTTTCGGTACTTGAGATGTCCGATTGATATGGGCTTGCTCTATCCCTACAGAGAGACGATTGATTCTGACCCATCACACACCAGGAACGCCGCCAACACTGGCCTGCGTCCCCTCTCCCCATCCCAAAACGACATAAGCGTTTTGGAAGGTTTTGTTGATCCTGGGTACCTCTCTGACCCTCACAAAGGTCGTTCCCAAATAGGTTATATGTTCACTATGGGTAAAGACCGTGATATCTTGGAGTTCTACATAATAGACCATAGTCGCTATATCTTCGAACAATGCAGAGATTATTGCTCTTCACGAAGTGGTTTGTGAATGTATATGGATTGGATCCATAATTACACATGTTCGAACAATTGTGGTTTGAAGTCTACCACAGATAAGCCTACGAGCATTTAGGATAATGCTGCTTGTTTTGAACAAATGAAGCAAGGCTACATCAAAAGTGACAACACCAAGAATAATCAGCAACAACAGACTCTCCTCAAGATCAAAGTGAACTAGGTTCGATCTGAGGACAGTGTGGCAAACTTGCTCACTAAGTCATTTCCTAAATCCCACTTTCGAGAAACATGTTGGTAGCATCTTTTGCGGAAGTTATCCGAACTCCCATGAACGTAGTTATTAGGGGGAGATGTCTACATGTATGGTCTCGAAACGTGAAGTCGTGAAGGGTGTATTGTGCTCTTTTTCCCCTTCGACCGAGGTTATTTTTATCCCACTGGGTTTTTGTTACTCAGCAAGGTTTTTAGCGAGACAACGAGAGAAGCACCGCGTTTGGGAGACACAAGGATGAGTGTTTAAGTAAATCTCTATTCTGCGTCTGGCCCAAACTATAGGTTACTTGACCTAGTGGTAATAGGGTTACATTAGAAGGATCTAGATTCCTATTCAATGTATGATTATTTTCCCTTGTATGATTTGGATTCTATGCATTGTAATCTTCTATATAAAGAGGCCCATATTATCAATGAGAATATACATCAAATTCCTCTCAATTACCGTTTCTCTAAAACAGAGCCATATTTTTATTTAATTTCTATTATTTCCTATAGTTTTTATAGCTTTCAAAAATTATTTAAATTTTTATTTTATCAAATTTTATATTTTGAGCCTGTAAGATTAAACTAGAGGTTGTTACGAGTTCGTAGAAATTTTCGGAGGATTTTTCGAACACCGAAGCTATTTTTAATGATTTTTGGCAGTTGAAATTATCCAAGAATTATTTAAAAATAAATCTTTTTGAGGTGGCTTGATCTGGACCGTGGATTTCAAAAGGCAGAAGATGTAGACCGTTGAAGAAACAGATATACAACGGATCAGCACAGACCGATCCAAGTCGACGACTTGTTTTGCAGCCCGACCTTTTCTCCTCCGTCCAGCCACCTCCAGACGTCACACTGGAGTAGTTCGGCTCGTCTCGGATGTGCGAATCATAGCGCGGTCGCTCCGACTCGAAAGACCGGCGACGATGGTAAGAAGAAGCCCGAAAGCTTTTCGTGTTGGCCGGCAGATTCTCTAATTCTGGCCACTTCTCGGAGACGGACGGGAAGCGGCAGCTTCCTCTCGACCTTGCCGATCTATCTATGGTGCATGTTTTTCCAGATGATAAGGTATGAGAAAGAATCAAAGCCAGTAAGCTTCGGTGCTTCTGGCGGGTTTTCTTGCTTTTCCGGCAACTTCGGCCATTATCTTCGACGAGTAAAGGTATCAAACTTCATCCCCTCGTTGAGCTCTACATGTTGGTGCAATTGGTTTTCAGATTCGGTTCATGTTTTAAGATTTGGTTGTTTTGGGTCTCCGACGTTTTTGTTGTGTTTTCCGCAGTTAATCTGTGTACTTTCCGGCGACGATTAGCTTCAAACCAGGTATATCAAATATCATCTAATCAGCAAGTTCTAACCTAAGAGTACGATTTTGATTGTTGATTATGCTTGAATTCAAGAAATGGAGGAGTAATTGAACTCCAAAATGGGAATGGTTACTTTGATTTTCACCAAAGGCATGAGAGAGAATCGAAGGGGAGAAGAATTTTGGAATTCCCGGCGAGTTTCCATGTTTTTCGCCGACCATTCTGTTTTAGTTTGCTTGTAATTATTGTCTTTTGAAGATTATGCTTTCTGGGATTTGATTTTTGTGTGAAATAAACAGATGGGAGAGATATATTCATCGATTAAGGGAAGAGAAACAGAGGAAACTGATAGCGGAATGGTTAGTCTGAAGACTCCACTCCAAACTTGAATAGGCCAGAGGGGACGCGAGAGAGAGAATTCTGGGTTTGAATGGGGCCGTGAGAGAGAGAGAGAGGGGGTGAAATGTTTAGATAAAAAAATAATGGATTAAGACATGAAAAGACGAAAAAATCTTTAACGGAGCTAAATGCTCCAGGTTACGGAGCTAACAACTTCATGTATTAATCTTCGGCCGGGGTCAGAACTTCATGTATCATTCTGATATTATATGAACATGAGATACAAAAGTTTAGAATGGGTCAAACATCAAGTATTGTACGGATGATTTTCCCATGATTTGAAAAATATATAAATGAAGAATTAGTGTGCAATTTGTTTATTTTGGGTCGTTTAGGTTCAGAAATTCTGAAAAAAAAAGAACATGTTGTAAATATTATTATCTTTGTGGCTGTCCACGTAAATACTCATTAGTTATGTACTTTGATGTAAACTCTACCTCTATATAAAGGAGGCTAATGAGACTGAATGAGAACACTTCTACTTCTCCCAACTATTCTCTCTACATCTTCTCTCTACTTTATAACACGTTATCAGCACGCTCTGCTCTATAATTTTTTTTTTTTTTCACTCTATGATGATTTAAGAGTTTTTGGTGCAACTTTATTGCTTTTGACCATAACTCATAATCTACGAGTCAAAATTTTTAGATTATATCATGGCACAGCTATTATAATTTCGTCAATTACCTTGATTGTTTTTGTTTCATCGATTCTGATTCCTTTGTATCCCTGCATCCATAATTCATAGTTTCTACGATTTTCGTTTTCAAGTATATGCTGATCATACATGCAACTTGAATGATTTATATATATACATATGATTCCCGATGCAATATTATTTGTATATTATTTTATTATTTTGTTTCGTTATTTATTATGTCATACCATAATTACACAATCATGAAAATTGAAATTTCATTATGAATAGACTTCTTATGACATATTACGTAGCGAGGTAGCTTTAGAATCCTTGATAACCTCTAATTATTGTTCTATCCCTTATCGACACAGTTTTTTTTGTTGGCTTGATACAGCCAATTTTGTCCATTACTACTTAATGTGAACCATCTATAACTCTGTATGTGGTCACGTAAAATGAGAATTTATTTTGATTCTTTAATTAATATGTCATCCTAGTCCATCTTATTGGCTTTTTTTGGCTTAGATGCCATATATCAGTCCATATGCATATCGATTATATATTGCAAGAACAATATCATGGCACCAGTTATTTGATAACTTATAGCTTCAGGTATGTTCTTTTAAGCATAATTGATCAAGTTCATTTATTTTTCTTACTCATTATTCGGTTTTGTAATTTAAACTGATCGAAACCTGAAGTTTCTTGATCAGATCATATGGGGACCTGAAGTTCCTCAAGGGTCATGAAATGAAGCTCCTCATAACTTATGAAATTACGAGGGCGAGAAGATCCTTAGAGCTATATAATCACGTATATGAACTCAAATGTTTCTTAATCCCCAATTATAAGAGGGCCTGAAGTTCCTCCGATTATTTTTTGATGTTGGGGTTTTCCTTCCGCCTTATGACTATTTGTGAATTTGGAGTTTCAAATTACCTCTAGAAGATGTAGTTTGAGGTTGCACACTTGGTCAATGCCAGAAGCCTTTTGGCTTTACATTTTTTTTTTTATAAAGAGAATCTGTCTAGAAGACAATATTATGTTGTTGTGCAATTAGAGGAGAGAAACAAGATTATCATATTTATGAAGTTAACCAGACCTGAAATTCTACGTATTTTCTTCATTCATGGAACCAGAAGTTTCCACTGTAAAATTAATCCATAATTTATCTTTTTCTTCTCTGCAATTTTCGTATTTT
This sequence comes from Rosa rugosa, assembly GCF_958449725.1. NCBI lineage: Eukaryota > Viridiplantae > Streptophyta > Magnoliopsida > Rosales > Rosaceae > Rosa > Rosa rugosa. The sequence continues at coordinate 11,375,372 of NC_084823.1, forward strand.
GTTATGTACTTTCATTACAGTACTTATCTTTTAATTTTTTTTGTTATTCATATGGGCTAGCAGCCCTCCTATATCTCGAACATATGAATTTCGAATGTAATATTTTTGAACCAGAAGTTCAAAATTTCATAGTAGAACCTGAAGTTCTAACAGTAAAACTCAAACCTGAAGCTTTGAGTATAAAATATAAATTAGTTAAAAGTGAACTTGAAGATTCACTTTAGTCACCTCGAGCCTGAAGTTTCGAGCACCAAATTTATTTGAACCCGAAGTTCAAATTACAAAATCTTAGAACTTACAGTTCATAGAAAAAAAATTCGAACCTGAAGCTTCGATTACACATATAATTCATTCATAGTTTACTTGACTTTATGTCAACTCGAACTAGAAGTTTCGAGTAAATTTTCATATGTCGATTGATACATTCTTCTTTATGCCTGCTTAAAGCATTTCACCTTAGAACCTGAAGTTCTAATTGTGCAGACTCGAGCCTTAAGTTTCGAGTGGATATATGGACAATTTATCGAAGAGTTTTAATCTCGGTCAACCTCAAATCTGAAGTTTTTGAGGGAATTATATTGACACCAATTTAAAAGTAAGCATATATTTAACCGTTGGCTTATGATGAATGAGTATGAGTATACCCCAAAATTTGTGATCGTGACTTTTGTAATTAAAAGAGATCAGAACCTGTAGTTCCTTGATCCTTAATTACATGAGGACCTGAAGTTCCTCAATGATCATACTGACTAGATGAGCACCTGAAGTTTCTCACTTAAAAGTTATGATCATGAAGTCAAACTCAACATTTCGAGTACATCTTTTTCTTTAGCCAGAAGCTCAAAATGAATTTGAAATGAATCTAAAGTTCATTATAAATTGGTCCTCCCAAGACTAGTATAAAATGCCAAACTAGAAGTTTTGGATATATGTAAATTGCTCAAGACCCTGAAGTGTCATATATAATTGAGTAAAAATCAAGGCTTGGATGTGACCAAATGGATGTTCATGATTCGCTGAAATTATTTCGTACAATTAAGCTTATGTAACAAGCTTTTCTGATCCTAAAGACCTTAACAAATGGCTCCAGTAGAGCACATAATATTATTACCATAGATGTTCAATCTCGCACTATCATGGCCTCATTGTCTGGTGAGAAAGCCGATTGACATGGCTACACCATGAAATCCCACCAGAAGTGGATCATGGCAAGAGAGAAATCATGAGTCAATGCAAATACTGCCCTAGCATTCACACATGTGAGGAAATTGAGAAATGGGCGTGTGTCTATGGTATACTATATGGTGGATTTTTCTCAAGCCACTTTCAAAAAGGCATTGTTCAAATTAAATTGCATTGACTAATAATAACATTGTGATTCATCACATATGTCTTATGTCTTTTGCTTACAATAAGCAAATTGAAAGCACTATTATGTTATTCCACTGATTTATTGTAACCTCTTGATTTTCCACTGAAACTAAATGTTTCTTAATCCGATTATCTAGGAACCTGATGTTCCTTAAGAGGTTTTTATAAATTGAAAAATTGAAACCTCAAGTTTCTTGGATCTCCAATTATATGAGGGCCTGAAGTCCCTCCTCTTTATGACTACACATTTATATGTGTGAGGTTCTCCACATGATAAAGTTTTATGGATTGTAGTTTTCAACTCGAAATTTCGAGTATATCATTTTGGCCAGCAGTTCAAAATAAATTTGGTCCATTGCAATTGTTGATATTTCACAATTGATGTTTACTAAAGTTAAGGTAACACTCATATCAGGAGTTGTAGATCTTGATTTATGGCTTCGAATGAGCTACTATCATGTTACCAAATTTGAAATATTGTAACACTAAGTGCCTTCAATATGGTTGGAGAAGATGTTTTTTGCTATCTGATATATACTGTGTCAAATTTTCACAGTAAATCGAGGCATATATGTAATGTCATGAACCAGAAGTTCATTGAATCAAATACACTATTTTGGCATGTAAAGTTGCGTCATCTTTTGTCTACCATGTTGCGTGGAATCACTTACAAGTCTTGATGACTGCTAACCTTACACACAAGGAAATTGTTTATTTACCGTATATTTGCGAGTTGTCACTTTAATGAGACAATCCTCCTGCCATGAGGGGGAGAAAGATTGTTCCTGAAGAACGACATGAATTGGTGTGAGATATTTATCCACCGTCTCATTTTGATTTTGGGAAATATCTAAGCTAGTGATTTGATAAAAGATAGTGACAAAATTATATGCTAAATGCAAAGACATCTGCCTGGGTTAAAGTCCCAGAGACCAACCATATTAATACAAACAATGTAGACTCCATTTGATTTGTGGGATGCAAGTGTATCCAATTAACATGATTCTCCTGAAGAGAATGTCATTAAACAATATCACAGCTCCTAATATGGCTACACATACAAAGGGTGTAGGTACGCCATTAGGAAATGATGTCTTGGTGATACAATAATAAATCAATATGGTTGATGCTAATGAACAAAGCATGTTTTGACCTAAATCTTGGTTTGAGTTCGCCACCAACCAATGAACATCTTCACTCCAAAGAAAGTGATAGATATTTGAACGCATCTTTTGCGCATGGTCATAATAAGACAGTTTTCCCGCCGTTAGGGGGAGGAAATAGTACTGTCATTTGAATAACGGCGTGAATTTGTGTGGAATGTATCCACCAGGTCTAAAGTTTTAAGCCCCCAAAAAGGGAAGATAATACAAGCCCTATAATGCTCTACATGAGATTATAAGTAAAATGATCCACATTCTCTACGTGATTCATCTATGAGAGATGATTGTCCTAGAAGCGACAATATATGCCCCAGAAGTGGCATGGGTACCCAATATCAATAAGCTTACTATAGCTAATGCATGCATATAAGAATGTGTGGGATCTATGATCAATGATCATCGATATGATAATTTACATTTGGTAGCTACCAAAATCATTAAGGGCTGTATGGATACCATACCACGTTTCATTATGAATGTCGACAAAGTATATTACTGGCCAAATTGGAAAGAGGCAATTCCAATGAAATTGAATATTTGAAACGTGATGAAATACTTGGACCTTTAACCCTACAAGTTACAAAAGGGTATTTATCAAAAGTGAAGATAAATCACTATGACACAATGTCTATTTATAGAGACACGAGATTGTGAACATCTTCCCTTATACGAATGACAATTTTCTATAAATACAGTGTTACATATAGCTGTTATATTGATGAGAGATTTATGGCCCGTTGTCATCGTATATTATGAAGATCTTAAAGATACATTGCTAAAAGCAAAATCTCAAAAGTAAAGTGTCATTATAAGCCTATTGCTTATCAAGTCCTTGAAGGATTCAAATGCAAGTCCATGAATGGTTGAAAGAGCCTGAAGCTCACTCGTGGAATCAAAGAGTCTAAAGCTAGCTCATATGTACTCATTTCATTCTAGTCAATGAGATCTAAATTGCCTTAATGAGTACTATGACGAGACTACTATCGAATTCGAATTATGATTATAATGTTGCAACATATTCTAACTTTCGCAAAGTTATGAATTACTTAGAGCTCTTGAAGAGCTTATATGAGACATATCAACACACAAAGATATTGATGTGTATGGCTAGGTATGCCATGATGATTTTTCAATGTTTTAAACTATACAAAGTTAAATGTGTCAATTTCTTTATATTGTTTAGCTATTACTTTGTGTATGAATTTGATCATATGAGATTGTTTCTAACCTTATCATATGAGGTAAGGCTTATTGAAAATCGTCTAGCTTTGTTGGTATTGCTTAATCTTTGCAGGTAAGAAAATTTGTGATGAGCCCCTATATGCAAAGCACACATGGTCTCACTTCAGTGAAAGACACATCAAACTACTATACATGTTACATGTAGCTTATCACATACATGAATGAGGCTTGCAACAATCAGGGGGAGATTTTCATCAGGGGGAGCATCCAGAAGCATGCTACCTAGGACATATGCGCGTTGTGCTCTCTTTGTCCTTTGACCAGGGTTATTTTTGTCCCACAGGGTTTTTGTTACCTGGCAAGGTTTTTAGGCAACAATAAGCGCGTCCAATACCATCATTCATTTGTGGACATCCAAGGGGGAGTGTTGTAAATATTATTATCTATGTGGCTGTCCACGTAAATACTCATTAGTTATGTACTTTGATGTAAACCCTACCTCTATATAAAGGAGACTAATGAGACTGAATGAGAACACTTCTACTTCTCCCAACTATTCTCTCTCCATCTTCTCTCTACTTTATAACAGAACAGTCATTGTGCTAACATATTTGGGATTGAAATGATTTATTGAATGCAGGAAGTCGGAATTAGTTCAAGAACATCAGTTATCGGGGAATTAGAATTGATTTACGTTTCAGATCAGACAATTACGACGAATTAGTTTAGATGATTATTTTTGGGTGTCCATAGTAATATTGGAGATTTAGATTGAATGAAGTTATGATTTGATGTCATTATTGAAGATGGAACATTCGAAGTTTGGATTAGTGTTTGGAGCCAGATTGGGTACGCTGACAGAATTGAACCTATGTGATATTGATTGGGAAAGTATTGAAAAATCGGGAATGAAAATTTAGGTGTCCTTAGTAAATTGAGGGATTTGGCCGATTTCTATTTTAGAATAATTGATCGAGTTGATTTGAAGTACTTCGGTTACTATCATTGAAAAAGGATTCGATTCGAAGATGGAATGTGGTGCTACCAATGTCATAAGCATAAGAACAAAGATTTTAGAATGCGAGTCGCAGTGTTACTAACTTCGAGTAGCGATGCAGTTAAAGCTTGGATTTCCAAGTAGGGTATCTTGGGGAATCTTTTCTATTAAATGTTAAATAGTATTATAATTGAAATCGGTGAATTGTTTGACATTGCTTGACTTAAATCGCGAATGTTATTGCTTTCTATAAAAGCATGTGGTGGACCTTATATTACGAGTATTGATATTCAAATTGTCAATACTTAATGCATAAAGAGGCATTGTGGGTATGCATTTGAAAGTGGTGTATGCGGAAGGATGTGAGGGATGTTGATATCAAAATGAGATTGAAAGAATTGTATTCTTTTGTGTAGTTGAGTTTACGTCATAAGGCATTCAAGATCTATGATAAACCTAAAACAAGTTTCGGAACTGTGATTATAGTCAGCCTGTAAGTGCACATTGAGGGAAAGCAAGCCTTTTCAACAAAGAGTGTTGGTAAAACGACATCGAGTTTCGAGTCTTAAGATCATGAGTAAACAAGATGACTAAAAAAAGAGGAATGTGGATTGAATTGTTACGGGTGTTAGATCATATATCCGAAACATCTAGGGCCACCCTCAGTTGGTAAAATACACGGTATGAGATGTGTATGCTCTCTTGTTTTAATATATGGACTAACGGGTAATTAAGTGGAGTTCATTTGACTTACATGTATCAATTATTATCATTTATAGATAACTTGATTGTTTTACGTAGTTAAGAATGACATAAAGAGGTTTGGCCCTATTGAGCGGAAGCTCACCCTTATAGATATTTACCTTGTTCAGGAGGTTCGACACGTTTATGGAGAGGACTAAGTGAGATGTTACTTATGTTTACGAGATTCAAAAAAGGATTGTAGAAGACAAAAGCGAGTTAGACTAGAGAGCACGATGTAATTTTCTTTTAATTGAGTATTGTTATCTCAAATGTTCTATTTTCGACCATTTTGGAAAAATGTATTTGGTGTTATTTTTAATTTTCACTTCACATTTTTATGTTCACACCTCAGATTCTGTGTTAGGTACCTGATCTCACCTCCACCTAGTTAGGGGCGTGACAAGTACCCTCCAGATTGCATGAGATGGTTAGTCGGCAATACCCTCTAACCATTGCCTCATATTATATTGGTCGGCAGTGCCCTCTGATCTGGTCAACAGTACCCTCCGATCTGGTCGGCAGTACCCTCCATATAGCATATGATGGTTAGTCGATAGTACTCTCTAGTCATTGCCTCCTCGTATTCCAGTCGGCAGCACCCTCCGATGCGTCAGCTAGTTGGCAGTACCCTCCAAGTGACATGAGATGACTAGTCGGCAGTATCCTTTAGTATCGCATATTTTATGTGATGAGTTACAATATATTTTGAGATATCTTTATTAGAGGTTTTGAAACGAATTTTGAGTTGATTTACAGTATCTATTGAGATATTTTATCATGATAGGATTTGAAATAGTTTTAAATGAGATAATTTACAGCATGATTTGAGATTTCAGTACCAGAGAATAACTAAAAGTATTTTCACAAGACTTTACTGCATGTTTGGTTTTATATGAAAATAAAATTTGAGAAAGCATTTAATTTTATTTTATTTCATGTTCATCGAAATTATTTATTTTTGGTCAACTCACTCTAATAGTTTATATAAATATTTTTCCCTTAGCTTTTAGGTTTTTCGTGCCCAGCTTGCAGATTAATTGAGGTCAGGCGTGCATAAGAGTTGTGGCATAGTGTTCACCACTTCTATCTTCGTTATAGGTTACTGTTTAACATACATATGTAGTATATCAATTTAATTCTTAGATTGGTCTGATCACCAGGCTATTGAATTTAATTGTAAAGTTAAGCATTTGGAATTTGAATTTGGCTGTTGGGATCATTAGTTTAAAATCTTTTTTGCACGTTTGATATTTGGGTAGTCCACTTTTAGGAGAAGTTCTGCCAAATTTTTTGTAAGATTTCTCCTAAGGTGGGCATGCAAGGCCACTTATGATTTCATGGTGAAATCTGGGGCGGGTCATGTCAAATACAAATTTGTCTTTTGACCTAAGACACTATAGTTGCCTTATATGTTAGTTAATCAAGTTTTGATGATACAATAATATTGTGTCCCTTAATGGATATGATCCATACATTCATTGGTGTACTCAATTTGCTCATAGAGACATGTGAATGTACAGTAAAGAATTTCTATCCTTAAGTAAATGAGGTGTATGTTCAAAGATGTGTTTCAACGAGTCTTTGGTAAAAATGTTGAATAAGATTAAAAAAGAGTTTCTAATCAAATTCTTAGAATCAAATAAGTATAGAAATCACATTATGAGATTGACATATCAATTCCATGTCGGATTATATGATTTAAAACATTGTATTAGGGAAAGAATGTAGGGATAATGACCATTTACACAATTTTGGCCTAAAAATTGCCCACTAACATCTGTTGACAGTATTGCCCTCATTTTAATTAATAAATTACACACATCTCTCTCTCCTCCTCCCCTCTTCGATCTATTCTCTGTCTCCTCCCCCCTCACCGATTTCTCTCTCTCTTTCTCTCAACTCGTCTCAGACTCTCTCTCTCTCTCTCTCTCTCTCTCTCTCTCTCTCTCTCTCTCTCTCTCTCTTAGCCTCTCTCTGTCTTGGACTCCGCCGCGCTCGACAACTCCCGCGACCCAGACCGCGACAGCCTCCCTCTCACTGTCACTGTCGCTCGACCCAGGTCTCTAGTGAACCAGGCCTTTGGCGAATCAGACCGCGACGACTTCTCTCTCTCTCTCTCACTGACGCTCAACCCAGGCCTCTGGCAACCTAGGCCTCTCGCGAATCAGATCGCCGGTCTTCCAGTGCCACTGGAGCATCTTCCATTGGTTGTACATGTCCGGGTCCATCGGGTTGTCAGAGACCCGATGTCGTCGTCGTAATCTTCGAGCTCTGGATCTGAAGATTTGGGTTCTAGTTCTATCGGGCCATTTTCAACCTGGGTTGTGATGATCTATTTGGGTTAATTGGATATGTAAACTTGACTTGTATTGATCGGAATTATGTTTATTGGGGGGCAAAAATATGTTTATTGGGGGCCAATAATATAATTATTGGGAGACAATAATATATTTATTGGGGGGTAATAACATGATTATTGGGGGACAATAATATGATTATTGGGTATTATTAGGGGGCAATAAAATCGGATGCCGGAATCCGGTCACCGGTGCCTGATTTCGGTCACCAGAGTCCATGGCCGGTCACCGATCACCGGAGTCTCGCGAGGTCTCCAATGACTTATCTCTCTAAGTAACAAACAAGGAGAGGGCAAAATTGTCCTAAAAATAAATAAAAAGCAATAAAAAAAAAACTTAATTGGGTAAATAGGCAAAATATATATAAATTATTGGGTAAGTGAGCAATCTCTTAGAGTGTTTAGGTAAGTGAGGTTAATTAACCCCAAAATTTTGTAAATGGTCATTATCCCAAGAATGTATTGTATTGTAATTCCAACTGAATGAGTTCTATGTCATATATATTAACTAGGTTAGTCATGATATGTTGCAAGACATCATTCATGATTTGTGAATTCTGTTAGCCAAATAGTCATGACCCTCAAGTATAAGGAGTACAAGTAATAGTATAGGGATTCAAGAAAGGTTATCAAACCTACGAGGATATTTCCTTTCACTAGATAAGGTGTGAACATAAAGAGAGTTAGAATATGCAAATGTACAATCATAAATCTTGAATCACAAGAAAATCTAGGTTCATGGTGAGTTTGTGCACACAATTCCTTCACATACACATAGAGGATGCTATATATCATGCTTTTAATGCTAAATATTGTATAGGAGCATAATTATGCAATGTTTATAACATTAGTCTCTATACTTTCTTTGTTAGTTTAGTGTATTTTCTAGTTATTTACTTTGTATATTTGTTTTATAGGTATCTTGGAGCAAAGAAGAATAAATGAAGCAAAAGAGGGATTGAGGCAAAATCGGCAAATCTACTTATGCATATCAGTCAACTTCAACAAATTGAGACCAGCTCAGGATGAACCAGATGATGATCTTTATATTTATGGAAAGCCTTAGATTTTATGGAAAGCCTTAGATGTCTACTTTCCAGATATTTTTACGATTTGTCAATATCATTTTTCAAGAAGTTATGGCTGATTTAGTATAAGAAGGTTAGTTTGCGCATGAATCTGAGGTTGGACGAGAACGTATGTTTCGAGACCCAAATCACATTGGGAAGCCCAGACCGGATTTGTGCTTCATATTCCAACTTAATATGGACAAATGGCGTGACGTGAATGGTTGGAATGAGTCATCAAGTTCAAGAGCTAATAGGAAAATTCCACCTAAGCATGCTAACCCTAATACTTTTAGGTTTTGGACTTCCTACACAACAAGAAAGATGAGGGCAACCTCTAAGCATATAAAAGAGGATCCATGTGTAGTACCTCTAAACCCTTTCTTGTTTTTTTTCTTATATGTTTAACTAGGTTTTTATTAACAAGATGATTTGGCCTTTGATTTTATTTACTTTTAATTTAAGATGAGACTTTAGTTTACTACTTTTCCATTGATGAATGCTTGCTTTTATGCTTTGAGTGCACGCTTAGTATGCATGTTAGGATTCTAACACTTTGATTGTTCGATGCTTGTATCAATAGTTGGACTCCTCAAACCTTCTAGAGAAGCAATTGTTAGTCTTCACTATCAGGTAAACTAAGTCCTAGGTTTAGCAAGGTGCAAAGTTTATTGCGATGCCTAGTGATGTCTCAATTACCTCTTTTAAAACTTAATGATCTCTTCTTGTTAAATCTAATAAACATACCTACAGGTTGCATTTTAGAGAATAGTCTAGGTGTAGAGCACTTCCTGCCTAGTGTACAAAGTAAGAAAGGGTAATCAGTTGTGTACGTTCAAGCGTATCGAGCCAATCTGAGCAACTTCATCTAGATTAATTGAATTAGGATTGAATAAATTATCTTGTGTGTGATTTTCGGAATGGATGCGTGCTCCCTAACTAGCTTCATCTCATTAATCTCAACCTCTATTAGAAACTGTTTTACTTCGTTTTATGTTATGTCCCTTGTTGTTACGATTTTTTTTTTAATATAGTAAATGATCTCCGAATAATCTGAAATTTTGTGTGCCGGACGCCCTCTGTGTATATTACTTCTTTGTAAATTTTCATAATTTTTTGAATAGTTTAGATTAAGTTTTTAATTAGATTTTTGACTGCTGTTTGTTAGGAACAGTGATCACTTTTGTGACATTGTTAATTTTGAGTAGTTAGAACCTTTGTCCTCTGCAGGAAAGACTTTTGTATACCCTTGCTACAATTGACAATCTTAAGTGTGAATAAGGAAAATCAATAACTTTTAATTTAGCTATCAATATTTTTCAAGAGATGACAAATACAACACATTCAGAGTAGTTAAGTTCAAATGAATGCACTCTTGAATTATCATATAAAAATGATAATCATAAATAGCATCAAATGTAAACTAAAACATCAATCCATACAAGTTTGTCTAGAGCTCTCAACCCTAACCCCAACAAATTAGTACTCACTCATAATTACATACACTAACTTCATAATCAAATTAAACACCAAAATATATCTAGAGTAAAAAGGATAGAGTTGGCTTATTGGTGTGCAAACTGGACCCAAGCTCACGTCTTGGTACTGATGGTCGGTGGTGGTGGTGATACCATCTCCTTCTCACTCTTGAAGATTTGATGATAAAAGATAGTAAAACTTTAATTATATATGTATTATGTGAATAGGTGGAGTAGATGGAAAAAAAAAGATGACAGATTTAAGGGTGGAGGAATGATGTAGTAGTAGTGATATTAATGGAGGTAGAAGATAAGAAATAGTGGTGGTGATGGATGAGATAGAGTTTGAAAAACAGAAGATTTTGATTATGAGAGATGGGGAAAGATGTAATGAAGGTGGTGGGAGGGAAGATGAGTGTTGGGAAACTTGTAGGGGAGAGAAAAGTTTATATAGAGGAAGGAGAGAAAGAAGAGCAGCTAGCTCTTTCTTCTTATATTAGGAAACAAAGGAAGAATAAGGAGAAAAGTCAACAATGGGAGTTAGACTTTAGGGATGATGCGTAGGGGCATAATGATGATATTAGAGAGTGCAGAGTAGAAAAAGGTGACTAAGGAGTAAACAGAGCAACTAGCTTTCTCTATTGTGCATGGTGAATAAGCAAGGGAGAAGTGTGCAAATGGTTTTGGGTCACTAAAGTCAAGCGGACAAGCATGAGAGAGAAGGTATGCATAGTGATGCCTATAGGATGGATGTAACGATACTCCTACTCCTTGCTTTTTCTTAACTGTGACCGAAAAAGCATAGCACCAACATAAGTGGTGGTGGACCGCCATATGTGCCGCCATTTGTGGTGGTTCATTAGAATCTAGAATTTTATTTTTTTCTCCCATTGGATTGACATTCTTCCAGAATTTTACTTTTTTTCTCCTATTAGATCATCATTCTTCCTTGCTCCGATTCTCTACTTCAATTTCCCAAAGTGGATGATTTCCTCATTTTTCCAATATTCCTAGATAAACAAGAAATGATTTAGTGAAAGCTAATACATAATCCAAAACAAGTTGAATTCGATATTTAGGAGAATGCATATATATGTAAATTATGGTCTAACAAAGTCCATGAGGATTGATAAACAATTTTAATCCTAATGACAAGGGAGAATCAAAATGAAGTTTTGATTCATAAGTGGTTTCACAAACTTCATTGCCTCGTGAATTAGAACGTAAAAAATCACTATATAAGTGGATCATTGAGAATGTACATGAAGAAGATTAAACAAGAGTAGGTTATGACCAAATAGATAGTAGATTTATTATTTAGACGTAGTTAAACTTTTCGGGTAAAACCGAGTTTATGGGGCGTAAATGTTATCAACCTTTTTTTGGTATAGACTTGGCCTTTATAAAGTTAAACTTAATTGTAATCCTAAGACACAATTTTAAAGCTCAATAACATGCATAGACCATCCAACATTTTTGGCTTTCGGAATGTCCAGCCAATGTATTTGGCTTTGTGAAAGTAAATATTTCACTTTTAGTTGTTGGAATAAGTTTCTAACTATTGAAGGTAAAGTCATAACCAAAATTTATTGTGTGTCTTTGTACCACTATTTTTAGTTGGTAGAAGAAAGTTTTCTCTTTCTCTAGTACATATGTTGGTTATAACAAGGAAGGAACAACACGTGCATACTTCTTTCTTTTATTTCATCGTTCTTCAACTCTTAATCCACTTGGTGAAGATCCTTAAAGGTCACATTCATTTGTAGTTCTACTTTTTATATCGAGGAAAAGTTTACAAGCACAAGAAGGAGTACAAGAAAGAATTCTCAATCAAAAGTGCTTCAAGGTAGAGGAAACACATAAGGATAGATCAAGAAGAGAAACTTTGATATATGGTTCACTTGGATCGAATTGAAATCACGCTCCAAATATGAGTAAAACATAAGCTCCCTATTTATTCTTCCTTACTAGGTATACATACATACATACAAGATACTTATGCCAGTAAACATTTAAGTTGATAAATAGGTCAAAAAGCACACCACAATGTATCACACAAATTACTTATTAGCATTAAAAATGGTAATTAAGATGGAGATTTTTTTAAAATATTTTTTTATTATTATTTTTCTTTTTATCTAAGTGCTTAAAACGTCACAAAATTGGGTTACTGATCTCCTCCAGTCATTCAATATTCCTAGCGTCCACGTATATTTTTCAAGGAATACTGTGTACGTACTCTAACCATGGTCAAATTCCTAATGAGTAGCAAAACCTATTTCTGTTTGACTTTCGCCTATAATAAGGTTCTAACATGATTTAGAGGTAACAAAGAAACCTTACTGAGAGTTCCCTCTCGTTTCTTATATTATAGCTGCAACAACTATCATTTCCAAACCCATAATAATCTCCTTCTTCTCTATCCTTTGCTACACAACCCTCACCCTCATGCTCCCATGACTAGCGTTGATGTCATGATCGTTAGACTGGTGGCGACTCTAGTCCTCCACATTGGTGGCGCTGGGGGTTTAACCTATTGGCTGCAAAAAAGAGGCCATTTTCTGGTTGCACGGCTTATGTCATCCAACTTAAATCTGATCTGGTCCACTTCCATCAAAGCAACTATGTCCCTCGTACGGCCTGTTCGCAGACAGGTTTTGATCCGAGAATAGATAGAAGATATATAAATACCTAGTCTGATTCAACTTGGAAGACAAGGATAGTGTCCTTTGTGATAGCCCTTGAATTTTTTTTTTCCTTGACATGCAATGTGATCTTGATGAGGTAGAGCAAGGTGTCTCATCTTCCCGTCTGGGTCAAGATCAAGGGTCCCGCCTCCAACACTTTGCGACCACGACACGACCAAGATGGTTGATTAGTCACTAGGTAACTATCTCGGCCTGAATCAACGTCGCTTGGTGTTATTTGTTGATTAGTAATGTAAAAGGGCGCCGCTTCCTTTCGGTAACAAGTAGGCCTGGACACGGGCCGGTTTCTTTCTGAAATATCAAGGTCCGGGACATGCCCAATTAGTATTTTATATGCCAGCTTTATGGAATTGAAAGGCATGGACCGGTAAAAGCCCGGACCGATATATTTCAGGTTGGGTTTTCGGGCTGAATAAGTAAAAGTCTAGAAACGAAGAACTAGTAATTTTCAATTGTTTTTTTTTATAGAAATAGGTCAGCCCTTTCATTATAATTCAGCAAGCAGTACAAAAACGAAACACCCCTTTGGGGTCGACAGAAAAAATCGTTCCTTAGAACCTCAAGGAACCCTATTCTAGAAGAATAAAACCCCAAAAAATCCCGAGTACACCCACTTTTTGGTAAATTTACGCGCCTTTATTCTAACAAAAACCAAGAAACCTCGAAGCTTACATAAAAAGATTCCAACTAAGGCACTGGTTTTTGCGACCCAAAACAAAAATTAAACAATAATATGAGCGGATTGTGACAGATCACCATCCACTCCCTTAACCAAGGCAGCCCAAAACCTGATACTGAAGGCCCAGCCTAAGTCTACAGAAAAGAGTGAAGCCCAGAGGGCCCAAGCAAAAATTGCTAAGAGCACCCCACAGGATGCACCCCACCGGACCTGCACACCGCCGCCGCCAACCAGCAAGCTGTGACCACCAAAGACGTGGTAGGGCCCGTCATTGCACCAAGCATCCTCACCATCAAAGGTAAGCATCTTCGATGCGCAGAGACGCACCATTATCCCCACCAACGATCTACCCGGGTCGGAGAAAAGCAGATCCTCCCTCAGCTCCGGAATCCCCGGTGCAAATTGACAGCCACTCTTACCTCCGTACTTACCGTCGGTATACCGATCAGCACCACCAGCAGAAGCAATAGTCCCTGCGTCCGAGCAAACCCGCGCTCTGTCACCGTCCGGGAGATCAAGATCGCCTGCACGCCAGAGAACATCTTCCCCTGGACTCGATCGGAATCGACCTTTCCGATCCGATCTTGACCAAACCAAGACCGGATCGCTGCTCAGTTGCCATTTAGATGCCAACTCCCTCCTGGAGGCCGCATCATTCATGTCACCGTCGAGCTTGGACGCAGAAACAACAACGCCTGCAACCCCTGAACTCAACACCGCCTCAGCGTCCCACAACGCAGTGAAGAACAGAACAAGCAGACCAAAATCTGCCAGCACCGCCATTGACAAGCAACAGCAAGAAAGCGAGAACCCGCCGCCCAGAGGAGAAGGATTCCGAAACCCTAGCAGAGCGCTAGGTCGTGTTTAATTTTCTTTAAGACTTTGCACATCATTTTTTTTCAATCGTTATTAGCAACAAAACTCATAAACTCGAGAAATTTAGAAAAATAACCTCTTTTAAGATCTTGAATTGAATTATAACACACCTTTACAAAATAATTTAATTTTTTAACATTTTTTGAGTGTCAAAAGACATAAATTTCCTACATTTTATAAATTATGCAGAATTTTTTCCGTCATCGTTTCAATCTTTATATATCTTCACGTATCAAAAATAAAATCATCGACTCATTCATAATGTATGTACCCCGCCCTGGAGAATTCGATCTCTTATCAAAGACATCCAAATCCTGGCAACCAACTTTGAAAGTATAAGCTTCAAGCATGTTCCCATGAAGCCAACTTTCATCTGCAATTACGAATCTAGGACACATTCTACTCACCAAACTGTCTTGATCAAGAAGCTGCCGATGTCTGCACTTAGTGTCTTTAATTTCGATCAATTTAGTTCTGTTTTAGGAGTTTCAAGTTGTAATTTTCCTTTTCTTCTAAAAAAAAAAAAAAAGTTTATATCTTAATAAGCTTCCATCACTTCATGTATCATCGATATCAGTTTCTCTTTGCGATTTGTATCCTGAACCAACTCAATAACAGAAGTAACCGTCTCTTACATTTGAAAGCATTTTTAGGAGCCTATGCAAGTAACTGCATAGGGTTCAAAGTTCATTCTTTCATCAAGCATGCAGTTATATTAAGGGCCTTCCAGTGAGAGACGAGTACATCACTTCTGCAAAATCATAGATACCTTTCCAGGAAATACAATTCCTATAAAAACACAATATGTAGACCAATAGTATTTGGTAAAACACAACGAGATACATCTAGATTCTAGGCACCAAAAAGAATGCTCCATAGAAGATTGAAAAGAAAAAAAAATAGTAATAATAATAAAATAAAATCTCAAACAATACGGTAACTACATATAAGCTGCATTATCCACTTCTATGTTCTGCCTTCTAACTATTTTCAGTATTGAGAAGGACTATCATGTATGTCCATTGATGAGTCGTTGAAACTCGGAGGGAAAGCAGAATTTGTAAATTGCACATTGGTATGTGTATGCTGATATTGAACTGGCAGTACTCTACGGCATATCGCCTGCGTTGCCTCGTCTCCACAATAGCCCAGCTCATTCTGAAGGTAACTGAGTACATTGTCCGTCGTAACTCTCGATCCTCCTTGTTGTGTACTGCGGATCCACTGATAAATTTTATCTAGGGCATGGCGTTCGCCGGCTTGGAAGGAGAGCTTCTGGTTGTTCATGCCTTGTGTGTATAACTGAGAGAGGGAATTAGCAGCGCTGCAGAAGGAGGCGTGCATGCTTCGATCCACCTCGTCAAGGCTCGTGGCTATGGATTTTCTCTTCTTCCCCATCGCACTGAGATCTCTGACAAATCCCTAGCTTGTTAGAATATAAGAGAAAATCTGAGATTAGTTATATCCTCGGGTGGAGGTATTTGTAGAAAATACTTGTGCAATTAGGATATATAAAATTAATTCGACCAGAATTTGAAAACCTAATCAAACTAGGAAAATAGGGAACTCTATCAATATCTTACAACAACTCCGAAGTTGACTTGAACCAAATTGCGTCAAAAATCATGCAGTAGATAATGTAGGCCAATTAATATTAGATTAATGATAGGTTCATAATTTCATACATTTTTATACCCTTAAATGTAGGATTCTAGGCTTAGAACTTGTCATCTTTGAGTCATTTACTTTGTCTTTGTGTTTTGTAGGTTAAATTGGAGAAAAGAAGGATTTGGAGCTTAAAGTCAAAGGCTGGATTGAAAGGGTGCTTGCTATCCTGAGCGTCCAGAATTGTCTCTGCTGTGCGTCAACTTTGAGGATTAAACTGTACCTTCTCACAAAGAATTAGCAGGAGAGCCATATACCATTGGAAAGATACGGATGTTAGCTTTCTTAAGAATTTTACGGAAGTGGATTCGCATTCTTCTGGAGGAAGTTATGATGATTTAAGTGAACCTAGTTCAGGAAGGCAGATTCTGACGGATCTTGCATATCTTTTCGGAATCAGACTTGTGAGGCCCAAGTCCGTTGTTCTTAGCACTCGAATGGAACAAGACTGAACGTATCTGACATATTTGGAGTAATTTCTTGTGTTGACTATAATAACCTTGTGTTTCTTTGGAGAGAAGAAATCTATTCCAAGTTGGACTAGAAGACTTAAGAAGCCCAAGTCAAGCAAGAATTAAAAAGAGACATACAAGGCAGAAAAAGAGGACGTCTAGAGACAAGAGGCGGCTTGGAGAGCAGATTGGGACGCAACAAGAGCAAGAGGAGTCACCTCCATCTTTATTCCTCCTTTACTATGTTTTTCTTAGTTATTTTTATTGTTTCTTTTTGCTAAACTTCTAAGCTAGGGCTGAGATGAAGCCCCTAGTATGACTATTCTATTTGTTTAGTTGGTTTACTATTGAATTTCTGATTTCTATGTTAAACTCTTAATCACCGTTTCAATAGAACTTTTATTCAAAATCCTTTGCTTGGGATCAATAAGACCTAGGTTTTGTTTATGAGTTATTTGGTTGGAGAACATGATGCTTGATCAAAGAGTAGATGTTTTCTAGGATGCCAAAAGATAATTCAATCTTGTGATTAAAGAGTTGTGAATTGAGAATACAAGTGCTTGATCATAGTCGATATTCTTGTTTGCATGATTTTCTAGTTCTTTTGTGCTTAATGGAGTTGAACATGTTTGCTTGAACCTGATCATTAAGTGAAGTAAATTATAGTTTGGCTACTTGAGTTCTATATGGGATCAATAAGTTAGAATTCATAAGTTAGAAGAACTTTGGCATATGTCCGGGATCAATAAGGCTTATGTACGGGAATCATTAACATAAAATCTAGGGAATTCAATGGTTGTCAGCTAGCAATAGAGTAGAAGTACTAGGTGGTGGATTCAAAGTCTTAGCATTCAACTCTCATATTTTTCAACATTCTAAAAAACCATTCTCTCAATTCTTTTGTTTCTATTCTTAGTTGTTTAGTTATAATTTCAATCATCACAATCTTCCCAAATGTTTGTTTATTTGTGTGTTCAATTGGTTATTTGAGTTAGAATCAATTTGAGTTTCAGTCCTTGTTGGAATGACCTCGTGCTTGCACTAATTATACTACAATCGATTCGTGCACTTGCGAGTAATCATTTAAAACACAACAATTAATATCCGATGTTGAAGTCCGTTGACGTGACTAATGAAACTTGCATATTCGTGGTGTTCCTTTTAAAATTTAAACTTCTTTTCAAGGAAAGATGATTTTGCCTAAAAGTATGCATGAATAGCTTAGCGGTTGGTACATCGTATAAATATCTTGAAATCTTGAATCACTGTTTAGAGACCTCATTATGTCACGCAAATAGAATCAAAATAGGTTTTGGCATTGGATTGTATTTTAACCGGTTTTTGTGTCCAACTTCTTGTTATAGATTACTGTTTCACAATTTTTTTTTTTAATTTCTTTTGTGCAAAGGCAAATGTCAAAACCTTAATGGAGTTAATCCCAGATTAAAAAATCAGAGCTAATAATCTGAGCTGTTTGAGAATCTTCTAAAATGTTTTGAATGAAATGTATTAGACTCGCTGTAGCACGAAAGTAAACCAGAATAGGTAGGAATGATCTCCTAATAGTATGAATGAGATTTATCTGTTAGGAATTGTACTTTCGAGTTTGGACCATATTCTGGCACTTCAGGCCTAAGATTTCAATTTGACCAGATTGCTAAAGTCATTTTGTTTTTTTTGAGGAGGGGCTAAATACGGCTGCCCTTAAGTACTGTCTATCATCAATGAAATTGCTGAATAAATATGGGGGAAGATGGAAGAGAGGGAGGACATTGAGCCTAAACCCTAAATTGCAATAAGCATCAAGAGAATATCTTGATAATAATAGGAGTCTCAACTAAACACATGCATTCTTATTTGCACCAACTAGCGAAGAATGCTCTAATGGCTACTCCATTCGCTTTACAATTGTGGTGAAGAATGCTCTAATACCGGAAAGATACTGTTTACGCGAAGCCATAAATAATTAATATTTTCAGTTCTCCCACTATGTTGCCCCCAGAAAAACAATCAGTAGCACTGAGTTTCATAATGTCACTGGAAGGTTGCGACTATTTGACGAAGTAAAGAACTGGCCGCTTGACTAGAGCAGACAAGGCACCTAAAGCGCACAACCTTGGAAAAGTTCTGCATCTCCCTACCACTAAGCGGTAGGTGCCTATTACTGGCATAAAGCCACAATCTAAAAAAAGTAAAAACCAAACCATATAAACAACAAAGTTACCCAAATAACCTAGACCCAAAGCAAAAGCCCAACCTTAAGCACCCCAAAATAAAGCCCAGGCCCAAGCCTAAACCAAAGAAGCAAGGAGAATGCTTGAACCCACAAGGCAAGCCAAGCCTATAGCATGCATAGCCACTCCCAACTTGCCGCCACTACATTTACCACCCCACCACCTCCATCCAATAGCCATCATTGCACTGACATCTCCCGCGGAGGCCTCCTCCGTCAATGAACCCAAATTGGAATCCAAAATAACACCAAATCTATATCCAAGCAGGTTAGCCGGCCTACTGCCAATCAATGGCGAGTAGAAGATCTCATGCAACGCTAGATTTTCGCACTGAAAATCCCTTACCCCTCCTCAAACCAGCGACTGTTAGCATTAAATTCACCCTCAAGTATAAGGGCCAAGTTATGGAATAGGTGGATTAAGTAAGGATGTCGAACCCATGAGGATTGGCAAATCTTTTCCTAGCTAGGGAAGACTTAAGGAAAACTAGAAAGAATGCACACAATTTACAAGTTCACAAAACCAAAGCTCATTAAAAGTTGTGGCAAGTGAATGATGTTATGCACAAATGGATAGTGAATGTTTGTTTGTTTGTTTGAATGATTGGTTGATTAACTAAACTAAATGCAAGGAAAGTAAACTAAGACTAGTCGCTTAAGGTTGTAGAAAAATGGATGGGAGTTAGGGTTTGGATTGTCTACCACTAACCTCTCTTGATGCAACAATGCAATTGAATATGAATGATGCTAAACCTATTGCCTAATTACCCTCTTAGCTTCCGAATAAGACCTCTAAGGCCTAATTAAACTCCTTTGATTTTATTGACTCGAACCGGATAAGTCTAGAGTTAATACCTAGGGACAAATTCAATTACCAGATAGATCTCAATCCTTTGCCCCTAAATGCATAAAGCTTAGAGTTTAGATAACCAAGCAAGCAAACCAATCCTATCTCTATGTGATTTTAGCTCACCCCACCCTCACATGCACACATGGTGTGCTTTCATATATGCTTTCTTTTGCCTAAAGGTAATCAATCTCTTAGCAAAAACTTCATGTCATGGCAAACACATTAACTCAAATTGATTAGGTTTAAGTAAATGCATTCGACTTTTGATCTAACATGTGAAGGTGACGACATGAATTTCATCAAATCATAAAAAATAAAAATAAAATCAATTACAAGCAAGTAAGGTTGGCTAGGGCTTTCAATCCTAGCCCTAATAAGTTCACTACTTACTCATAACTAAATAAACAAGATTTAACATACTACAATACATCAAGTAATTAGAGAGAGATAGAGAGTGAGAAGTGACTATTGATGGTGGTGGAAGTGGTGGTGGAGATGGATCTCCCATGTCATGGTGTGATGTTGTGGTGGTTGTCTTCTCATCCTTGTTCCTCAAGCTCCTTAATGGTGTAGGGATTATGGGTTCTTGAGTAGTTAGTGATGGTTTATAGTGTTGAGGTGGCTGTGGAATTGATGGGTGGTGGAAGTGGTGGAGATGGAGATTGGTGTTTTCTCTAGAGAAAAAAATGGGTCTTGGCTAGGATGAAGATGATGGAATGGAGTCAAGAATGATGAAGATTAGGTCTTTTGTCTCTTTTGATCAGCTATGTCATGTTGGTCCCAAGATGTGCAAGAGATGCTCTTACACCATTGGTCCCCAAATGGTCCCAAATTTGCAAGGTGACAAAGTGTAAGGAAATGTTTGAATTTCAAGTGGTGGAAGATCCTCACAACCATGGTCTTCCTTTTCCAAAGAAAGGATCCTCTATGAGTGGCATCTCGCAGGAAAAGTTCACCAGAAAAATCGCTAGAAAAGTTCGCCGGAAAAGTATATTTGCAATTTTCTTCCAATCTCCGTGTCTTCTTCTTCTAGCTTCAAATCTCTGCATTTCAAGCCTCAAATTGTCATTTTATTCTCAATGCATGGTTTCCTACAAATAAAAGGAAATGGATTAAAGATGGTAAAATAACATGGAAGACAAATCGTAATTATGGGGCACAATTGCATAAGTAATTTGTGACTCAACAGCGACCAAGAACCGAACCTCTGTTGGTTAAAGGTACGATAGATATAGCTCTCTCTCTCTCTCTCTCTCCCCTCTTCCTCAGAAGGATGATAGGCTGACAATTTCACCTCAGAAGAAGAAGAAACCTAGACGCCCAAAAGGGTTCAAAAACAAAGCCAAGGTGGATGGCACTTCTGAACATCTGAAGACTTCTCATGTGGAGGTCAAAGGGGGGAACATTTCCTCAAAATACTTGAGGCTGAGGATGTGGTGACTGAAGCTCCTGTTGTTAAGGAGCCTACTGAAGTTATTGAAGAAGTGATGACTTCAATAGTGGAGAAACCTGAGGAAGTGAATAATGTTGTCGTTGAGATGGAGGACTAGGAAGTGATTCCTGATTCATCTGCAGAGGTGATTACCTCAACTAAGGATGTGGACACTATTTTGGTTTATGCAGTGGAAAAGATTGACAAGATGCTAGTAGCTTCGTGGGTAGCTTTATTTAATTTCAGAGTTATTTAGTTTTTTATTTTTGCCCTTATTCAAAAAAGGTTGGTGTGTTAGGGGTGTACTTTGAAGTATGCTTGGATTTCGGGTGTGCTTGTTTGGTGTACTCTATGTAATGGCTTTTTCTGATGGCCCCATGTATAAGCCGTTATTATACTGCTTGCTGTAATTCATAAATGGATGACTTTTTTAACTCAAAAAAAAATTGTTCACTTCATCAAATAACAAAATAAATAAATAAATAGTCAGAATTTGAGAATAGACTTGCTTTGTAGTTGAAGCATCTTTCAAATGTTTTAAACGAGTTATGTAGGCATCTTATTGTTGTACGAAATTGAACAAAATTGTTCAAGGAGAACCTCATATTAGAAAAGTGTCAAAATAAAATATAACATGTAGGAGAGTGATTTATGCTAATTGCACTGAGGCCTTTTACGGAATAGGTGATTGGTCGTGTCAATTTAGGTATACACTGCTTTTTAATTTGTCTTTATATATAATCGTCCATATTGCCCTAAATATAATGAATTTTTCAAAGTAATATAGTGATATTTTTATGAAAAATTTAAATAACAAAAGGAATCATAGCAACAACAGTCAAAAATAAATTGTTCAATATATGACAGCAATAATCCAACTCCCTCAGAGAGAGAAATACAAGCACCATTGCCAATGTAAACCACTTGTTTTCAGCTAGCTAGAACAAACAAGAAAATGATTTCTTTGATAAATCAAAGTACAGAAAAAGAATGAAAAACAAAAGAACTAACTCATGCCACACAAATGATAATCTATAAATAATTACCAGCAACGTCCTGCTGCTTAGGCCCTCTATCTTTTATAGTTAGATTTATTTCCCTACATAACAAATATCAACATAATCACCGCTAAAAGTTATAAATGGTCTCTCTAGTTTGGATTGATGCTTAATATTAATTGTGTAGTTTAAGAATGATTAATTTTATCCTTGAGGCGGGTTGTTGTATGTCCTAGCCTTCCTCGTCTTTTGCAGTGTTCTAAAAATCCTTTGGGCCGGGCCTAGGCGCTAAAAGGTTGTTAGCCACCTCGATTAGTCTAGACAGGTCCTAGGCATGCAGGGTTAAAGAAAAAATGTTCTTTTTCTTTTTTTGAGAAATATTTAAAACTAACTTTTGATTTGTGAGTACTTATTAGAGCATCTTTAGCACACTCTCTATTTTGGCTTCTTAGCTATTTTGGAGAGCATGTTTAGCTTTTTATATATTTTAGCAGCTGCACCAGACTCCTAAATGGCTCTCTATTATAATTTTTAGTTATCTCGCTCCTAAATATAGAGAGCGAGATGATGCTCTCTATAATTTAAAACATTCATTTTGACTTATTTTAAGTAATTTATAAATATATTTAAACCATTTAATCTTCTTTTAAAAAATAATATAAATTCAAAACTAGCTAAAATAGAGAGCACTGATGCAGACGTATTTCTAAAGTGGCTAGCCAAAATGACTTTTTAGCTACTTTAGCTAAAATTTGACTCAAAAATGGCTAGCATTGCTAAAGATGCTCTTATGTACTTACTTTTTCCCATGTTTTCAATCAATTATTGCAAACTATAATTTTTTATTATTTTAATTAGACACTTAATTATATGTTATATAATAAAGTTAAAAAATAAAATATCCGCTTAGGCGCCCGCCTAATCCTTGCTTAAGCAATTAGGCGCTAGGCTTCTCTCCACCGACCGCCCAACGCCTAGCGACTTTCAGAACATTGATCATTGGTACTTTGTTTTTTGAAGGGGTAGGATATGTTCTCTCCTTATGCTTGCATCTTCCATTATTTTAATAAAATTTTCACCTTGCTATGTGTGTAAGGTGTGGAGAGAGAGGGGTTTTTTTTTGAGCTTTTCTTGCATGTAGACTCTGTTGCTAGAGAGAATGACTTAGAGTGGTTTGGTGTAGTAGCCTGGCAATTGTGGCATGAAAGGAATAATAGAGTACATGGTAATTATGCCTTGGGCCCAGAGAAGGTGATAGAGAAAGCAGTTTGTTGGTGGGAGAATTATGTAAAGGTGAGTATGGAAGATGGTGCAGCAAAGGAGGGTGGCCATGTTATGGCAGTGGGGTCCTCCAATTTGAGGTTGAAGCGGTGGGTAAAGCCTAGGCATGGTGTCATCAAATTGAATATTGATGGTGCCCTACAATTGGATCAAGGAGTGTAAGGAACTGAGGCTGTGTGTCGCAATGAGTTAGGAGTTTGTGTTGGGGTTTTGGCCGTGCCAGGTGTTGGCTACGTGAGCCCCCAGACGTGTGAATTCCTTGCTCTTGTCAATGGGTTACACTTCTGTATTCAAGCAGGTTTCTCACATGTGGAAATTGAAGGGGATGCCCATAACGTCTTTTTGGCTTTGGACACCACTCAAGAAGACTTTAGCATGGATGGAGCTATAGTAGATGAAGCAAAGATACTTTTAAGTCAATTTCAGTCTTGTAGTTGGGGTTTTGTCCCTAGAGAGTGTAATAAGGCTGCCCATTGTGTGGCCAGAGCAGCTTTGTCACTATCCTACCCTACTTATTGGTGGATGATGGCGCCAGATTGGCTTGCTCAAATTTTAGTCAATGAGTCTGGTAGTTGAAAGTTTGTGAAATGGAGTGTGGTACTCTTCCCAACCGACTGTGGTGGGTTTAATGAGGTCACTATATACTCCTTGATGTAGTTTTTGTTTACGAATGAATCATTCTTTTGATAAAAAAATAATAATAATGAGCATTACCCCAATCCACATGAACCATTTATTACTTTACCCTATAATCACTACGGCAATATTCCGGATTATGTGCTAGTAAGTTACCAAACAAAAGAAGACTAAATTTTATTAATTAGTTATAATGAGGGTTGCAGGGATGGCAAGGCACTTGCTTGAGTAGAACCCCCACCCAAGTTCGAGCCCCAACATTCACAAGTCCCTCATTGGTGAGTATTGGCCATGAGGGCCAAATGCCTGCAGGGTTTCAAGGTGGAAAACTTTTGACCAACAAGGTATGATTGCTCTCACGTGGTAATTGGTGCTGGACCCAGATGTTAGCTGGGTTCCTGCAAGCCACGAGCGGTTCAAATGTTCCTGGACTGGTGGGCTGCCTCTCTCGTCCAAATACATTTAAACCTCTATATATTAATAGCCTTACAACTAGGGCTGTCAATTCCGACACGACCCGATAACACGACTCGAAACCCGCACGAAATAAAGTGGGTTGAACCCGCACGATTAAAAAGCGGGTCGGCGGTGGGTCAACCCGCCATGACCCATTTAATAAATGGGTCGGCCACGGGTCAACCTGCCAACACGAAGTGAACCCGTCTAACCCGATTGTGCTATGTTTCTTCTTAAAATTTTGAACGTTCGGAGTATTTGATCATAATATTAGACAATTTGAAATATTTCGCTTTTTAATTATTGGATTTAATTATTTATGAATTATATATAATTATTTATATTCTTCGTTTTGTGGAGTTTTTAGTGAATTTAATTAATTTATGCATTTTTTAAGTTAAATGGGTCCAATTGTTAAAGCTTAAATGGGTCATTTTGTCTAACAAGGCACGACTTATTTATTAAATGGGTTAAGCGGGTAACCCGTTTAATAAACAGGTTGGGTTTGGGTTTAAATTTTTGACACGATTATTAAATGGGTTGGGTTTGGGTTTATATCTTGCGACACGACAAATACCTTGACCCGACACGAACCCAACCCGACACGACCTATTGACAGCCCTACTTAGAACCAAGAAAATTATACTAAGTTAGCGAATATTAAATCATCGATAAACTAATAACTTATTAGTTTATCAATATATATATATATATATATATATATATATATATATATATATATATATATATATATATACTTTATTTTTCTTAAATATTGTTGTATTTTGTTCAATATGCTATATTGACTGAGGAGCAGATAATTGTGAGCGTCATGGGAAATTATCAAG
Source organism: Rosa rugosa (assembly GCF_958449725.1). NCBI lineage: Eukaryota > Viridiplantae > Streptophyta > Magnoliopsida > Rosales > Rosaceae > Rosa > Rosa rugosa. The sequence goes on from NC_084823.1 coordinate 11,400,844, forward strand.
ATGATGAAGTTGAAAATGATAGTTCTACTATGGAGCCTGTTTCGTGAAAGAAATCTCCCAAAGCAATGATGACATTAAATAATTTTTTGTTGCAACATGAGAAAACCACATCAGAACTTCTCACCATGTGAAGAAAAAACAGAGATTAGACCCAAGGTGACATCAATTTCAAGAAAAAACATACAACGATTGAGCCATTATTTATGAATGCCTCATAATCGAATCATAAACACTATGTATCAAAGAATAATTAATTTATAGATTACATGGGGTCTATATAAATTTTTATAAATGTATTATTTTATAAATTTAGCGAGTTATTAATTTAGCACCCACTACCTAAGATCGAGGTCATGGGTTCGAGTCACCATGGGGCTAGGAGTGAAATCTTTTGATCCTCTTAAAAAAAAAAAAAATTAGCACGTTGTCCTAATCAAAAATATTATTTAATTAAAAATTATTAATTTATTAAATATTAAATTATCAATGTTACAAAAAAAATTATATTAATTAGTATCTGCTGTTGAGACTTGGGATAGGTGACAGACTATTTAAAAGAAGGGTCCTTGACCCAAAGCACTAAAATTGACAAAAATTATCTCACTTACCCCAGTAACAGATTTTTATTCCCACTTACACATTTTAAAATAAAATGACAATTTTACCCTTCGCATAATTAAGAAACTGCATCCATGCCAGTGTGTCACTCTTTCTCTCTCTCCTCTCTCTCCACGCCGACGACGACGATGGCGGCACGGTGTCTCTCTCATCCTCATCTCCTCCACCACCGTACATCTTTTCCTCTGCCAACGACGCCGTTTTTGCCCCAACATAGCATCTGAGGCAGTGAGGCCTCTGGTTTCTCTGTGAACTCGTACTTCGGCAGCGAGATTTCGTGCGAGTTAAGCAGAGCCTCGGTTGGATTGGAGAGTGAGGTGAGGTCGAGTTTGAAGAAGAGAAGCTTCGGGGAAACCAAAGCACCGTCTCGGAAGTTACTCGATTGGGTTATGGAGGAAACGCGGTGAGGAAATCGGCCGCCGGAGGCGGTGAAGTTGAGGCTTCTTAGTCGTCGTGCGTAGAGTCTAATTCTGGAGCTGATTTTGGAGGCTTCGTTGAGAGAAAGGTGAAGCTGAAGACTAAGAGCGGAATTGCAAAGGTAATTGGAGGTTCTGAAGCAGTTACTGAATCAGCAATTTCCGAGTTCGATAAGGTCTCACTGAAATTCAAGGAGCAAGAGATAACAGAGCACTGAAATTTAAATTCCACGGAGCTCTAACTATTCTTCCAGTCACGGGTCTGCTACCGGCGAAGAAATTTTCCGATTTGCAGAGTACGAAGCAATATTGAAGTGTTTGAGCCATGATGGTCCTCTTCTGAGCAGAAGGCTTCATGGTTTGCTCCGATTTGGTGCCCAGAGCATTATCTGGGTGGCCAAACCATTTTGTTTTGTTTTTTTCTGTCTTTTTTTTTTTTTTTTTTTTTTTGGTAAATTGTGGGTCTGAGAATGAAAGAAAAACGAAAAAAAAAGAAGAAGTTTTATACAATTTGATCTTGTTTTATACATGCACAGCTTTGAAAAGAATTCCATCATCTAATTTGGTCTTGTTTTCATTATACAATCTGTTTTTGTTTTGTTTTTTTTTTTGGTAAAATGGGGGCGGAAGGCTCAGAATGAAAGGAAAAAAAAAAACAGTTTTATCCCGGAGCAATAAAGGGCTATTGGGGGGCAATAAATGTTTTGAATTGATGTAATTTCCTCGTTTTTTTCCTTAATCAAAGTTTTATGGTGATTAGTTCTAATTCCGATGACTGAAATGTCTATTGGGGGCAATTCATGTCTATTGGGGGGGGCAATAAACCTCTCCAACCCCATATGAGATCTCCGACAACCTCTTTGGGGACTTCCGGTGAGGTTTCATAAAGGGCAATAGACGTCTATTGAGAGGCAATAGACGTCTGTTTGGGGCAATAAACTTTTTTAGCGACCTATAAGATCTCTAACGACCTCTTTGGGGACCTCCGGCGAGGTTTTCAGAGAAATCTGGTGAGTGGCGGCCGGTGACAGGATTCCGGCGATCGGTGGCGAGAATCCGACTGCCGGTGACCTGAATCAGGACATCGTTGGCTAGATTCCGACGACTGGAATCTGACAGCCGATGACCTAACTCCTGCGAAGTCTCCTATGGCTTCTCTCTCTCTCTCTCTATGTAACAAATGGGTGAGGGTAAAATAGTCTAAAAAAAAAAACATAATTAGGTAATAGGGAAGACCTTATTAGAGTCTTCATAGATAAAGGTGTCACGCCCCGAATTTTGAATAATAAATTCAAATCCGAAACATGAATAAACAATTAATACAAATAACGTTCTGAATTTTTTTTTCTCAGAAACAAACACACCACTCGCCACTCAACACAAAACTCGAAAACCTCGAGTTAATTATTACAATTCACTCTTACAAAGTAAAATCGTAAAGCTCTAAATGAGCATAACAAACCTCACAATATAATGCTGTAATTCACATAACACTACTCTAAGCAGCCCGATCACCGTCCTGGTTCTCCTGACCTGTAGGATTACCCGCTACACAATTTGAATAGTGTACCGGGAGTTGCAACAACACAAAACCCGGTAAGCTTTTTACAGCCAGTATGAGTAAACAAGAAAGAACTGTTGATTTTAAATTACAATTCTTATAACTCAACAACACAACCAACAATCTCAACATCCACGACGCAAACGTCAACCAATTCAATATCACCACTTTGGTCCTATCACACAACACTATCACCACTTTGGTCCCATCCCATAACACGTTAGAGCTCTAACTGCCTCGTTACCTCTGACACCTTGGCCTAGGGTCAAGCAACGGCAAAAATACTTCGGTTAACACTATAACCGTCGCGCTTTGGACATCCCCGTCCTCAGCACCATATACTTCGGTTAATAATAAACCGTCGCGCTTTGGACATCCCCGTCCTCAGCACACAACTTCGGTTAATAATAAACCGTCGCACCTTGGACATCCCCGTCCTCAGCACACAAACACTCCGGTTATCCTTAACCGTCGAACTTCGGACACCTCATCCTCAGAACCCTACATTCTCTAACTCTATACATCCTCCAATGTAAATCATGAATATTAACAAGAACTCATCAATCATGTTCATCACATATAAATATGGTAAGTCACATGTCAATTCATAATAATTTAATCATCCCAATTCCACACTCTTCAATGTCACACCATTCATATATAATCAAGTAAATATATATATACGTAATTATCCGCTCAGGGATAATCACTAATACCAACTATAGTTCACATGCAATAAAACCGAGAAATTCATTTGTATAGTAAAAATCATTTTACTTACCCATGGACCGTAGTTGATCAAGTCCATATGATTTAAAAACAAATATTTATTCCATAAATATTTTCACGCAATTACGACAAAATAAGGTAATTAAATTTATTCGGTTCGTAATATGAACCACGTGAGGTTTACTCACCTCTAAATTCCCGCTGCGTCTTCTTAACAGCTCAAAATACAATTTCACGAATCGTCCGCCAAATCAAACCGTCGATCACCTAATCAAACATGACCTTAACTTAGCAAATAACTCAAAAACATAATCAAACGACAATCCAACGGTCGGATTGAAATTAAATGATGATCCAACGGTCGGATCCTCACGGATCGCCTTCCTAATCACTGTTTTGCATTTATACGAAGATCCAACGGTCGGATCTTCGCCCATGACTACACAAAGCCACTGGGACTGTCATAAGATCATCATATCAAAACTACAAGTCCATCTGACGGTACTAACTTCACAGATCACAAATCTAACGATCGAAATCGATCTAAACTTAAAAATTCATAACTTAATCATACGATATCCAAAAATTGCGTATAATATATCGAAATGATCGTATTGAAATATAGAATCTGAAAATGTACAGAAACCATATTTTTGATCCCCGGAGGTGGCCGGAAAGGGCCGCCGGAGTTAGTGGCAGAGCCGCCGCCGACCACCACCAATGGTGTCGGGGCCGGGCTGCTCTTCTTCCTCTCATCATGCTTGACAACTTTCATAACTAGCACGAAGTCTGAAAATGACCGGAAGGGGTCGAAAATTACCTTGAACAGTATGAAGGTGGCCGGAATTTTCCAGAAACCGGCGAGAAACTGCAGAAAACGGCGAGCTCCAATTCGACGTAAAAACGTCAATTTAAGGCTTCGATTCCTTCTGAAGAGTTGTTAAGAAACTCAAGAAGAACTCACTGGTTCAAGAATCACAGAAAAATATGGTCTGTAGCTCGAGATATACCGATCGAAAGCTTCGGTGGTCGGAAAAATTCCAGAATTTTGCAGAATCCGGCAAGGCTTGATTTCGACGTCAAAACTTCAATTTCAGGCTTCGATTCCTTCTAGAGAGTTGTTAAGAAACTCAAGGTGAGTTTACCAGTTCAAGAATCACTCAAAACGATGCACTACAACTCGAGATATACCTATCAAAAGCTTCGGTGGTGGTGGAAAATTTCCAGAATCCGGCGAGCTCCGACGAACGTGAATCCGATCACTCCAGGTGCGATCCTTCTAGAATGATGATCAGAAGGTTGAGGCGAGTTCAGGGAGCTAAGGATCGTGAGTTTTGGTGGCCGGAGCTAGGAGAAAACCGGCGTTGACCGATTTTTGTTTCAAAGTTTGCGGCTCCGACTGCCGGATTTGAGGCCGTTCCGGTGGAAGTGATCACGTCTAGCAGGTAGGCGGCGTCGAGGCGAAGGCAAGGGAGGTGGTCTGGTGTCGATTGGTGGCCGGAGGAGGGAGAACTCGGCCGGAGAGCTTTGCTCTGTTTTTTCTGGGCTCGGACGCGCGCAAGAGAGAGAGAGTTCGGTTTCCAGAAATGGAACTGAAATTATTTTTGGTAATTTCCAAAAATGGCAGCTTTATACTAAACTGGAAACTTTTTCAAAAAAATCATAACTAATTCATACGAACTCTGATTTTTGCATACCACATATGCACGAGATCGTATCGACGAGCTCTACAACTTTCATGAAGGAAGTTTTCCCCAATTATGAACGTATAAAAAGTCAACTCCTTTGACCTCCCCTAAAACGTTCAGTTTTCGAATAAAAATTGTTCGAACCAATTTCACCACTCCTCCAAGCTTCATACTTTCTCCCATGACCACGAAATCATTTCTAAAATGTCCTCGGAAAAATAATTTAGATTTTTCGGGGTATTACAAAAGGGGAATTAAAAAAACTTAATGGGGTAAGTAGGCAAAAAAATCTTTAGAATTAGAGTAAATGGACAAAATCCCTTAAAAGAAAGGGTCCCGATTTGGAACAAATTTGGAAAAAGAAAAAAATTCCAAATTTGGAAAAAGAAAAAAATGCCATGTAATAATGACCAATTCCAATTCCATGCGCAATATCTTGCCAATTTGCACTCATGCACCAACTCCACTGAGCTGTACTTAACATCAGCGGTCTAATCCGCATATCCCAACACGTTTTCTCCATTCCAAATCCTCAAAGTAACTCTCAAACCCACTCGAAATCCAGACGATCAGTCATAGAGATGGAGTACTCCCACCTCTTACCTGTTGTTTTGGCATTTTCAATAATATTTCTCTACTCTCTGATACTAAAATACTCCTCAAGGGTAGCGAGAAAACTCAACCTTCCACCGCAAGCCGGCGGCGCTAGGCCGATAATCGGCCACCTCCACTTATTGAGAGGCTCATCAGAACCAGCCCACATAGTGTTGGGTAAGATGGCCGATCAGTACGGACCCATCTTCACTATGAAGATGGGGATGAAGAGAACCATAGTCGTCAGCAACTCGGAAATGGCCAAGGAGTGTTTAAAGACAAATGAGGTCATCTTCGCCGGCCGTCCGAAGAGTCTAGCCAGAGAAACCCTCGGCTACGACGGTGCCTTCTTTGTCTTCAGCCGTTACGACCACTACTTCCGTAAGATACGGAGGATAGTCATGAAGGAAGCCTTGTCCAGCCACCGCCTCGAAACCCTAAAACACATTCGGGAATCCGAAGTAAAGGCGGCGATAAAGGGAATCTTCGACAGAATCAGGAGGAGGGATGGTGGTGGTTCGAATTCGGAGAAGGATTCCGGGGTGGTGGTGGAGATGGAAGAATGGTTTGAGGGCATAAACGAGAACGTGATATTTCGGATGATAGTAGGGAAACGATTTTCGGAAGCTGGGAAGATCTTAAACTCTGAGAAAGGTGATTTGATTTTGAGGGAGAAGATTAGGGGATATGTGAAATTGCTTGCGGCTTTCGCAGTGTCCGATACGATTCCATTCTTGAGGTGGTTGGACTTGTTTAGGGTTAAGAGAGAGATGAAGAAGATGGCTAAAGAGGTGGACGTTCTGCTTGAAGGATGGTTGGAAGAGCATAAGCAGAAGAGGAAGATGAATAACTCAAAGGGTGATGGTGATGATAATGAGGAGAGAGATTTCATGGATGCGATGATTTCAATTCTAGATGGTGATGACAATGTTACTTCTACTTATGATGCTGATACTATCAATAAAGCTGTCTCCTTGGTATGCGCATTTTGAACACCCAAATTCTCACTTGCTCTATACTAGCTTCCTTTTTGTTTGTGTTTTTTTTTCTTCATTATAGATTGGATTACTATATATTGGAAAAAAAAACAGTTATTTGCACTTCTAAAAAAAATTATCTTTGTGAGTATTTACATGATTTGAAGAAATTAATGATCACCTATCATCGAATTTAAATTTAATGATATGTAACCAAAAATCTCATGGTCACTGGTGACCAAAAATTTCATGATCACTGGTGACCAAATGAATATCTCAATAAAACAAACAATTTGGTCACCTCTCAAGCATCGATCTTCTTCTTTTCCTTTCTTCCTTATTGTTTTTCATCTTCTTTTTTGGGTCTGTAGGTACATGTAGTTCTATTTTGAAAGATAATTATGGTAGGCAGTTATAATTTTTTTTCTCTCGAGCAATATACTCTTTGCATGTTGCTAAGTCCCAAGCAATATTGTTACTCAAATATTGATTTGTACGTGTTTTGCAGACTATTATCTTAGGAGGTATAGATACTATAACCGGGACATTGACATGGATTCTGACTTTACTTCTCAACAACCGCGGAGTGCTAAAGACGGCTCAACAAGAGTTAGATCAACATGTTGGTAGAGAGAGGCAAGTCAAGGAATCAGACACTGAAAACTTGGTTTATCTCCAAGCCGTTATCAAAGAAACCCTGCGCTTATACCCTCCTGGACCAATCCCAAGGCCTGATCACGAGTCCACGGAAGACTGCGTCGTCGGCGGTTACCATATCCCAGCAAAAACTCGCCTCGTGATAAATATTTCCAAGATTCAACGTGATCCGAAGGTGTGGCCTGACCCGAATGAGTTTCGACCTGAGAGGTTTCTCACAACTCACAAGAGCGTTGATGTTAGAGGTCAGGATTTTGAGTTGATACCCTTCAGCAGTGGCAGAAGAATTTGTCCTGGAATGTATCTTGCCCTAAAGAGTATGCCTCTTCTTCTCGCTTCTTTGCTTCACAGTTTTGAATTTTCGACCCTAGGGGATGAGCCGGTTGACATGAGTGAGGCAGGGGGACTGACCAACCATAAAGCTGGCAAAGTTGAAGTCTTTCTCACTCCACGCCTTCCCGCTCGACTCTACGAGCATTAATGTTTCTTGCTGTAGTTTGGGGTTAGTTCTCATTTTTATGTACTCTTGTTGCAACAAAAAGGTTTCTAATAACAAAGTTGTAAAGATGAACGTTACCATCTCAGTCCAAGTAGTTCAGGATTCTGTCCAAGGTCCATCAATTAGACTCGATCAACCAGTGATCTCTAACGTTGGACAGAATTTTAAGTTTGCACTGAGATTGATAACGAACATCCCAAGGGCCGGTGTTGGTAAAAACTTTTCTACTACAGGAGCAACATTGAAATGTATGCTATTTGTGACTTTTCACTTGCTAATAAGGCAAACTGCTAGCTGTATGTGGTTACATTACAACTTTGTTTATTGAGTGTAGGTTTCATATAGTTTCTTTTTGCTTATATATATTACAATTGATTTCGAGCATTTGTATCAGGGATCAATCTCATGCAATGTGTACAATCAAGTTCCTTATTTGGAACTTACAGATGGGGGACCTTCTAAGCGAATATAATCATACATGATCCCTTGAAAAGGGCCAGTGCTTCTTGGTTGAGTTAGAAAGATAGTATTGTCCCCCTCAACAAGCCGAGAGCTCGGTATATTGACATTGTAAAGCCAATAGAGGCCATGGATTCCATGTCTTGCAATGGAATTGTCCCTCCCTATCAAACCACTTGTGAATAGAGGAGGATTTTCCTTTGGATTGTTTACTCGAACCTACAAAGATGTTAAAATTTACAAGTTAATAATGAAAAAGAAGATATATATAGCTAACAAGATTCACATAAAGAGAGAGAGGAAAAAAAAAAAAAAATGCTAATGTGGAATTCGACAAATTGCCTCAAAAGACTTGAGTGTAGTCAACGAAAGCTGGACAAGTAAAATGTGATTTGGCCTGCCGGATTCTCCATCTCAAGCTAAGAAGAATTTCTAAATCTGCACTCATCTACATATCATTACAAGTTAAATAGTGGATAGTGGTTTAGTGCATAGTTTCATACCTGTAATTCAGAAAGAGTTGCAGATGCTAGTGCTACTCTCAGCTTATAGGTACCGTTCTTGTCTACATCATCAAGCTTGAATTTGATTTGCCAAGTTGTTGCTTGATACTTATTGTCATCTTTCTTCCTGCAATAAAAGAAACAAGGAAACTATGTTACAGGTAAATCCTGAATCACTGCAATCACAATACGAGAGGAAAGGGGTGCTGACCTGGTAACCTGAGCAAAGAACCAGTCTTTGCTATAGTCACTAACACCAACCGTGTAAACCAAGTCTGCATCAGGATATAACTCTGTGTATCTATCCCACAGTCCATACTGCCTAAACCTGCCAAGTTAGTTGCAACATTATACACCAATATCTTAGTTTGATATTTTTTATGTCTACCTCTGATAATTACAATGATCACTAATATTCGAAATAGTTTGTGAGCAATCTGACACTGACAATAGAACCAATCTTTGGCCATCTAATATGAATATGTTATGAACGATGTTAGCTGCCTAAAAGCTTAAATGCCAAAGACTGAGTTAGCAATATAAATATAAATGCCAACACTCTTCCTTAAATGCAGCCTTTCAACAAGATACGGATACAAACAGATTTAATTGGAGCTAGCATGCATGCAACCAATGCTCTAATAACATGTTAGACAATCCCGGACCCAAAACATTTACTTGTAGAGGAATGGTCAAATGACAACGTAAATGATCAAATATTACAGTAGCTAGCATGCAAGGCTAACCTGTCCGGATGGTTGACAAAGAGATTGTTAATGTAGTTGGGATTAGGATCAGGAACATAGAACTCTGCAGCAGATCGATCTGGGATGCCTATTTCCCATAAGGTTGGGCCATCTCTAGGAGGCTCATACACAAGCTTACCCATATCAACCTCGCAACCTACATTGCATTACATTGTTTCCATTTTTGAATGCATGAGATATACATTCAGTTCACCATAATCTTGTACAAGAAAAACTAAGGAAGCTCACCCTACCTGAGGTTATATTGATAACATCATCATATTGATAATCTCCAATAAAACCAGGGACCCATGCATTAAGGTTATAATCACCAGTCCGTATGTCATTGATAGAAAAGTAGCCATCCTCGTCTGTTGTTGTCCAAAATTGATAGTCCTGGAAATAAGTAACTAACTATGAGATTAGGAGGAAATTAAAGTAAATTTGCGGATATGCATGTTGATCTAACAAATGGAAGAACAAATAGATATGCCATTTCTCTCACTTTCAATTTATTGATCAAGATAATTCACTTTTCAATTACTAATGCATTTTGAAGTGAGAATTACATCAATCTAGACTTCAACTTAATACAAGAATCCATAGGTTAATGATTTTGACTGATAGTTTGTCAAATTAACACATCATTCGGCAGAAAGTTAAGAATATGTTAAAATTATGCAGTCCAAAATTCAGTCACCTTGCACTCTCTTTGCCATGACCCAACGTCTCCTGGCGGGGCTAACCCGACATATGCACCATTGGCTGATATATAATCATCGCTAATATATCTAGATATGTCAAAATTATTAGAATAACATAGATATCAAAGCTAATTACTTATACTTCAAAATAATAGTAGTAAGAAAATTAAAGATCGACCTGAACAACAAATGAGCAGGAAATAACCAAATTCATGTAGACATTGTCAGATTGAATTCACATAAACTCATACTGCAAAATACAACGCAGAGAGAAACTATATAGACGTCCTATATAACATTTTGGTTTACCCATTCTACCACACATATGCTAATTAACCACAGACGAAGCATGTTAAATACTACTGTACTAGTGCTAAAGAAGTCCATGTTTAGACCGAATTAAAGTTTGTCATATTGATTGATAAACAGATTAGTCCACCAACTGTCACATCATGTGGTGAACGAACTGCAAATATGGTCTAACTGGTCATTTCTAGGATTATTATGTATGCATACCCGTCTCGGATAAGTAGTCTACCACTAACGTCACCACGTTGGTCCGACTTGGGAAAATCTTCAGATGCTGGGAAGCTGTATGGCCAGCTTTGGACTTCAATCATCATCTGAGTGAAGCAATCCATTAATTTATTTAGCTCAGAGAAATGTGCCAGTTATCAATTTATTTAGCTCAGAGAAATATATTTGTACAAGAAAATAAATTTACTTGTATTTTAGCATCCTCCCATAGTGAAATCAACGGGTCATTTCCTGCATATTCCGAATTGACATACATAAAAACAGGGCCGAAAACTTTCTTCCAATATTCACCAGCTGCAAATTTTGGCACCAGATCGTCTCCGGAATAATGAGCGCTTAGAAACACCTGATTGATGACCATCATTGTATAATGTTAAATTATCAATGACAAACTTTTAGTACTAGTTAATTATCATGATAGGGCACGTATATGACATTGAGCTTTAGTTCTAATTACCGCAAGGGTGGTAGGGCCAACATGAGAAGTAAGGTTTTGCTTAACAGGTCCACCAGATCGGAACTCGTTGCTGGGTGTAATTTGCCAAAATCCCACCGGCGGATCAGTGCATATCCACCCATGTACCCGGCTATCCTTGTTGTCACATGAGTATTGGTACTTGTCATCCACCTTATAAATCAATGAAGCACATCAAGCATCCAATTAAACAAAATTAGGCCAGGTTTCAATAAAAAGAATACTAGGCTCCCTGAAATTATTGAAGATAGCCAATAGCCACCATATATATATCTAAGTGATGTTAGATGTAGAATATTTAGTTTAATGAGATAAAAGTAAGGGAAAAATTCACCAACGGTGTCTGGACACTTAGGAGACTTTCAGAATGATACCTGAACTTACAAAGTTATCAATGTGATACCTGAACTCATTTTTTCGTATCAACGTAGTACCTACGACCAATTTCCGTCATGGCTCTGTTAAATTTTGCACGTGTGACGCACGTGAGGCCGAAAATAAGGGCAAAAAGACTTATTTACCCTCAAAAGGTTTTTTTTATTGTCTTTCTTTATTTCTTTCTTTCTTTCTTCTTTTTTATTTCTTTCTTTCTTCTTCTTCTTCGGAGTTCTTCCCCGACGGCGCGAGTACGCCTTATTGTTGGACTGGTGTTGTGCTTGGGTTCTATGTGCTAGGTTCAGTGTTCAATTCATGGTATTGTTGGACTGGTGTTGTGCTTGAGGTTGTTTCGTTGTGGGAGATGAAGGTAAGTGGGTCGAAGGGCTGAGAGGAGTATGGGACCAGATCGGATCGCCATGGCTGCCGGAGTGGGATCTGGTTGCCGGTTCGATCGGGTTTGGAGACGGTAACGCACCGGGGGTGACGTTTGGTAGGGGTGGCTCCAGATTGGGTTCGGTGGGAGTTCAATTACGACGGCGGCGACTTGCAGTGACGGCGACATCATTACCAATGGTTTGGACAGGTTGCTATTTGGATCTTCCATGGCCGCTGTTGTTGGGTCTGGCTACTGTTTCGATCTGATACAACACCTGAAAAAGCTGCATCAATAAATTCAGTTGGTGGGTTTGTGCAGCTACTGAGATGTGAGAGAGATAAGCGAATGAAGCTTCGCAACGGCAGAGGTCTGATCAGGTGGGCATTTCGAAAGCGAAACATTCAATGACAGAAGAGCCTCATCGAGCTTCCCAGCAGCCAAGGCAGCACAGCCTGCCTTGTAAGCCTGATCCTCTTTCCGGGCATCAAACTGAGGTTGAGCAGAGCTCTCATTCTTTGAGATTGAAGAAGAGGAAGAAGAAGGGGACGTAGATTCGAGAAGAACAGAGGCGCGTGCGTGTTCAAGATTGCAAATTGCAGTGTTGATCTCGGCCATTAGAGCTTCTGGCATTGATGGGATGGTCTTGAGTTTCACGTCGTCGAAGACGCTCCTCCATTGGGAGCTTTTCTGGGAAGAACCCATTTCACGGAGTTGGGATAAGAACCTGTTTCCAATTCAGGATTTTGAGCAAACACAATCTTTAATAAAAAAAAAATTGAAAGAAAGAAAGAAAAGAAAAGAAAAAGAAAGAAAGAAAATGGAAAAAAAAAACTTTTGAGGGTAAATAAGTCTTTTTGCCCTCATTTTCGACCTCATGTGTGTTCCACGTGCAAAATTTAACAGAGCCGTGACGGAAATTGGTCGTAGGTACTACGTTGATACGAAAAAATGAGTTCAGGTATCACATTGATAATTTTGTAAGTTCAGGTATCATTCTGAAAGTCCCCTAAGTGTCCAGACACTGTTGGTGAATTTTTCCCTAAAAGTAATAGTAACTTACTTCTCCTTTAAGATCAGGCTCGATAGGATTGACGAGTAGAACTGCCTCGGGATACGCCAGGGGTTGGCCTCTAGGTGGTAAACGGTCATCAGGCAACGGCATGTATCTTTGCCTGTTATCTGCCATGGCCATGTAGTGAAACCTGCCCATTCACAATGCTTATACACCTCAGCACGCAATGTTTTCTTGGTATTGCAAATGTTCGAAGATATGGATTCTATACTCGTGAACCTTTTTAGTAGTAATATAACGTGTCTCAAATCCAAGACTTTCAATATGATAGTCAAAGATGTGTGATAGCTCTTGGATTTATAATGAATGTAAAACTCAAACTCATGAATAGGTAATGGCATATTCATGTGTAATGATCACCTATGCATATTGTGCAAATCGGATCTATTGACTCCCTAATCAATGAATCATTGACTAGTGAGTCAATAGGTCCAATTGATATACAATTTAAAACAAGGATTATGAAGTTAGGATATATTTGTGTACTTGTCTTTTCTGAGTTTGAACGCAATTCTAGTTTCTCCGAGCTCAAAAGCAGGCCATTCCTGTAAGTGCTCGTAGATAGCGTATGAGTAGAAGCCTGAAGAACCTCGAACCATTATGAACCTATATATAAACAGAATATCATTTATGATCATCAAATCAATATTGCTGTTATCAATACCTTCATTTTGTTTTATACTTTTATTACATTGATCAACAATGAGGACCTTTTATCAATATTTAAGGGAACGAGCTTGCCCTTCTGGGAGGAATCCCAGGTTCGTGTGAAGGAGAGCTCCACCTGATCATCGTTTTCCACTATAACCTTGAGGTTAGTTCCTTTGATCCTGCATTTATATTGGCAATTAATTATTACAGAAATTCCCAACTGATTCATATAATTATGTCATTCAGTTTACTGAAAATTTGTCCCAAAACAAAATCAGTTTATTGAGAAAGAAAATGTACTAAATAATATCGTTTAGTTGGAAGCATACATTATGTGATAGGTTGTTGGTTAGTTATTTATATTTGAACATTAATTTGTTATGTGTGGGTTTCTCTCAGCTCCATGCAACATACATCACATTCTAACAATTCAAAATTCAATATAAACTGATCGAAGACTATAATTTCAGGACGCCATTTCTGAGATGATGGTATTTCTTCTACTCAAATGGCTTCAAACCTCGCTTCAAGTATTTACCAAAACTAACTCAGTGAGTACCCTAAACCCTAACCACAAGAGAGAGATGGAGGGTTTGAGACTTACACATCAAATATTCCTGTTGTTCCGGTGGTCGCTTCACTCCAAACTAGGTCCCAGTAGCTACATAAATGTTCATTATCCCGAAACTAAATTAAACTTAGTATTGCATGACGAAAAATCAGTAGAAAGACAGATGTGATGTATCTCTAACTAAGCCTCATGTCACTACAACAAAGGTGATCATTTCCGACCAACTTTTACCGATGAGGATATTATTTCGTTGGAAATAACACAATTTCCAACCAAAAATAATTCTCCGTCCGTCCGTTTGGAAATAACTTTTGAGGCTAGCTAACTGTACATACCCTCTATTAATTTCTTCATTACGAATCTCGAGCAAGTTATCGATGCCATTGTATCGTATTCCAGTGACTATTCCCTCTGGATTTGACAATGTCACTTGGACAAACCCATTATCCATCATTACCTGCAGTACACGTGACATGAATCTATTTAGCTTAAATTTTTATGCAGAAACTAACATTTCTATGCAAACCATATATAGTAGTAGCCAGTAATTGAAAATTTGAAATGGATTACATGACGATCTTGAATAAGCAGTTGCACCCCAATAGGTGGCATGATGACGAGACCAGCCGACTGCTATTTTCCGCAGCTTGTACAGCAGTTTCTACAGCAGCTGGGGATTCCTGAAAAATAAAGAACAATGGCACTATAGGTTGATTAAAAGCTAGCAAGATGATGACTATTTATAAAATGAAAAACATAAGAGTATTTGTTCTTACCTCTCTAAAAGCTGAAAGCTAGCTGCATTGTGTAAAACAAAATAGGATTTATATAGGTTTATAAGAACATTATTAATATTACGTTTAGGTATAGTATTCTTGAACTTAAGATAAAGCAATCTTTTCCAAGATACCCTTTTCTTTAATGTCGTTACTTAGTCGGCACCACTGTAAGCGTGCAAGAGTCGTTTGTGTAGATTGTGGAGCAGTTGTACTGTAGCTATTATGATAGTTATTTCCTGGAGTGCTACGAAAGTGTCATTTGACAATTACATAAGCACCTAGTTAATTATGGGCTTAACATGTAGATTTGCTGACATGGATAATCAAGTTAGATTCAATTTGGGATTAGTGCCAGATGTGAGAGAGAGAGAGAGAGATTTGGTCATTATATACACATGGAATAAGTCATCGGATAAGACCATATATCAAACATATAGCAGGATTCAACTACAAATATGAAAATGCAAATCAAATATTACATATAAATATATGAATTTCGTACTTAAGACGGGCTCGAACCACAAGATGGGGGGCCTTCAAGTCGTAAGTAATCATACATAAGCCCTTGGAAAGGACTGGTGCATCTTGGTTGTGTCAGGAAGATAGTATTATCACCCTCAACAAGCTGAGCACCCGGTACATTGATGTTGAACAGCCAGTAGATCCCATGAACTCCATGTCTCGCAACTGAGTTATCTCTCCCTATCAGTCCAGTCGTAAATAGAGGTCGTCTTGCGTTTGGATCGTTGATACGAACCTACAAATGAAACGAAGAAAAAAAAAATCAGTGCCACTTGTAAGTTGTAACACAGTAATGAACAAATCAAGATTTTACCTGCATTTCAGCTAGAGTTGCAGATGCAATTGCCACTCGCAGTTTATAGGTAACGTTTCGATCCACATTGTTAAGTTTGAACTTAATTTGCCATGTTGTTCCTTCATGTGTGTTGTCCTTTTGCCTGCAGTACACCAGCATTAACCAGCAGATATCATTATGTCATTATGATTTCAGAATGACCACCATTTGTTTCAAAGAACCATCCAAACCTGGGAATCTGAGCAAAGAACCAATCTTTACTATAATCACTAACACCAACAGTATAAACCAAATCTTCATGAGGATATAATTCGGTATATCTGTTCCACAGACCATACTGCCTGAACCTGCCATAAGCATAAACTCAATGTTAAATTCGTAACATGAATAAGTCGTAAACTCCCTTGATGGCATTTGAAATGACTATCAGCGAAGCCAGGTGCTATTAGATTATATAAGTACTGTTTCAACCATTTGCACATTGGGAGTAAAAAATGATAGTTTTGACCACCCTGATATGAAGATCCATAAACCGTTAACTCTTTCAAATTGCAATCAAAGATGACTAACCTGTCAGGATGATTAACAAAAAGCTTATTAATATGCTTCGGATCGGGATCGGGAACATAAAACTCTGCAGCGGAACGATCAGGAATGCCTATTTCCCACAATGTAGGCCCATCTCTTGGAGGTTCATACACAAGATCACCCATTTCAGTAAAAGAACCTGGATAACAAGTTAACCAAACCGATTATCATTAAATCAAATGAAAGAAAGGAAACAATTGACTTGGAATTAGAAAGTTGAGAACAACACCTGAGGTTATGTTAATGACTGCTTCATACCGGTAATCTCCAATAAAACCAGGGACCCAGGCATAAAGATTGTACGTGCCAGTACGTATGTTGTTAATGCAAAAGTAACCTCTGTTATCTGCCCTCGACCAGAATTGATAGTCCTAAGAAGCATAAGTATAACAACCATCCATAAGGGTTTGTTCAGGAATGATGTATGAAATATAAATTTGCTTTGCGCATAATTAAGTATAGCATATAACAGATCATTTGAACATTTTTCTGCCTTAATCACAAGAGCAGATGCTTAAACAGGTGACACAAAGCTCCATGCTAACAGCAGTACCACAACAGTATCTATATCTCATTTGAGGCCTAGAAAATCATGAAATTCAATAATTCCAGTTAATCGTCATTCAGCTGGCAAGAATAAAAAAAAAACCTGGAAAAGTAACGAAAATTGGAACCATGAGGATTCTGTTATATGATTTATATCTGAATTGATATGAAATTGGTGGAAAATTTCAAATTACATTTAACACAAAGCACATAGACGAATTTCTTATTGTTCGCTAACCTTGAATACTGTCAACCAGTAATTTTCTATACCAAAGTTACAGGAGATGTTAGGAAATTAAAACCTAGTCACTAGCTATAGAATCAAACTTTACGAGTTTGTTATGCAGACCAAATAGAGGTTTCACAAAGGTCACCTTGCATTCTCGTTGCCATGATCCTACATCTCCTGGTGGAGCCAAACCAACATAAGCATCATTTGCTGGTATATATTCTTCACTAACATACCTGAACATTATAATTACAAAGACTTTAATTACATTTATGGGAAAAAAGGTACTTGAGAATCATCAATGTTTTTCTTTTTGGCAATGAGAACCATCAATTCAATACTTGGAAACAAACTTGAATCAATTTATAACCCACGCATGTCATTACTTTCTTAGTATCAACCTACTATTTGGTATACTTAAACTGAACAAATAAAATAAAAAATAAGAGATAGAGATAGAGAGAGAGAGAGAGAGAGAGAGAGGATAAATGTCAATTTAAACAAACAACCAAACCATATGCATGAATACATAGAAAAAATCATTGCACCAGAGATAGAGAATCCTCTTCCCTGTATTTGCAGGTGTCCTAATTACCAACCTGTCCAAGACAAGTAGTCTACCACTCACATTACCCCGTTGATCCGACTTTTGGAAATCCTCAGAAGCTGGAAAACTATATGGCCAGCTTTGGACTTCTGCCATCATCTGAACATCATTTTGCATCATCATTTACCCATAACATTGCTTTCTTAGTTTACAATGAATGATAAAATACAAGTATTCTGGCAAACCTTAATTTTAGCATCTTCCCAAAAAAAGAATGGATCATCTCTAATTCCCACAGAATTGAGATAGATAAAAACAGGGCCAAAAACCTTCTTCCATGGTTCACCACCTCTAAATTTTGGCACCAGATCTTGTCCCGCATAATGAGAACTATGAAACATCTGACAATAACGCAAAGTTTATAAGCATAGCTAATGTCACCAAATTATAATAACATCTATATTGAGCAAGTCACCCACATTGCAGAATTCTACTAATGACTAGTATTCTAATATCAGCCACATACTGCAAGAGTGGTGGGGCCAACATGTGAGGTTAGATTCTGTTTCAGAGGTCCACCAGACCGGAATTCATCACTTGGTGTGATCTGCCAAAAGCCGACTGGTGGGTTGGTGCATATCCAACCATGAACTTGATTGTCTTTGTTCACACATGAGTACTGGTACTTGTCATCTACCTGCATCTCAGGAAATTGTGTAACAAATGAATCAGAAAACAAACCATCCTATACATAACAAAAATATACAGAGAAAAGCACTGTATTCTCCACAGGTGTAAGATCAAAAATCACTCATTTAATATAAAAGGGCATAACCCACTAACTGGTGAGCTTTCCGCTAAGAAGACAAATGATAAAAACAAACTAACTAGAAAGTGTTCAAAACATTTGGCTTGATAATCCCCACATATACAAAAAGAAACATTAACATAGTACACAATAGTAGGAAATCGTGATAAGAGTACCTCTCCGGCAAGCTCTTGCATCTTGGGATTCAGAAGTAGGACAGCTTCTGGGTAAGCCAGGGGCTGGCATCTTCCTGGCATCCGGTCATCAGGTAGGGGCATGTATCTTTGCCTGTTGTCTGATATAGCCATGTATTGGAACCTATTCCCCAGGTTGAACCATTGTTAATTCAGCAACATTTGCTAAACTACCAAAAAGAGAATATGATATTAAGACTTCTATGTTTGAGCACATGAAGATGGAATAGGTCACTAGATGATGTAAGACACACAACTAGCAGAGAAGCAAACGAAGAGATAGAATAGAACCTTAGGGAAATGAAGTAGAACAGGATGGAGAGAACTAAACTAGGCAAAAATCGATATGTTCTCTATCAATATACAAGTTTCAAGCACTAATCTACAGTGAGGCCTAGTTATACATCCATAGGGGCTATCTAAATATAATTTTATACATAAAAATACAAATAATGCAGTAATAAATATTAAATACTACTTATAAGCTCTATAAACAAACTAAATAATCTCTAAATTGTAGGAAAACATAAAATCTATTTTCATGTACCCTGAAATAAAGACAAAATCTGTTCTTCCATATAGCATACACAGTGCTCTAAATTTGTGTCACTTGTTAGTTATCCTTATAAATGGTTTCTACCAAATCAGCATGCATAACTGGAAAAATATATCTGATGATATGAAAGACGAAGTTTACTTGTCTTTTCTCAGTTTGAAAGTTATTCTGGTTTCACCAATCTCAAAATCAGGCCAATCCTTCAGGTGCTCATAAATTGCATAGGAGTAGAAGCCCGAGGAACCACGAAGCATTACAAACCTGGATAAATTAGAGAAAACAACATTCATGAGAGCAAAACTATAACAAATAAACTCTGTAAATATAAGCCTAATCCTAACATACAGTGGCACTTGGCTTTACTAATGACACTGAAAACTTCAAATAAAGTTAGCAGTGACCTTTTGTCTATGTTTAAGGGAACATATTTCCCCTCAAGAGAGGGATCCCACGTTCTTGTAAACGAGAGCTCGACCTGTTCCTCATTCTCCACAATAACCCTAAAAGTAGTACCTTTTATCCTGTATATTCACCAGATAATTTGTCATGAATAATGATCAGATAGTTTCAAAAGTTGCACCACTAATTTAAGAAAGAAAAGAGGAGAAATACATACACATCAAATGTTCCCTTAACTCCTGGTCCACTCCAGACAAGGTCCCAATACCTATATAATCAGATTGAATCTATAGTCAATTCCTAATCTCATAAGCTAACAAATGTAAGATAAGAAGCAAAGCAAGACATATACTTGTAATCCATGCTTCTCTACCAACATCTATCCGAACTGTTTACCTTAATCTGGTAGTTACTTTAACTTAAAACTTTTGGAAAATTCTGCTTGTCTCAAATACAAACTTAAAGGAACTAAACAATTCACCGCGTACCCTCTATTATGTTCAGGATTGAGAGGTTCAAGCAAATTGTCAATCCCATTATATCGTATTCCGGTGACAATACCATCTGGGTTTGATAAGGTGACTTGGACTATGCCATTATCCATAACCACCTGCACAAGCAAAAACAACACACATAACCGAAAACCATTCACTTTCCTTCCAACAACAAAAATCCAAACTAACCCTTTTAACATATCCAACCATATCAACTTCAGCAACTTCTTGTCTGATTTAAGAAACCAAAAGGCTCAAAAAATTTGACTTACATGGGGACCCTGATTATGCAACCGCACTCCTGCACCTGACATGGTCTGAGACTCTTGTTGTCTATTGAAACCTATCGAACCAACTCTGGATTTGAATCTCTGCCGCCAAGACATAAGGAAGCTTGGTTTTTTTATACTGGGTTATGTTGTGGGTGGTTATCAAGTTACGAAAAATGTGGGAGATCAGAACTTTCAGACTGAAAATGCAAGAGTTAATGCCAATGTTGTTAAAGTTGGATGCTTACTTGAGAGAGAGAGGTGGGGTTCTGAAATTACGGGGATGCCCATGAAAACGTCATCGTCGCTTGTTTCGAATCAATCGTCGTCGGCGAGAAGAATGAGAGAGTGAAGGTGATGGGTGGCAGTGACGGTGATTAATGTGATCAAGAGGGGTGAAGATTGGAGGAGCATGTGTTTATCATTTTGTGGCTAATTTGACAGTTGATGATACCGGCCGTTGCCGCGCATAGGAGGGAGGAAGATAATGACCGGTTGATTTTTAACCGCAACAAAAAGCTTTTTACTTTCATTTTTAACCGTGTATTTTTTTTTTTTTTTTAATGAAAGGGTGGACAATTTTAATAGGAAGGAAAATCATTCATCATAATAATGACCGGTTGGAAACTGTCTTGTTGTTTTTCACCATTCAACGACACTAAAGCACCGAGAATACCGAATCATCTGACTATCTAAATGTAATAATAAGATATTCTCCATGAGGACACAACAATAAGAAGTTATTATGTGTAATTTAAACATTTAAACTGAAAGCACATATTTTGTAAAGATCAATTCGTCGTATGAATAATAATGACCAATAAGCGGGTGCGTGTGTTTGGTGGGGTGGTAAGATAATTGCTTCCTATTTGGGAGGTCGTGTGTTCGAGCCCCTTCAAGAGTGGGAAGGGATGAGGTTAATAAAAGATTAATTAGCAATTAAGCATCAATAAAAAATGAAAATTCTGAGTTTTTTTTCTTAATAGTGAAAACACTGATAATTGTATAGGAAGATGAGCAAAGAATCGAATTTGAAGCCATAGACGTTCTTATTATTGGGACAAGAAAAAAATAATAAGACTTGAATTAAACCTTGTGCTTTGGTTAAAAATAAATATTTTTCATACAAAAAAAGACAAAAACTAAAAGGTGAAACGCAAACTAACCATGTCAGATATCAAAGCATTGGGACTTTGGGAGCACTGAGTGAAACTTGGACTACAAGTTTGAATTTCGAAGTCTCATATTGACTAAACAATCTGCAGTAAATTTTACTTATCTGAAAATATGCTTGACCCAAGTTCCTTCTAAAGGATAAGAAAGCTACGATATCAGCAATGATCTTAACCTAATTCAGGGGGATATTTATATATGGATAATGGATTTAGTGGTCAATATTTGGATAATTACTTACAAAACTTATCTGCATCTTAGTGGTCAATCATGGATGATTATTTACACACTAAGTCAAGCGTCCACCAAGTGTGGTAAAGACTTCATCGTGTGTTACATACCTGTATTCCATTTGTCATCCTCTCTCTATTTTAATTCAAAAAACAAAAAAACAAAAAAAAAAATCAGAGCTATGTTGAAGCATGATGATTCAACTGTTCTCTTATGTTTGAAGAGATAAAGTGATTTGAATTATATGGAATATGAAAACCTATACAATTCAACTGCAGACAGATGTGTTGGTATTTGAGAAAAAAATAATGATAAAGACTAAAACTAAAGTAGGTTCCTCTGCAAGCGGATGAGCATTCAGTAAGCTATGAACTAAAAGTGAATAACCCAAAAAAAAAAAAAAAAAAGGCTGAATCAGAGTCGCTGGTGGACATTTAAATAGAAGTGCTCTACTTGTGAGCATGTTTATAATTACTAAGCAGCTTTTATATTTGAAACTGCTTCCTATAACTGCTATGAGCCTGCTGAGACACCCCTAAATCTTAGACTTGTTCTCTTTATTGGCAAGGAAAGGATGAAAATCGATCACAAACTCACAAAGCATGTTAGGTTAATCAGTCGGTGCACTAGAACAAAGCATGTCAGTTTAGCATAATCAGTCGATGCATTAAGATGACTCATGGAAGTTTAATACGGTTACAAAAGTAGAGTACGATTTTTGGAAAGTCAAGGTACAGAAACAATTACAAGCTTCGAAAAGATTTACATGAACTAGTTCCTCGGCTGCTAATTTACTTGGCTGCCCTCTGCCTTCTTCTGGAAAAAAAGAGATCCCAATAGAACGGCAATGCCTGTTAATGCAATGGTGAACACAAGCCCTCTCCGTGAAAACTCATTAGGCTGTCTTCTTCTTTGGGGACCTTGCCCTCTTTCAGCTTCCCTGGCATCCCTTCAGATAAAAATACAAAGGGTTATACCCATGACAAAAGAAAGAGAAAAACATATAAATAAGATAAGGACACGAATAGACTACCACCCATCACCATAATTCTAAAACAAGGCATCTGTAACACCAAACAATGCATGCTAAAACGGTTGGGTAGTTTACTAGTTTTAACAACTTAAAAAGAAAAGATATTCTCTGTCCCAGCTTATCAATAATGGGCCAAATAGCGGGTGAGGAAACAAACAGTAATTTAAGGTCAATTCATGCCATTCCAACCAGGGATTTTCAATGATTCACCCACCACCTTGATCAAATTGGATTGGTTCCATTCCTATTACTTTGGTAACTTGATGGAATGAAAGGAAACCAAGCCTCTAATAAAATTCTAGATAAAATATAATTTTATTAATTTAGATTGTCAGAGAAAGCTAGAACTCTCAACCATGCTTGCTCTTTTTTTAGAAGAATCAACCATACTTGCTCTTTTGTTGAAATCTATAACACTACATAGCAACATTTACACAAAATAAATCCAAATTGGAAAGGAATATGAATATCCAGGATCAGTTTGCATACCAATAGAATCCTACCTCTTACCAACACAAACCTGAGGGTTATACTTAGAGGCTTCTGGATTGCAAAAAAAAATTGTTCGACCCTTTGGCCCACCAATATTCCAGTCTAAATCTTTTAGCTCAGAAGTTAGATAACGGCAACCCAAAAAGAGCCATAGTGATAATAATTGAATTGGGTTTCTTTTGTTCTGAAGGCATAGTTCAGATTTTATACCAATACTATTCAACTTATGCAGTCAGCTTGAATTTAAAGTACTAGTCTGGTCTAGCAGAAGTTGTAAACACACGCCTAGCCTTCTTTGGGAAAAAAATAAAAATAAAAACAACCCGCAGAAGATATGGCCGTTGAAATCAATTCAATGGGAAAGAATTGAAAGAATATGATGAGTCTAGCTACAGACAGAGACAGCCATAACCAAATGATAGAAAAGTCAGTTGCGTCAGTTGCACTATCCTTCTTTCCCTTTACTGACTAAATAATCAACCAATTAAATAAAAATGTGTGATATTATCATTATCAGCTATACCAATACTAGCGCTGAAACCCAAAGTGGGATACTAGGGTTGGGAAAACAAAATAACGACTGCCTCCTCTAAAAGTAATGTCTCATCAAGGACCAACCCAACATAACAACCGTGACACCATAAAAAAAAAATTAAAAATTAGGATTTAACCACTCAATTCAAACCGCTTTGTCGTTTAGTAATAGAGGTACAGAATGTTTGGGCAGTTCAGATACTAAACTGATGAGTCATGGATTGGGGAGTTCAGATACTAACCATCCATTGATTTAGTTCTGGTTTATTTTCTAGCAGAAACAATACCATCTAGCAATGTAAGAATAGGGGAGTTCAGATACTAAACTGATGAGTCATGGATGGTTGACCATAATTTAAGCTAAAAGATAGCAAGAAAATTCAATCACGGGCACTCATCACAAAATATTCTATTATATTACATAATTATATGGAATCACTATAATATCTAAATTAATATATGAAAGCAAAATGATAGTGAACTAACCTGGAAGGTCCCACGGTATTTTCCGAGACACTATTGCAACTAATCTCATGGTTATATCTTTCTCGAAGTCTAACGTATCTTCTACAATGAAGACAAAGTTCTGTCCGATTGCCACATACTTCCTGCATTATTAAGAGATGCAGATATAAAACTCTATCAATGCCGATGTATATCATCTACCATGTCATCTATTCATTTCAAATAATGAAATTATTACCTGATGCTCAGCT
Organism: Rosa rugosa; assembly: GCF_958449725.1. NCBI lineage: Eukaryota > Viridiplantae > Streptophyta > Magnoliopsida > Rosales > Rosaceae > Rosa > Rosa rugosa. Next base: position 11,425,460 of record NC_084823.1, read on the forward strand.
AGATCAACAGCAGGCAATGGGAACTCACAGAACTCGCATGTGACAATTCTTTGAGGACAATTTTCACCTTTGTGGATTGCCAATATATCACGTTCCATTGTCTCACTACAAAGTGAACAAGATACCTGTTCAAATACACATCTCATTAATGTAACAATCAACCGCAGCTAAGTGATATATCATATGTCTACACCCAAGTCAAGACAGTCTTAATCAAACAAAATGAGTTGGCCTGACCAATCTTTCAGTTGATCATTGATGACTGCAAACTGTTTTTTTTTTTTTTTTTTTTTGTCCTTCTCTTCTTTCATTGAGATTTGATGCATCTACAGATGTTTTGCTCTTGGCAAGAAAAGAAATAAATGAAAATCAGACACAAACAAACTGTGCAGATGCATTTATATGCCTGTTCAGACCTACATGGACATTTGTCAACTAAGAATGTAACACCCACTAAATTCATACACTCATGCATAACCATGGAATTTAACTTCCTAGTGACTACTAGTATCTTCTGGAAAAATTTACACCAAACAAAAAGAATTTAAGCATGTGTACAATCCCACCTAATATATTAGCAGGAGTGAAAACCTTTCAAAAAAAGAACTCACTTACCGGAGCATGGTTGTCAAAGTAATGTTCCTCAGCATGTTTTTTCGGAACCATGTCACCACAAACTTTACATCTTTCCAGATTGCGGACACAGTGAGCATAATGCAAATCAATATTTAAAGACGGGATAGCTCTTTCACTGAAAAATACATAAACAAATCATCCATTAGCACATTACTTGCGTTAGATCAATGACACATAAAAGGCCACCGCCACGGTCTCCACAAGCATATCATACAATTCTAAGTCATTGGCCAAGACATCTACACTTCATAACCTAGCTTTCCAAAATTGAACAAACAGTTCACCACTACCAAGGAAGCAGGGAATCTTGATCTTTTGCCTACACACCTAAACGAAATTTCGGCAAATGGGTTTTCAATTTCACAACTCTAGCATTAATTGGCTAAAATCATATACACAGCATCGCAGATTAAAAATCAATTACAACTAAAACCTAGAATTCTTGAACAAAAATCAACACTGATGCAAACCCAACTCATATATATTTCAAAATTACGAAGAGGCCTTAGAAGATTGATTACCAGTGATTGCATATCCTGTTAGCTTCATCAGATGCAACAGCCATGGCGATTCAGATACTAAGCCCTGCAATTCGGAAAACCTTGAAGACGAAGCAAATTAGGGAAGAAATCGAAGACAATAAGATTTAGGGGAAAAAGGAAATGAATTTAGGGTTGAAAGATTACCCGAAAGCTAAAGGGAGCTTGTCCTCGTTTCTGGTTTTGGTGGGACTATTACGATTTGTTTAGGAATTATTATGAAGAGAAGAAGAATGGAAGGGGAAGGAAGACAATGCTTTGGTCTAACAACCTCTTTCCTTATTCATTTAATAATGAAGCGAGAGAAATATATATATATTTTTTTAAATATGGGCTTTTGGGCTGTCCAGAGTCCAGGACTAATTGGGCTGAGATACGTTCCTTTAAATCCAACCCATGCGACTTTTCCCATTACTAGGGCCGTCCCAATCGAAGCTGAGGCCTAAGGCAAAACTATAACAGAGGGCCTTACTTGGTCATTTATTACAATATTTGAGTAGTTTGTTCAAAAACAACTTTTAAAGTAAATAAAGCGATTAAACTTTGAGTGTTTCTATTGGGACCTCCAAATCTGCTCACTTGACCTTACTCTATTATGAATTATTAAATGACATATATAACATACTATAAAATGACTATTAAGGACAATAATTATATCAAAAAAATATTATAGTTATTTTATGTAGACTTTCCAATTCAATAATATTAGATTGTATTCTTTATTATTTCCCTTATCTATTTTCATTTTCCAATTCACTACATACTCATTAAAGCATTCATATATATTTAATAAGAATTAAAAATATAATTAAGATAATGTGACATAAAAATGTATGATATATTGATATATATGTTGAACACATATTGGTGAGGGAAAACAAAATAAATCATATTATAATTTATGACTTGAATCTAAGTCTATCCATTATATTTGCAAAAAAAAAAAAAAAGAGTAGCAGTTATAAAATATATATATATATATATATATATTTAATAATTAATCATGAGGTACAAAAAGTAGAGAAAATAAATAAACATTAAGAAAAAATGATTTCTTCATTGTCTTTAACAACTAAAATAGAAAAAAACAAAAAAAAAACCACAGAATAGTTCATGATATTTTCTTATTGATTTGAAATTAATTTTGAAAATCAATACCTTGTGTTTTTTATTTATTTTATTTTATTGGAAAAACGATTTATGCATGTTGTTTGATTAAGGTATGTATATGTAGTTAAGATTTATAGAGTAATTAAATCATTGAAATGACTAAGTTTTTATTTTAAAGATAATAATTTGTTTATGAGTGAGGTTATTTGAGGAACTTTAGTGAGGTTTAGTGAGTAAATTTAGTATTTAAAAATTTGATAGGAGGTGTAAAAAGCATAGAGGTCAAGTGAGTAAATTTGGAGGTTCCAATAGAAAAACTCTTAAACTTTTGGTCTGATTAAGGTATGGAACTATAGGATATGAAATAAAAATAAAAATTGGGATATGAAACTATAGGATAAACTTTAGGGAAATGATGGAAAATGTCATATTAGAGTGTGAAATGATAAAAATATCACCTAGTTTCCCACTTGATAAAAAGGTCCATAATGAATTGTTAGTAATATTAATTTAATCCTTATGAATAATGAAGTGATGTTAAAAAAGGTCAGTTTTTGATTTTTTTTTATTCCCATTTTGCCCTTCAAGCCTAATACAATCAAATTTCATAGGTTTTAGTCTCAGAGTCTCGGAGTTTCCACTACTCTGTTCGTCTTCCTCTCTCTACGTTCCAATTTCAGAGAGCGAACAATGGTGGCTACGGCGAACGACTTTCAGGATCGCCGGAATTTGAAGCTCCATAACCTTCACGACATCGACCGGTTCAAATTTGGCATTGCATAGTGATGAGATTGCTTAATGCTTCTCGAATTTTGCCACCCCAACCTTTTCACCATAATCGACCCGCTGTTTGATTAACCCGATCGGTTTTCCGATCGACAACCGGTGCCGGAATTTCATCTTCAATCCAGGTACGAATGTCTAGGTATGGATCAGTATTTTCAGTGAGATTACATCAATGCATCTCGATATTGTTTAGTTCGAATCGATAATTTGTTGTTTCCTTGAGCTTTAAATACTCAGAACTCAAGTATTTTAGGAGAATTTGCAAGTAGTTGGTATAACTTTTAAGTGAGATGGAGAAATTTGAGGTTCAAGTTTTAAGATCTGCGATTCTCTTATTAGTTAACTTCGATTTTCAAAGATTTGAGGAAGGATTTGAAGAGAATTAGCAGTTTGGTGTGCTTTGATATATAGATTTGGTTCTGTAACTTACTAATATGTGATCTTATGATTAACTTCTTGTGATTCTCTCCTCAGTAATAACTTATTAATTTCTAATTTGGTTGACTAGAAAAAGTAGAGGATTCACAGAAGAGAGATATCATTTTTGTGCTTGTGGAGAGTTTTGGATTTTATTGATTGTTAAGCAACATTTGGCTCTTGATGTGTGTACTGTTGGTGTTTCATTTTTGTGAATTATAGCATGAAATTTCAGAGAATTCCACTGATTCTTAGCTTTTATTTCATTTATGTCGGACCCAGTGATTGTTGATTTTTCTGTTTCATGCATTTGGAGAAAGGTTGGAGAGTTGTGATTTTGTAACTTAGGATTTTGTGATACCTATTTGATTTTGAGTTTTTGTGTTTATATTTGCTCAGAGCTTGATTCCTAGCTCGGAGATATGTAGAGGTTGTGGTTTTCTAATATGTAGAAGCTTGCCTGAACTGAGATTTAGTGGATTAATATATATATATATATATAGGATCGATCATCAATGTGGAGAAAATGACAGATTGTGTTGAATATGTGAACTTGACAATGTGGCAGGGATCGGGTTAAAGCATGGATTCATATACACTAAAGTCCGTGGCAGAGTTTCCTGGCTTCTTTAAGGTTTACTTCTTCCCATTAGTGCTACTAGGCAGTAGGCACAATCAGTCCCTTTTGCTATGCCCTCGCCAAATGGGATCGTAGAGGCTTCTGTGAGTGTTTTTCACATTGTGGTTTGCTTCTTATAGACAATCACTATGTCTATTTGAGCTTCTCAGTCGTAACTTGTAAATTGCATGCAGGGTAACACACCTGGCAGCATAGAAGCAGATGGTAAGCCATCTGAGGCAAAAGAAAAGTTACCGATCAAAACATCAAAAGTTAGCCTGGGCAGCTTAAACATGATTACCGGAAAGAATAATGAGCTTCCTAAAACATCAAGAGCCTCGGCTAATGGAGTTTATTCTAAGAGGTATTCTGATAATTCTTTAGTGACTATTGGCCTTTGTATGTAGAATTGAAGTTGACTCTTTGGATTGACCTGAGGGAGGGCAGAATTATTGTAGGAAGAGACTTGCTGCTGCGTTCAGTAGCAAGCAATTTATTGAAGTGGTCTTGGTTCTGGTCAAATTTACATATTTGTTGTCTTTAGGTAATAAAAAAAAATATGAAAGTGATTATGAAGTTTATTATTTTGGAACAGCCTTGATGCTGAATTGAGCAGCAAGAGATTTGCTTAAGATGTTGTTTGTGTGTTTTGGTCTAAATTTACCTTCTTCTTTATTATATATATATATATATATATATATATATATATATATATATAGTTGAGAAAACTGGTCTTGATGCTCATTATGTTGGCGATCATGACTTGTGGAATTGAGTGTTTTGTTAAATTGCTGCTCCTATAGCTCATAAAGTTTAGTATTCTTATTCTGAAATCATATCTAGGACTTCATGGTGCATAATATGTGGTGTCTGTCCATCAAATGGAACTTTGCTACTAAATCATGTTCCATTTTACTTCTGATAATACTTGAAAATGTACTTGGATACAATGTTGAGAGTGGTAGTGGTAGTTAAAATGTACGAAATCTCAGTCAGTCTAAATTTGAAGCAGCTCTGATTTCTAGATGTTAATTTAGAAGCTACTGGAGTGGCACTTAGGACATCGGTTTTGCAGTGTGTTGGTTTCACTAGCTGTAACTTTCCTTGCATAGTTATAAGCAAAGATATCTAGATCAAAAAGTTTGTTTGATGAGACCAAAACATTTTTCATGCATTTTTTTACTATGCTGTTCATGTATACGCTTTATATGCATCTGCTTTTTCTAATACAATTCTGATTTTGTGTTTTTAGCTCCTACTCCAGCATATGCAGATTGTCTTGAATTTGCCACAAGCTCTTCGGAAAATGCATGAGATATTACTTGTGCATGCATTTGGATTTGAACAAAGCCATAGCAAAAATTGGTTACGGGAAAAGGATAGGTCTCTTGTCAAGTTATAGGCTAACATCAGTAGATTTTTTTTTTTTATCTCATCTTGTATATATTTGTATCAGGAGTGGTGTATCCAATTTGTCCATCACTATAATCTAGACCAGTTTATGCTTGAATAAATTGATAGAAACTTGCATTCATTTACTTCATAGCCGTAAAAAAATACCAATTACACTGTTAAACATTACATGTCACTGACCATGTCACTAACCAAGTAACTGTCAATAGGCAAGTCACAAGTTAATAGCCAAGTCACTGTTAATCACATGTCACTAACTAAGTCACTGACCATGTCACTAACCAAGTAACTGTCAGTTGCCAAATCACTGTTAATCACATGTCATTAACTAAGTAACTGATCATGTCACTAACCAAGTGACTGTCAGTAGCCAAGTCACAAGTTAATAGCCAAGTCACTGTTAATCACATGTCACTAACTAAGTAACTGACCATGTCAATAACTAAGTAACTGTCAGTAGCCAAGTCAGAAGTTAATAGCCAAGTCACTGTTAATCACACTAACTAAGTAACTGACCATGTCACTAACCAAGTAACTGTCAGTAGCCAAGTCACAAGTTAATAGCCAAGTCATTGTTAATCACATGTCACTAACTAAGTAACTGACCATGTTACTTGTCCAGGGATTGACAGTGACTTGAGGTTAAATGACTTCACTGGCCAATCACATTCAAAAGTCCAAAAATAACAGAAGAAAATCTTCATTTTAACTACATGCAAAGCTTGCCAATCAGGATAGCTGCTTTCAAAAAGAAATTAAGGTAAATGAAAACTCATGTTGTACGAGGTTGGCCAAAGAGCATACATATAGATTTAAATGAATCTCCAAGCTAACCGTCTACTTATATAGATATATAAGTATACAGGCTATTGGGTGCTAGAAAGGTAACCAAAAAACAAAAAAAAACTGAGAGGCGTAAACAGACGGCATTGGCAGTTGGCCAATAAGAGAATAGTCTTGATTTTGTTGAAGCCGCAACTTCTTTCTTGGAGGCAAGTAGGGAGGGAGATCAATAGTTGGTATGCTCGATACCAATTCGACCAAACATGGACCAACACATCTCACATTTTGGAGCAGATTTGGCTCATCCCATGCTCCCTAAAAAGATGAACTTTTCTTTAATCTTTGACAAAACAATAGTAAATTATATAGTCAACTAACAGCGGATGCATACTTCATATCAGGCATGTGTATATAACTATGATCTACTTTACGGAATTACAAAGCTAGAAAGCATATAAAATCGAACACGAACACAATGTATTTTCATATGCTAAGCTAGCAACATAGCAATAATTTTAGGAAGCAGAACGCTGCGAGAGGACTAAAATAATAATGTGATGATGCCGGACACACCACCATGAGCTGTTCATTCATTAATAATCAAGCAAAAGAAGATTTAAGGAACTGAAACATTAATCATCATCTTGATTATCATAGGCATAAGAACACTAATGTACATCATCATCATCATCCAATCCACACCTCCACCAATACCCACCACCAGCTTCTGATTGCATCAAAGTTGATATTTATATGCATCCATAAACATAAAATCTAAAGGCTATAAACTAATAAGGAATCAACTCAGAAGAGTAATGATAATTATCAAGAATAAAGTCAAAATAGAGCTCTCGAAATCAAACTACCTGTAAAGGAGAATCCCCAGATGCAGGTTTAACGCCTGTTACAGAACACTCCATTATTAAGCCATGCCGACGAACCCCACAGTACCATTTTGGGCCAATTTTTTTTAGTTGGACATCTTAGATGCTTCGAGATGTGGTGAATCTGCCTCGACTTTACGTCCGACGCTGTTATCTTGCAGTGAGGGCACTCGCCACATGCTTCTTCAGCTTCGCCTTCCTCGTCATCGTTGCTCCGCATTCCGGTCAGACCACCGGTGAGTCGCCGGCGCCTCTGGAGGTCAGAAAGGAAAATCCAAGCTTCAGTTTGGGTTTTCGGATCCTCGAGACGCTTCAACATTGATCTCAGAGCAGAGTAGGTCCCAACGACGCGTTGTTCTTCGCCATTCACACTCTCGAGGTCTGTGTATGTGTGGAGAAGGAGGAAGAGAGAGAGAGGGAGGGAGCAGTTGATGAGGGTTGAGACGGGCTCGAGGGAGAGAGATAGCTGCCGGTGGAAATTTTTGTAATTTTTGTTATTTTTAGTGTCAGGGTGTTAAGGGGTGACCTTAATTATCATGGGAATATTTGTGTGTTCTGAATTATAATAAGACACTTCAAAATAACCTCTTTTATCATTGGCCCATAAACTTTTGGTCTGATTAAGGTATGGAAATATATATAGGATTTAAAGTCAACTATAGGATATGAACTGTAGACATTACATGATAAAGACTAGGGCTGTAAATGGGTCGTGTCGGGTCAAGGTATATGTCGTGTCACAAGAGACAAACCCAAACCCAACCCATTTATTAATCGTGTCGAAAATTTAAACCCAAACTCAACTTATTTATTAAACGGGTTACACGTTTCCAACCCGCTTAACCCATTTAATAAATAGGTTGTGTCGTGTTGGACAAAATGACTCATTTAAGGGTTAACACTGCGACCCATTTAACTAAAAACATGCATAAATTGATTAAATTCACTAAAAACTTCATAAGACGAAGAATATAAATAATTATATATAATTCATAAATAATTAAATCCAATAATGATGAAGCAAAATATTTCAAATTGTCCAATCCTAGGATCAAATACTCCCAACGTCCAAAATTTCAAGAAAAAGTATAGCATAATCGGGTTATATAGGTTCACTTCGTGTTGGCGGGTTGACCCGCGGCCGACCCGTTTATTAAATGGGTCATGACGGGTTGACCCGCTGCTCGAGTCGTGTTATCGGGTCGTGTCGAAATTGACAGCCCTAATAAAGACTCTTTTATTTGAATGGGCTCTTTCTCCGGTAGCTACTGGGCCCAAAAAAGAGGACAGAGGAGGAGGTGGAGAACTTTCTCCTCGTTATCATACCCAACCTAGAGAGTGAAAGAGGATAGAGGAGGAAGAAGGAGGAGAAGGAGGTGGTTTTTTGTTATCGGATACCATAACGTGATGAAGTGGCGCGGCGTAGCCACAATTTTTTTCTTCTTAGCAAGTCGGGTGTTCGTTGGATAGTTAAGGGGGGATATGAACACTTCTTTTTTGCTTAATTAATATGGTAAAATACGGCAGATTTATAAGTTTATAGTACTTTCAATGGTTCTCAAGTGTTGCATGCACTCTCAAGACCAGAATTTTTCACATGCTTGTCTAGCATATCAGTTCTATATTTACTAAAGATCCTAATATTGTGGACATTGGACTTGTGGAAAGATGCATATATATGAGTCTATATGACGCATTTATTTCGTGTGCGTAACTCACTTATTCTTTAGTTGTTATTGATGAACTTTAGTGCACTTTTAGTAGTGATAATTCAAAGCTAAAACAATATCGACAAATGCAATACGTAATACTATACATATATAAAGTTTAGTTGTCATGTGATTAAAAAAGAAAGGGAATCGAGACCGATCGCAAAAGGAAGGTTAACTACAAGAAAAAGCTCATATAGAGACGACGCTTGTAGTTCATATTCCAAGTCTAGCCAAACCTACTTTAAAAGAATAAAAAAATAAAAAGGTTCATCAAGCATCATAATTCAAAATGAAGAAACTTCAGCAAAATTACAATGAGTTGCATAGTGTTCGATTCCACTCTTCTGAAAAGCAATTATCTCCTCTCTTTTTTTGATTTTTTTGGAACTTTCAATAAGTATAAACTTCATTGGGCTCAGGACACTTGTCTTAATTGCTCTTAAGTATTGGAATATTCATTGGGGAAATTTCTAATATTAAATGATTTGGGATGTACAAATCTTGAAGGTTTCCCTATTGGTCGCTTTAGTAGTACGCAGCGAATCTATTGGTCGATTCCCTAAACCCTAATAATTAACCGACTCGGCCAATCCAAAACAAAAGCTCAAGAAACGAGCGCCAAACCCTAATCTGTACATAATGTACAGCACAGCGTGCGGGAGAGGAAAAAAGAAGAGAAATTAATAAAAGAAAACCATCAATTGCATGTTTACTGTGGAGTACGGATTATGAACTCCTTTCAAGATTTGAATCCATCAAAATGGAAAAGGCAAACGGTTAGAAATTGTCACCTGAAATATACATCTGGCTCCACTACTAATTTATTAGATCAACGACTAATCATCAATATCGTCTGGCTTTATACTTACAGATTTAAAATTGATTAGATCGACGGTTGTTAAGCGCTTTGAATTAATTTCTATTTTTAGTTGTAGTTGATAAGTGTCCGGCCAGCGTCAGCTATTATTAAATACTTGTTACATTAAGTATGTTTAATACTCTATATATACAAACATATATGTTTTATTTAGTATTAGTCTCGTTTAAGTGTACTTCTTTTACAGAGACACACACAGAGATAGATCATATATTTATATATATAGAGCTTAATTATTGTGCGCATCTACAAGCCAGTTAAAGTCATCATCCTACAGTTGACACGCTATTAAATAAGTTTTTCTATTATTTCAACTCGACTGGTTTTTTTGTTCAGTAGGTAAGAGATCGTGATAGCTCGACTGTCCATTTTATCGTAATGTGAGACATTATCACATGTTTTCATGCGCTCAACGCACTAATAAATAAGTTTTTCTATTAGCTCTTCTCGACTTGTTTTTTTATTCAGTAGGTAAGATATCGTGATAACTCGTCTATCCATTTTGTCGTATTGTGAGACATTTAACATGTACATACAAAATTATTTTACTTTTTCACACTACTAACAATCACACTCACATGCTTCATTCCTTTTTTTTTTTAAGAGCTTAACTTGTTTAAGAATACACTATAACAAGCCGTGATAACCTTAACGTACAAGCCCTTATCACAAGGTTAAATAATTGAATGTTTTTATGCAATTGAAGTTACACCCAATAATAGAAATGAATAAGTAAAAGCATAACAAATTTAACGAAGATGTGATTTTAGCGAGAGAGTAAAGGTACTGGAAGGATGGAAGGAAAAAGAAATGAGGTAGGAGCCTATGATTCAGATCGATCATATGCATAATGGTTTCTTCTGTGGTAATGAAATGCAACGTGGCTAATATTAATGGGTTGATAGTGCCTGTTTGGCGCAAAAACCAGTTGGCTTGCAAACTGTCTCTTTTGAGCGTGTGCGCAGGCGTGCCAGCACCGTGGGGTGCAGTCGTCGGGGTAGTCCCTTGACCTGACTTCTTCTTCAAGCGTTGTGGACGAGGAGAGCACCAACCTCGCCACAAAGTTCTTCTCTAGCCTTCCGGGAAAGGACTTTCTGCCTTACGGATAAGGACTTTGGGTGTGATCTCTTCGCGTCACCGAATCGATACTTAGTATTGTAGACTAAGCAGAGCAATCACTGGGAAGTTTGGAGAAAGCACGGGTTGCGCTAAAGCGTGACTTTAGCTTTGCTGGGTTGCGAGGGCGTTACCCTTGCTTCGCTGGTAGTAACAGTGGCGGTTATGCTCGCAGTCGGCTCCTGGGGAGACTAGGACTGGAAGTACGGTCGCCGGGTTGATCTGGTGATGCTGTCAGTCGGCTCTTGGAGAGACTAGGACTGGCGGGCGGTCACCGGGTTTCAACAAGGTTGAAGGTTTGCTCCTGGGAGGCTTTGTAATCGCTAGGATTGATTGATATGAGAGAGGTCCTTATTTCGTCCTTGAAACCTGGTATATATACCTAGGGTTTCGACTGTTCCTTGTCATAGAAGGGATATTGATTGAAGTTTCCTATTCAATCCCCGCTACCCGACTCCAATAAGGTTTCGTTTTCCTCATGGATCACGGAATGGGTGAAGCTGTAACCCAAACCCGGGTAGGCTTATTTTTGGGCCGCAGGTATCGGCCCGCTATGCTAAATCCACTAAAGGATCTTGCCAAAATTACTTTTGGGCTCAAACAGTGCCAAAGTTGCAACTTTGGAACTTGAAACTTCAGGTGAGGGACAAAGTTTGCAGTTGGCAGTAGATCTCCTACTTCGGGTCAGTCGATCAGGTGCTTTGACAACAAATATTATTCGGAGTCAGTGGTATGCACGCCAATTTCCATATATGTGTGTATTACACTTAGAGGAATGCTAACTACTTTCTCCTTTTATCTTTTCCTTCAACTTTTTCCACTCATTAACTGACATGTGTATTTAGACAACACTCATACCTATAATTTTAATTAGGGGTGGGCACTTTGTACCGAAAATGTGGTTACCGACTCAAACCGCACCGAACTAAAACGGTGTCGTTTCATGGTCACACCGCACCGAACCGCATAAAAGCGGTTCGGTTGCGGTTTCGGGTCATAAACCGCCCGATTTAAACCGACCCGCACCGAATTTGTTTTAATTACATTTTATTTATTTATTATTTCTCTGTTGATGGAAATGTTGGTTTTTAATATATAAGAAATCCATTTTTGTTTAGGTTTTCAGTTTGTAATAAGTTCCTATGTTTGCTTGATTATTGATATATATATATATATATATATCAATATATGGGTTTGTTAAGTGTTCAAATATGGTCTTTCTGCAAGTTGCTTGATAGTTGGGTGACATTTGCCGATTTGTGTGGACTCTAAATGCATTCAAAATTTATTTATGCCTTATTGAAACTATTAGGTAAATATAAGCATGATTTTGACCCTCTCTTTCTTGTTGAAATTAATAAATCGGTCCAAACCGAAACTGACCCGCACTGCACCGAAAAATGGTGTAACCGAAATAGTCGGTTCATCCCTTTTGTAATGCGGTTGCGGTTTGATATATAAGCCAACCAAAAAAAGCGGTTTGGTTGCGGTTTGGGCCTTAAACCGATCCGAACCGCACCGCGCCCACCCCTAATTTTAATGTTTTGAAAACTCAACACGTTTTTTGCCGAATTTACCCCTAATTAAAGCAAAATATTTTTTCATAGTTATCTATACTATTATTAACAGAAGAGGGTTTGTTAGCCAAAACAAATTTTTTTTACTGAAATAGCCCTCAAATATTAAAAAAGTTTAAGAAAGTTTAAATGTGCAAGGATAAAGTTGTAAATTACAAAATAAAAAAGATTTAAAAAAATGAGGGAGGATTCAAAGCATCGACGTGTACTTGCACCAACATGAATGAATAGTTAGATTGCATTAAATACACTTTTTGTTTATTAAAAATAAAGTTGATAATAAATATCAAGGGTTGAGATTATTTTATAAGTGTTGGGTCACTTGCACCGTCGGTGCATAGAATAATTTCCATAAAAAAAATATAAAAATAAGCATTATCCATCTGCTGTCCCAAACTATCACCCACTAACTTCAACTGATTAACTGCTAAAAATTGGTTTCATTATTTAAAAAAATTTTAGAGAGGAGTTACATAAAATTATCATTGTACCAATCAAAATTTCTAAAGGAAAAAAAAAACAACAACAACTTCTTAAGGAAGAACTAGCGGACTGAAATACTGAACTACAAGTCTACAATTTTCTCCAAATAAATTAAACCAGGAATATGCAACTACATCTTCTGGATAAGTAATATCTTATGTAGAACATATGGTTTTGGCAGGTATTGAAAATGTAAATGGGATAATATAAAGGGTTGATAGCGCCAACTTTTGGACCTTGTTTTATTTCTTAATTTTTTTTAGTCAAAAACTTTAATCATCTCAGGTGATCGAGGGACAAAGTTCACAATTGGCAAAGGGTTCTTTGGTTTTTTCTTTTTTTTTTCTCTTATCTTCTCTTCTGCAGCTTTGTGATCTTATATACTACCAGAAAACTGATCATTTACGACGCACATTTTACGGCGTGCATTTAATGTGCGCCGTAAATGAGTACCAATTACGGCGCACTTCTATGCGGGCTGTAAATGATGTATGAATTTGTTCTTTTACAGCATGCTTTTGGTGCACGCTGTAAATGTCTTTTATCATTCACGGCTTGCACAATATGCAGGCCTTAAATGAGTAATTTAGATTCTTTTACGACATGTTTATGAAAGGCTGTAAAAGAGGCCATATACTTTATGATTTTTTTTTTGGGCAATCTCTACTTTATGATTAGCGCCAAAGTTTTTAGCTTTCCCTCCTTTCAGTTTTCCCAATTCTCTCAATTGCTAACACGATAAGAGAAACATGTTTCTAAAAAAGAAAAGAAAAAGAACTCAGATAAGAGCAAGAAAAGGCGAGAACGGCCGCCGGCGGAAGACGGTTTGCAGAAGATTGCTCAAGAACAGCGGTGAATCTAGGGTTTTGTAGAAGGATACCTGATATCCACTGCTAGTTCCAGGTGAACTCTTGGCGAGATTGCACAATTTCAAGAACTCCCACCTTTTATTTCTGGGTATGATTCTTTTTCATGTTCTTCCTAGTGATAATTGGCAATTTTTGTTCTCGTAGCCTTTCTTTTCTATTCCGTCAAATCTCTTGGTTTGATAAGCCTTATAGATCTACTTTCTGTTTTACGAATCTCATCGATATAGATCAGGGTTGCAAATGGTCTGAGCTCAGCTCAATCATATTTCATATAGGAAGGTAGGTAGCATATGTTGTGATTATGATACAATACGCCTTGACCAAATCATGGCGCAAGTTGAATTTGTCTTTTTACTCACTGATGGCATGCAAGTTCGTGAGCTTGCACATGCATCTAGCATGTCTATCTGTATGCAATTACCCAGGCTAGTGAGACTAGAAACTTGTTTTATTTAGACTTTTTGTATCATTAATTACATGTGAATTAGGCAACGGATATGTGATCTAACTGGTTATGTAGTCTGGGAAAATCATATATTGGGATTGTGATAATTGTACATTCAAATCATATATTGCTCAGTTGTAATTTTTCTTTCTTTCGATTTTTGTGTTCAAATGGGGATTGCAAAAACAAGTATTGGGTTACTATAATCCTTAAGAAAGGGAACTTCATGTGGGTTATACAGGGTTTTCGTTCTTTTCTCAATTTTATGTAGTTTCATACTAAGTTAACAGGGGAATTGAAAAGGGAAATTCGATGTAATTTTATTGTTATTTCAGTGTGTGCCGTATTATTTGTGAGCATATTGTTTTCGGTTGTCATATTCAAATTATCATGTAGTTTCTGTGATTAGTGCATTGTCTTTCTATTATCGATGCTGCTATTATTTTTTCTTTTATTTTTCTAAACCATTGAGATGATCGTGGGTCTAATGCCTTGATTCCTGATTTGCTATACAGACAAAGAGAACCAAGAAGGCTGGTATTGTCGGGAAGTATGGTGAAGAAGGATTTTCTGTAACTTTGTGTTTGGGGACTGCAGATTGTATAGGAGTGGAGCCGAAAGACAATTTTGTAAATTGTTGCGAAAAGAATCTAGAACCCAGAATAAGATTCTCTATTTCATATCACTTGTGTTCAAGACTAGTATTATATCAAAAGATCCACAAGTTGAGGTGCATCATGTGCCTTTTGGCCATGATTGTTGGAAAGTATCGGTGCATGAAGTTTTTCATGATATAGCCTTGTATCGCCCAACAAGCGAGTTTAGTAAACTTTATGCATCCACAGGAAGTATGATTGCATGGCCTATCAAGTACATCAAAGTGAATTAGGCATTTTGGAGGTAATTGCTTCTATTTGCTTATGATACATTAATTGCTGAATTAGAACTTTAGCTGCATGTGTTTTCCTTGAATGAAAAACAAATACGACAGGCTACATTTCATTGCTCTTTTTGTGTTTGTTTTGGTTATGCAGGTAAAAATTGGCATCATGCATGGTATGAAGATGTTTAAAAGGCCAAACCATGGATCACTATAGATTTATCTTTTGCAATTAACAAAGACGATTCTAATCTAAGATGCTCTTTGGTAATCTAGAATGTTTTCTATTTTGGCATGCATTGTGATGATAAATTGTTGGTATTAAGTTGTTTCTATACAGTACTGAATTGCTATTGTCAAATTAATTTACATTTAGTAATTTCATACTTGTAGTTTATTATCTACATTCTTATCTCAAAAGCTTGTGTAGTTTTATTTAGATTTTGAAATGGTATTGCAAAATTTACAGGAAAAAAAATTCGGCGCAAATATTACCCGCCACAAATTTTCAAAAACATTTCTGTAAACACGACCACATTTACGGCTTGCTTATTGAGCAATCACGACGTGCTTGCTAGTCAATCACGGCGTGCTTTTGAGATCAGTTACGGCGTGCTTCTGATGTCAATTACGGCGTACTTTTATATTTCAAAATCGAAATAAATAATTTATAGAACCCTTTTACGGCGCACCATTTTGTCTTTTACAGCGTGCTTCTGAGATCAATCACGGCGTGCTTCTGAGATCAGTTACGACACACTTTTTTGGTCAGTTACGGCGCGCTTTTATATTTCAAAATCGAAATTCAAAATCTCTAAAACTCTTTTACGGCGCTCTTATATGTCTTTCACGGCGTGCAGGCGGGGTCTTTTACGGCATTCTCTAAACACGCCGTAAAAGAGTTTTGTCTTTTACGGCATGCCCATTTACGGCGCTTTTTTGTGGGCCGTAATTTGTCTTTTACGGCGTTCTTTGTGGGCCGTAAAAGACCACTTTTCTGGTAGTGATATCTTCTGGGAGTGTTGGCAGTTCATCATTGTCAAATATGCCTCTAGCAGCAATAGAGTCTAGCTCCTCTAGCTCACTCTTCAGACTACAATTGGTCTGGTGCACAATTGAGGATTTGAGGGAAAACGCTAGCCCAAAACTTTGACCTAATTCACTTCCGCTTGTACGAACTGGACATAAGTCACAGAACACATAAGTCACATAACATTGCTCTCTTTCCCCTCTTCACTAATCTCCGAATCCATACTCACACTGTAATACCTCAAAAATTTGTTATTAATTTCTTAGAAATTCCTTGAATTAATAAAGTGTCCTTTTGTATGAATTCTCGAGTTGTTAGTGAAGTGGAAGAATTTCGGACAATTATTTGCTCGGAATGCTTCGATTCAAGGGTTGACTTTTTATACATTGCGATTTTGTGAAAACTTTCTTCATGAAAGTTGTAGAGTGCGTCGATACAAGTTCGTGGACATGCGGAACGCAAAAATCGACATTCGTATGAAGAAGTTATAGCCATCGGAAAAAGTTTTCAATTTTGGATAAATAGAAAAATTTGGAAAAAAAAATATAAGAATACCCTAGTTTCTATTTTGGGAAACCCAATCCATTTTTTCTCTCTCACCGCCGCACCGACCCATATTCGATTTTCCAGCCGTATCTCCGTCGTCCGATCACTAATCCGGCCGCCACCCATTACGTTTGGACCGCCACTTCCTCTTCCATTGATCTGGGGTGGTATTGCAACCCGTCCCGGCCTGTAGGCGGTGCAGCAAGGGAGAATCCGACTCAAAGTGCAGTTTCCAATCGCCGACAATTTCTCCTTCCTCTGGCCACCTTTGGCCGCACTACCAGTCGCGTTTGAAAGCCCAGAAGACGTATACGGTATATCAATCCTTCCAAGTGGCTTGAACCAATTCGTAGGGAGGAGAAAGAATCGATCGAAATCAGAATTTTGGGATTTTCTGATTTCTTGAACTTTCGAGGTAAATTCCGACCAAATGGCTTAGATTCTGGCTTTGTGCTAGTTGTGAAAGTTGTTGTACATATTGAGATGAACATTTTGGCATAGGTTTCATGACCCAATTTAGGGGTTGCCAGCGGCGCGTGGAGCCCAAGCTCAGCCACTGCTGGCAACGCGTCCGACCAGTTTTTGGGGTTATGTTTTCATAGTTGTATTCTACTCATCGATACGAGCATGTTGATATATTATGTGGTTATGTTGTGATCATTTTGAAGCATGTAGGTTTACATAGTTTCGGATTTCTCGATTTGCGATCCGTAAGGATCCAACCATTAGATTGTTGTATAATTTTGATAAATTGATCCTAGAAGTGTTCTGAAGACCTTGGGAGGTCTCGGAGGAAGTTTTGTCTCGATTGACGAAATCTTCAATTTTTTGTTCAATTGCTTGATTTGAACCGTAACCGCTTTCGTTTTAAAATCGCGTGCTAAGTTGAGACCTTATTTTACTTAGGTGATTGACGGAGTGTGTTCTGTACTTTATCTCAGCTGTAAGAGAAGACGCAGTGGGATTTAGAGGTGAGTAAATCTCACGAGGTTCATTTATGAACGGAGTTACTTAATTGTGAAATCTTTTTCGGAAATAAATGTTTGTTTAAATTATATGAATTTGATCGTCTACGGTTCATGGGTAAGTAAAAATAAGGTCTTATTATAAAAATAATTTTTTCACGGGTTTTGTATTGCTGAACTATAGTTGGTGTTAGTAGCATTCCTGAGCGGATGACTGAACTATATATATATATATTGGTGCAGTTGTGAATTGAGGTGGAATTAGTAGTGATCGAGGGTGGGATGTGATTATCTAAGGAAATAAATGAGTTGGGATGGAAATAATTATATTATTTTCTTATTTGAGAGTTTTATGTATCAATTTATGCTGGTGGTTTATGATGTGAAAACAATATTTTGGATGTTGATTTCTATATTTGTTTTCGGAGATTGGAGTTGGGATTCGAAATCAATATTTTGTTGCAGTCAATTATATGGTTTTGAAGAGCACGTGAGGTTGTGTAACATTTTGAGTCTTGAGTGACTTTTTAAATGTTTTGGTCTACGGATCGAGAGTCACAGTAGTGATCGAGGGTGGGTTATCAGAACCATGCCCTTGGCCGGGATATGGTTACGATTCAGTTAGAGCTCTAGTCTGTCTGCCATTGTATGTCATGGGGTAACAAGCATGTTACTTGTGACTCATGAGTGCGTGTTTTTAAAAGAGAGTTTGGGGTGTATTCTTTCTTTTAATTGTTCGAGGAGGGACTTGATTTCATATTTAAATTGTGAGTTA